>NC_084469.1:107020125-107326278 GCF_027409185.1 Cynocephalus volans
TGCACAGCAGCCCAGAAGCACACTAACCTATCAAAAGTAAGTGAAACTCTTCATGGACCAAATGAATATGCCACTGCTTTCCTGGAATGCCTTATGGAGGGTTACAGGACCTACACTCCTTTGGGCCCTGAGGCCCCAGGAAACAGGCAGGTGATAAATATTGCTTTTGTTACCCAGTCAGCCCCAGACATTAGGAAAAAAGCTTCAAAGACAGGGAGGATTTAAAGGGAAACTGTTATCTGTGTTGGTCAAAATTGCTCAAAAGGTTTTTAATGGCGGAGACAGTCCAGAAGAGAGACAAACCAAAAAAATAACTAAAATAATGGTGACAATATTAACAAAGTCTCTAATGACAAAGAAAAGATCCATTCAACATAATAGAAGGGGGCCAAACAAACCCCAACAGGGACAAAAAGGCCACCCAGCAGGGGCAGAGAGGCCCCCACTACCAAGAGATCAATGTGTTTACATAAGTGCTGGATCTCAAGGATGCCTCCTTCAGCCTCCTGCTGGCTGAGATAAGCCAACCTTTCTTTGCCTTTGAATGGACTGACCCTGAGGGAGGGTACTCTGGACAACAAACTTGGATGTGCCTCCCCCAAGGATTTAAAAATTCCCCAACCTTATTTGAGAATCCCTAAGCCAAGACCTCCTGCCTTACAGAAAAAAAAAAACACCCCAAGGTCACATTATTACAATATGCAGATGATCTCTTCCTGGCCACAAAAGACTATGACACAAGCAAGGAGGCTACAAAGGATCTATTAAAGAAAATACAAGCCCTGGGGTATTGAGTCTCATCTAAAAAGGCTCAAATTTGCACCTCAAAAGCCACTTATCTGGGATACAAATTTTAAAAAAGGAAAAAGGACGCTATCTTCCAGAAGAATAGAGACAATTTTTAAAATCCTGGACCCCAAAACAATAAAAACAAGTTCACAAATTCTTGAGGGCTACAGGCTGCTACTGCCTTCGGATACCTGGGTTCGTTGGCTGAAGAAATTGCCCCTTAATTTGGACTGACATTAAACAGGCCTTTAAAGATCTAACATGGGCACTCACCATGGCTCCTGCCTTAGCATTTCCTGATGTAAACAAGCCCTTCACATTGTTCATTGTTGAAGCAAGGGGAATTGCTAAGGGGGTACTTACACAGGCCCTAGGGCCATGGCAGAAGCCCATGCCTGCCTCTCAAAGAGATGAGACGATGTAGCTGCCAGATGTCCAACTTGCCTCTGGGCCACAGCAGCTGCTGCTTTGCTGGTAAAAGAGGCAAACAAACTAACTCTAGGACAAGACGTACACTTGGTAACCCCTCACTCTGTACAATCTCTCCTACAGAGTGCACCAGATCATTGGCTAACTAAAGCCCACTTCACCCAGTATCAGGCTTTACTTCTAGATCTGCCCCAAATAAAGTTCCTGAAAACCATGGCTCTGGCTACTCTCTTCCTGGATGATGACCCAACCAAGCCTGTCCATGACTGCCTCAAAACAACTGAGACTTTCCAAGGCCTCTGGCTGAACCTGATTGAGGTGCCCTAGACAGATCCTGATGAAGTGTTATTCACTGATGGAAGCAGTTTCATCTCCAATGAAATCAGGTATGCCAGGGCAGCCATGGTAACTTTGGATCGAATCATTTGGGCTCAAGCCTTAAGCCAAGGAACATCTGCTCAAAAGGCTGGGCTCATAGTCCTAATGCAGGCTTTACAACATGGAAAAGATAAAACTGTTAACATATATACTGACAGCAGATTTGCTTTTGCCACTGCCCATGTTCATGGAGACTTTCACAAACGGAGAGGACTATTAACGTCAGGGGGAAAAGAAATAAAAAATAAAGCAGAAATACTAGTCCTCCTTGAAGCCATATGGTATACAAAAAGAGTGGCAATCATACATTGTCAGGGACACCAAAAGGATAATTTGCTTGAGGCTCAAGGTAACGTTGCCACAGACTGGGCGGCCAAAGAGGCTGCATTAAAACCAGTGGGGCCATTTGACCCTTTAATAATCATGCCAGCATGTCAATTGCCACCAACCCCCCATTATACTAAAGAAGAAATAGAACATGTGAAGATCTTAAAAGCCTCCAACAATGCCATGAATTACAAAATTCTGCCAGGCCACAGGCTCTAGGCAGATTGTTGATTAAACAGATACAGCAAGGAACACACCCTGGATCCAGAAAATCAACTGACCTTTTAAATAAAAATATTTTTACATGCAAGATCTTGACAAAACAACAAAAGATATTTTTACCAGATATGAAATTTGTTCACAAGTAAATCAAGGGCCAAAATCAAGGCTGCCCATTGGATCCAGAACACAAGGTAGCAACCCTGGTGAACACTGGGAAATTGACTTCACTGAGGTAATACCTGGGCAATATGGGTATCACTACCTTTAGGTGTTCATAGACACTTTTTCTGGATGGGCAGAAGCCTTTCCTACCAAAACTGAAACCACTCAGATAACACTAAATAAATTGTTACAAGAAATTGTCCCCAGATTCAGCCTACCTGTAACCTTGGGGTCTGACAATGGCCCAGCTTTCACAGCCCAAATCTCCCAATTATTGCTAAAGCATTAAAAATAAATTGGAATTTACTTTGAATTTATAGGCCACAAAGTTCGGGACAGGTAGAAGAGATGAATCGGACTTTAAGAGAAACACTTACCAAATTAAAGCTAGAGACTGGTGAAAACTAGGTGAGCCTCCTTCCCTTTGTCCTCCTAAGGGCTAGATGCACCCCCTACATAAAAGGAATTGTACCTTATAATATTACGTTTGGAAGGCCACCCCCTCTGTTGCCCTGCCTCAAAATTAATAAACTTGCTGAAATCACTAACTATAACCTTCTTCATTCTCTTCAGGCCCTCCAAAAGGTACTATGCCAGATTTACCCCTTGGTCAAAGAGGCCTACTCACCAACAAAAGCAATTGGTCAATTCTACAAAAAGGCCTCCTGAAATTTGAGAGGGGTTACGTTGAATCTATCGATCAAGTTAGGAAGAATTGGCATCTTAACAATATTTTCTTCTAATCCGTGAACATGAAATGTTTCTGCATTTATTTTGATTGTCTTTAATTTCTATTAGCAGTATTTTGTAGTTTTCAACAAAGTCATATATGCTTTGGTTAAATTTGTTCCTAAGCATTTTATTCTCTTCAATGCTATTGTGAATGAAATTGTTAAGTTCATTTTCAGACTGTTCATTGCTAGTATATAAAAGTACAATTGCTTTTTTATTTTAATCTCAGGTCCTCAAATGTGCCAAACATGTTTAGTTCTTGCAGCTTTATTGTATGGATTCCTCAGTGTTTTCTACACACAGGACCGTGCTATCTATGGATAAAGACAGTTCTACTTTTTCCTTTCCAGTCTGGACCTCCATCTTTGTCATGGTCAGACTGGCTAGCACCCCCATACAATGCTGCATAAAAGTGGCAAGAGTGGACATGCTTGCCTTATTCCTCATTTTATACAAAAAAAGCACCCAGTCTTTCACCATTAAGTATGATGTTAGCTGTGGGATTTTTGCAGATGCTCTATATTAGATTGAGAAAGGTGCTTTCTATTCCTTATTTATTGAGAGATTTTAAGACAATTTTAAAACGTAAAGTGCTTTGATAAAAAGATTGGCACCAAATGGTCAATCTGACAATGATGTAAAAAGTTAGTTTTTTCCTCTTTCCTATGGTCATTGTGTCCTACACAGAGGCTGAACCTATCTGAATGTGCAGCAGCAGCTGCACCCAAAAAATAATCCACACAATCAGACTAACAAGGTGGATTATATATGGTTCTAGGGAAAACCTGTTGTTTTTATACTAATCACTCATGGGTAATAAGAGACAGTCTCTCCCTGGTCCATAAAGCTTAAAGGAAAGGAAAGAATTAAAATCAAAGGCCACAATTGGTATAAAAATGTATTCTCTTGGTCTCCTTGGTTAACAACTCTCCTCACCACCCTAGTCGGTCCCTTGCTTTTAATTCTACTGTTCTTCACAATAGGCCCCTGTGCCCTCACCTGTCATACTAAATATATCAAACAAAGAGTTCAATCACTAAAGTTTATGGTTTTAAGAACCCACGATAGTAGATTAAAAACAGAAGAATCTAGGATTTGACTCATAAATAAAACCAGGTGGGAATATAACAGGACCCCGAGCAATACCAATGCCATCTTCTCAGGTAGACACAGGCTAAACGCCCCCCTGTGTAAGAAACTATTGACCTTCTCATAGAAATGAGAACAGATTAACCCCCCCCCACCACATTAGAAACCATTGAAAACAGAAAACATTGCATAGAAACAAAAATCATACACACTGAAAATTTTTATGCCTGATTGTTTTTAACTTCCCACCTTGGCTTCTGTGATCTAGCTTGCTTTGTGCACCTGGACAAACGGGTGTGCCAACAGGATGTGGTTTTTGCCTTTATAAGCCCCACCAGACCAAAGCTGAGAGATGTTCTCCCAAAATACCTAGAGGAGGCAATCACTGGCTGGCTAATAAAGACTCTATTAAAATTCTTTAGTGTTTGGTTCCTTTCCTGAGGGACAGCATCACAACACTGCCACCCTTGGAAAACTTAACAAAGGGCTCTTCCACAATAGCATTGAGAGAACTGAGTGGAACATCTTGCCAGCTCCTGACAGCCTCAGGATTGAAAGTCTCACTTTCAGTCTCATCCAGCTTAGACTCTTCCCACATCCCTGTTCCAACACCCAAAGCCTCCCTTAAGCTCCTCTTGTGGCTCCCTCCTCCTCCCCCCAAGCCAAGCTGATGACCTCTTACATTTTGCCTACTGGCATGTCTCACCCAAGACACCTGACATGATTTGAATGTTAGTCTCCTCCATGGAGACACTTCATGCTGAAGCTAAGTCCACCATATGGTATTTGAAAGGTGGGGCCTTTAAGACGTGATTGGACCATGAAGGCTATACCACATGAATGGATTAATCCATTCATGGCTCAATGGGTTATCATGCAAGAAGCCTGGAGGCTTTGTAAGGAGACCAATTGAGTGAGCAATTAGCACATTCAGTTCTCTCACCACATGATACCCTGGGCCATCTCGGTACTCTGCAGAGAGTCTCCACCACCAAGAAGGAACCCACCAGATGCACCTCCTTGAACTGGGACTTCCCAGCCTCCATAACTGTATGAAATAAATTTCTTATCTTTATAAATTACCCAGTTTCAGGGATTCTCACCTGATCGTTGTGATCTGGCCCAGGTTGAGCTCATAGTTGTTGACTTGAACAATGAAGATGGCAGCTAGGGCCACGTAAAGGGTGGTACCATCCATGTTGACAGTTGCCTCCACCAGCAGCACAAACCTGGTGATGTGCTGGCCCACACACAGCCCCTCCTCCAGGCAGGGGAAGGGGATGGAAAAGGTCACAGAGCTGGGGGAAGAGAGCCCCAGGAGCTGAAAACAGGATAGCAGAATGGGGCAACAATAGACCAAAGGCTCCTCATGACAACATTGATGGGGCCAGGTTGTACCTCAAGCAAGAAGGACAGGGTGGGAGTATAATGTGCATGGGGAAAGGAAACTCCTCGTGATGCAGGGAGGATGCAGAAATGAAGGTCCCCAGGCTGAAGGTCCCCTGTCCCACTTAATGCCAATAGCTAAGACCAATGACTGGACACTGGTTTATGCCTCTAGTTCACTCTATCCACTCCCAGAATGGAGAGGACTAAAGGCTGCTGACCTAAAACAGTTCAGTGCTAAGAGAGGACTATTACAGAGGACCCCCATTCCCTACTCCCCATGATTGCATAGGGAGTGACCTCAGGTAGGTGAACCCTCTCAGTTTCTCTGTCCCCATCCATTTCTAACAATTGAGGAAGAGTGACTCAATTGATTGGTGAGTTTAGTTGAAGGAGTGGGTATCTCATTTAAGGTCAACCTTTCCACATGAAGGTGTTCTCTGTTTGGCTTTACATCATGGAGTGAGAAGCCTGGACTCTCAGTGAGGGCCTTTCGGTGTCCAGCTCCAGAGTGACCAGGTGAGTTTAATTCTAGGGTACAGTGACATCGATCTTACTTAGCCACAGACTAAAAGGCACATTCTCTGATCACCATTACAAGTAATAAAACATGACATTTTTCTTCCATCTGTTTGGCTCTCATGATACTTCTCATAGTGTTTTGAATTCGGATGATGGGGGAATTAGGGTTCTTTATTATCCCTCTAAAACCAGAAAAAAAAGAGAAGGAAGCCAAGAGGGCTCCCAGATACCATCTCCATGGCAGATGAGATGTTCTGAGTTAGAAAATGATTGAGACCACAGGGCATCTTGGAACCTTCACTCTAACCTCCAAATTGGAAACAGGTCCTCCTCCATATAAAAGGGAAAAACAGGAAAGGAGAAAAGGCAAGCAGGAGAGTCATCCCTTGATAAAAACTGGCTTCCAAGTGTTGACCCACCTGGAGAGCCTCAAGAGACCCTTGAGGGTTGACATTACTGTACAACTCAGAAAAGGTGTCTGTGGAGGTGGGAGAGTGAGATTCCTAGAACAGACCATGAAAGACAAGCAGTAAACCCTGGGATGGTTCCAGTGGTGGGGGTATACCTGGAAGACGTGCCCATGGCGGTGATGAGTGCCTGCAGCATGCCCCCAATGAAGGGGAAGGGGTTCCAGTGGGTGAGGAGGAAGTAGATGAGGGGCAGAATGCCACCAGCATGCAGGTACAAGACCACGATGATGGTCAGGGTGTACATGCCCAGCCGACCCCCCAGGCTGGCCATGTCTTCCATCTCCAGAATCTTCCCCACAATCAGGGACAAGATGCCCACAGGTGCATACCTGGATAAGCCACACACCTGTCAGGGATTCCTCCTGACCACCCCTACAGGTCTAGACCTGGCATCCCAGAGGTTTTGCCCATACAGTACCCTGGAGCCAGGAGTGACCACCATACAGCACCCTACTCCACCCCAACCTTCCCACACATTAACAAGTGGGTCTGGGCCCCACAAACACATCCCACCTTTTCCTCCTGCTCACCCACAGCTCACCCCGAAGCTGAAAAGTTCCTGTAACTCCAGGACATACAACCTTATCAGTGTCTCCTTCATTCACTCCCCTATTCAAGCCCTCCCGCCGATACCAAACAACCAGGACCCTTTCCCTAGACATTGCCAAGACATGTCCTATCTCTGGCTGTCTAAACTTCCCTTATCTGCTGCCCCTAATTCTTAGTCCCACATTTGTAATTTTCATGCCCCTATTTTCCTTCCTATCAGTGCATAGTCTCATTTTTCACCCACCTGAGCTACTTTACCAGCAATTCCCACTGATAACTCAAACAACCTGTCCTATCAACATCATCTGAATATTCATTCAACAAACATCTCTTGAACACCTACTATGTTGCAGGCACATGTTTCCTGTCCTCATTGCACTTACATTCTGTTATGGGCTGAACGTCTGTGTCCCCCCCCCCCAATTCATAATTGAGATCCTAATCCCCAAGGTGATATTATTAGGAGTTGGAGCCTTTGGGAGATGATTAGGTCATGACAGTGAAGCCCCCCATGAATGGGATTAGTGCCCTTATAAGGGACCCCAGAGGAATTCCTCTCTCCTTCCACCATGTGAGGACACAGAGAGAAAACATCATTTATGAACTAGACTCTGAATCTGAGAGTGCTTTGATCTTGGACGTCTCACCCTGTAGAACGGCAAGAAATAAATTTGTTTGTTGTTTAAGCCATCCAATATGTGATATTTTTATTTTAGCAACCCAAATGGACTAAGACACAAACTTTCAGGGAGAACAGCAGGTACACACAGAAGCACATAAACCAAACTTCAAGGGGTGATCACTGCATGGGGTTGCTTTAGAGTGGGTGATCGGAATGTGCTTATCAGAATAGGTGACATTTAAGCTGAAATGCGAATAGTGACAAGGAATCATTTATATCTGGTGGAAGCATTGCAGGCACTGTAAGAACCCAAATGCCCCAAGGGATCACACCCTGATCCTTCTCGGCCACACCCACCACAAGCCCCATGCGCTATGCTAAGTAGGGATTGTATTTTAAGCCAATCAGCCTTCCCTTAGAGCCCTATATATATGTGTGTGTGCTGCCTAATAAACGAGCTCTCTCTGGTGGATCGTCAACTGGGTCGACGCGTCCTTTCATTTGGTGCTGAAACCTGGGACGGAGCTTCTCTCCAGCGGTGACGCTTTTTGGATCACAGCAGCAACACCTTCCAAGTCGCCCCTCAGGGCTCCCTCGAGCTGTAACACTTTTAGAATCGCAGTGGCAGCACTTTCCAAGTTGCCCCTTGGGAACTCTGTCCCGCCAGGACCAGCCTCCCTTCGACCGGTCACCATTGACGGTCCACCCTCATCCATTCTTTTTGGTGTTGTCTCCTTCCACTCACCACCGGCTCATCATTAGGTAAGCCCCCTTTCCTAAAGGGCACCAGCCCTTTTTCAGGCTACCACAGGGAGTCTAGATCATCTGGTAGCCCCTAATGCCCATACCCCACCCCACCACGGTCTTCATGACCACCATAAATTCCCAAACTGTAACAGGTTCCAAAGCCCTGGGAAAATTTTACTTTCATTTTTGGAGGTTAAAAACCCCATTCTCTTCTCTCCTTCACCCTCCTGTCCACCACTCTCTTCTCTCAAATTCCCGGGTCTGGGACCCGACCAGAAAATCCTGGCGCTAGGTTCCTTCAGGCACTGGGCTTTTGCCCTAGAGAAGTGGAGGCCTGAGTGACAACCCACATCTCCCTTCTCTCCTCCTGGTTCATACCTGAATCTGCCGGGACTGACGTGACCTACTTGGGACGCCCGCTAGGATCCCGCCTTTCCCAACTGGCTGAAGGATCTGACCTATCACTAAATCTCTGTCCGATTTCTGTCTAAATTCCCATTAAGAGACCAGAATGGGTGCTTCCTCCTCCTCCCTAAGGGACTCTCCACTTCAATGCCTTCTGAAAAACCTCACCAACCTTTTCCTCAGGCCGGATATTAAGCCCAAACTCCTCACAAAATTCTGTACACAAGATTGGCCTTATTATCCTTTAGATAATCAAAACACATGGCCCCCTGAGGGCACACTAGATCCTAACATTCTACGAGACCTCTTTAACTACTGCCAGTGCCTAAAAAAATTGAAGGAGATCTCCTACATTGAGGCTTTTCGCCTCGTGGCTCAGAACCCCACCCTTTGCTCCTCCTGTGCTCCCTCTCAAGTCCTTTTAGCCTGTAAACCATCTTCACAGTCACCCCTCGATTCTTCCACCTTCGACCCTGATGAAACCCCACCCTACCGACCTCCTCCTCCCCAAGTGCCTCCAGCGTCCGCTCCTCCTCCCCCATCATCCGCATCACATTCTGCACCTCCTGTGCCATCCACTCCTCTGTCTTTACCCTCCCCTACTCCTGACCCACTAAGCCCCCCTTTCACCCTTTCCCGAGGACCTCCCCCCGCCCCTTTAACAATCGCCCCACTACGTGAGGTAGCTGGGGCTGAAGGAGTAGTTAGGGTCCATGTTCCCTTTTCCCTAGCTGACCTTACAGAATTAGAAAAAAGACTAGGCTCTTTCTCTACTGACCCTACCACCTACATTAAAGAATTCCAATGGATCCTGCGGGCCTACAGCCTCACACATCATGACATCTTCAAGCTCCTAGCCAATACCCTCCTCCCCAAGGAATGCCGCAGGGTCTGGATACAGCCCAAACCCATGCCACTGACACCCATCGTACCAATCCAGATCACCCGCCAGGCCCCCAAGCAGTCCCAGAACAGGAACCTATTTGGGATTATAACTCAGCCCAGGGAATCCAGGCTCGAGACCGTTTTGCCTCTTGCTTAATAATTGGCCTCAAAAAATCAGCTCGCAAGGTCGTCAATTTACCCCAACTCAGAAGACGGCCGGCATGTCCTTATGACCTATTTCCTGGCCCAATCCTACCCCAACATTAAAACTAAACTTAAAAAATTAGAGCAGGGTCCTGCAACCCCTCAGACCGAAATCCTGTCAGTGGCCTTCAACGTTTTTCATGATCGGGAGGAGGAAAAGGAATGTCAAAAAAAAAAGGCCGACCATGCCAACTTCCAGATGTTGGCCCAGCTTATCAAACCCCCTGGGTGCCCTCCCACAGCCTCCACCTCTAAGCCTCCACCTGGAGCCTGCTTTAAATGTGGAAAGGAAGGGCATTGGGCAAAGGCTTGCCCCACCCCTAGGCCACCCACCACTCCTTGTCCAAAATGCAAAAAGAAGGGACATTGGGGATCTGATTGCCCCCTTGCCCGAAGTGGTGAGGGACCAACTGCCCGACAGTTCCCCGAACCGTGGACACCACCTATGGTGGGCCTCACTGAGGAGGACTGAAGGAGCCTTGGGCCCTTCCTGACCATCTCTATAACAAAGCAAGAGCCCAGGGTATCCATGGTTGTGGACGACCACCCAATATCTTTCCTCCTGGACACTGGAGCCACCTTTTTGGTCTTAAGGGAATGGTAAAGGCCCCACCACCTCGAGCAGCTCTCCTACAGTTGGCGTAGGAGGTAAACAAATCTTTCCCCAAAAAACCCCTCTTTTAACCTGCTGCCTTCAAGGCACTCAATCCGTTTTCTCCCATTCCTTTCTAGTCATGCCACAATGCCCCATCCCCTTGTTGGGTCCGGACATTCTATCACGGCTTCAAGTCTTCATTACTTTGCTCCTGTCCTCTTCCTCTTCCCCCATTTCCTTCCTCCTAGTGGTAGTTCAAGCCCAAGATCTTACTAATCCCACCCCTCCAAAGAAGTCCTTACCCATCTTAACGCACCCTGTTAACCCCACAGTTTGGGACACTGCTAGCCCTGCTCTGGCCCAGTGTTCCCCTGTACACATAAAACTAAAAGACCCCTCCAAATATATTTGTCAGGCTCAGTATCCATTAACCACAACAGCCCTCCTCGGGTTAAGCCCCATCATTCAGGCCATCCCACTCACTCCCCTTTCAATACTCCCATACTCGCTGTAAAAAAACCTAATGGTGCCTTTCATCTCGTCCAAGATCTCCACCTTCTTAACGCCGCTGTCATTCCCATTTGCCCCCGTAGCATACCTATCAAAACAATTAGACCCCACTGTACAAGGCTGGGCACCCTGTTTAAGAGCCTTGGCAGTGGGGCAGTTACTGCATATGGAGGCATCCAAATTAACATTTGGGGCACTTCTCACCATTCTCTCACCACATCACCTAAAAGACCTCCTTACCTATAAGGCTCTCCAATCCCTCCCACCTTCCAGAATCCTAACCCTCCTATCCTCGTTTCTGGAAAATCCTGCCCTATCCTTCAATACCTGCCCACCCCTAAACCCGGCTACCCTACTGGCTATACCAGATTCCCCCAACACCCCTTTGCACAGCTGCGTAGAAAGCCTTCAGAATTTCATACCTTACCGCTCTTCCATCACTGAGGGACCCCTATCTCACGCTGATCTCGCATGGTTCACGGATGGGTCCTCATTCAAGGAAGGAAACACTCATTATGCAGGTTATGCCATAGTCTCCCTTGATTCAGTTATAGAAGCCCAACCTTTACCCAAGGGTACTACCAACCAGCAGGCTAAACTTATCACCGCCACGCGAGCCTGCGTTCTAGCTGAAGGAAGAACTCTTAACTTATACACTGACTCCAAATATGTCTTTCATATACTTCTCTCTCATGCCGCCATATAGAAAGAACGCGGTGTGCTTAACACCAAGGGTAACACATTCACCAACTCAGCTTTAGTCTCCACATTAATCGAGGCATCCCATTTACCTTGTAAATTAGGAGTCATTCATTGCAGATCCCACCAAAGGACGATTCCCCAATCACTCGCGGGAATTGTAAGGCTGACCTCACCGCACGCACTGCGGCACGGCACCCACAGACACAAAACCAACTTCCCATTCTTCCATATGGCTCCCACGGTTCACAGACACCCTCCCAGCCTCAACCGCCTAATGATGATAAGTCCTCTCTCTTTTGCTTGCTCCATGACCTGTTTCACTCTAGCCCCCAAGCTTTATACTAGTTTTTACAAGCCTTCTTCTCAGTCACCCCATCTGACAAAGCCCTCTTACAAAAAATTTCCTCCTCATGCACAATCTGCCAGCGTACCAATCCTAACACCCCTATCAAACCTGGGCCAAAGCCCTCCCACCAGGCCAGAGGTCTCACACCTGCGGCCGACTGGCAAGTCGATTTTCCATTCAATCTGACAATGGACCTGAATTTACCGCCCAGGTAATACAGAAACTCTCCCAGTCACTCTCTCTCCCCTGGCACTTACATTGCCCTTACCGACCTCAGGCATCTGGAAAGGTAGAGAGAACAATACTAACTAAATTGTCTCTGGAATTACACCTTGATTGGGTCCGTCTTCTACCTCTCGCTCTACTCAATACCAGAGCTCTCCCAAAAAAGCCCTCCAATCTTTCCCCTTTTGAAGTCATGTACGGTAGGCCTCTCCTATCCCCGGGTATCACAGCAACTGAAGGACCCATACCACCCACCATGGCCTTACACTTGCTCTCCCACCTTCGTCATCACTTTCCAATCAGCCCAGGCCAATTAGTATTCTACACTTCCCTGGAACCCAAAACCCCCTAACCCCTAAGTGGGAAGGCCCATGTCCTGTCATCATATTTCCAGGCTGAAGCCTTACACTCAGGATCCACCCTCGGCCACCGAGAACTCCAATAACAAGCTGCAAAAGAACTTAACACACCATTCTTTTAAGTGTATCCCTCATCCTACCGACCCTTTCAAACTCCACCTATCCCGGACCTCAGCCTTACCCCCAATTCCAGAGACATGAACCTTCTCCTTGGCCTTCTCCTGTTCTTTTCATTTCACCCAGGGAGCTTTCAGGCCCCTCTGCTAGCTCCCCAGGGTCACCCATTTACACCTGTCAACAGATCATTTCTGAAACACTCATCTTTCTCTCTCTCTCCCGGAAATTTTCTCTCATGCGACTGCTCCTGGTGGCCTTCCCCTTGTACGTTTCCCTTCCTCAACCATTTATAACCACACCGTCGCCCCACCAGGCTCTTTCTTCTGGTGCAATGGAACCCTCTCTACCTCCATCCTGCCTAATCTTACTGCCCCATGCCTTCTTGTCACCATCATCCCTCAACTCACTCTGTACACCAGTTCAGAACTGTTCCATCTTCTTCATCCCCCCTCAAGGCAAAAAAGGGCCGCCTTCCTCCCAATCATGGTTGGTATTTCCCTAACAACATTAGCGGTCAGAGCCGGCCTGTCGGGAGGAGCCTTAGGACACAGTTTATGGGCGGTCGAAGACATAAATGCTAAACTTGAAGGGGCTCTGACCTCCACTGCTGAATCTCTTTCCTCTCTACAGAGACAAATTACCTCTTTAGCTCAGGTCACCCTCCAAAACCGTAGAGCACTAGATCTCCTCACTGCAGAAAAAGGAGGTACTTGGCATCTTCCTTGGGGAAGAATGCTGTTATTATATCAGTGAATCTGGTCTAGTAGAAACAAACATCATCAAACTCACCGACTTAGCTTCCAGCCTACGAACCACATCCAGTTCTAAACCCTTTTCTTCTTTTATCTTAAGCCCTATCCTAACTTGGATTTGGCCCATTTTGGGACCTCTAATCATTATCCTCATAACCTGCCTTTTCTTGCCCTGCATCATTAGGTTTCTTCAAACCCAAGTGGGAAAAATCTCTAATTAGGCCTTTAACCAGCTTTTGCTTAGAAACTACCAGCTTCTAGGTACTGATGAACCCCCCGCCTCATCTCGTGAGCACCTCAGCTGATGCTGAAGAGACCACCTTACAGAGGAAACGCATTCCTACACACCCTTGCCACCAACGCCTGGCTGCTCCCTCCAGTCTCCAACTACAAAGAATGGAACCGGTGCATGTTCAACTTGTGGCTTCAAGGAATGTTTATGGACTTTTCCCCTTTTGAAATTACTTGTTTCTTCACCCTCCTTTGGGGTTTCATAATGGGTATTTATGTACCTTCCTCCCTTTGCCCCCCCAACAACGCCCCAGTTCAGCAGGAAGTAGCTCGATGACTTCAACATCCCCTTTCCTAAAACAAGTAAAAGGGAGGAATGTAAGAACCGAAATGCCCCAAGGGATCACACCGAGGAATGTAAGAACCCAAATGCCCCAAGGGATGACACCCTGATCCTTCTTGGCCACACCCACCCCAAGCACCATGCGGTATGCTAAGTAGGGATTGCATTTTAAGCCAATCAGCCTTCCCTTAAAGCCCTATATATATATGTGTGCGTGCTGCCTAATAAACGAGCTCTCTCAGGTGGATCTTCAACTGGTGCCGACTCATCCTTTCAGGCACAGTGCAAAGACCCTGCAGTGGGAGTGAGCTAGGACTGCTAGAGGACCAGAGAGAAGACCAGGGTGGACAAGAAGAGCAGTGAGGATAAAGGAAACTAGAGAAGACAAAAGAAGCGAGTTTGTTAGGTGCTCATCTTTTTTCCCCACAAACCAGCCCATGGCTCAGTCTTGTGAGTTTCTGCCAGTGATGCCATTATTCACCCATCCCTGGACTTCAACTATTACTCCTCTTTTTCTTTAGAAATTGAAGTCTACTCTAGGTCACCCTCATGGTGGGTATATTGGAGGAGGTGGGGATCACTTGGGAAGTTGGTGCAAATGTTAGGTTCAGAAAAGAGGATTCAGGGGGCTTCTCCAGCCATATCTGTGTTCCCCAAGCTCCTTTGCCCATTTTTTAATTGGTTTATTTGGTTTTTGGTTATAAAGTTGTGTGAGTTCCTTGTATATTCTGCATATTAATCCTTTGTCAGATGTATATTTCGCAAATATTTTCTCCCACTCTGTTGGTTGTCTTTTTACTCTGTTGATTGTTTCTTTTGCTGTGCAGAAGCTTTTTAGTTTGATATAATCCCATTTGTTTATTTTACCTTTAGTTGCCTGTGCTTTTGGGGTCCTATTCATGAATTCTCTACCCACTCCTACTTCCTGGAAAATTTCCCCTATGTTTTCTTTAAGGAATTTTACTGTTGCAGGATGTATATTTCATTCTTTAATCCATTGTGAGTTGGTTTTGGTATATGGTTAAAGATATGGGTCTAGTTTCATTCTCCTACATATGATTCTCCAGTTTTCCTAGCACCATTTGTTGAAAAAGCAGTCTCTTCCCCAGTATATAGACTTGTTTCCTTTGTCAAGTATCAGATGGCTGTAGGCATATGGGTTAATTTCTGGGTTCTCTATTCTGTTCCACAGATCCATGTGTCTGTTTTTATGTCAGTACCATGCTGCTTTGGTTATTATAGCTTTGTAATATAGTTTAAAGTCAGGTAGTGTAATACCACCAGTTTTATTTTTGTTCTCAGGATTGCTTTGGCTATGCATGGTCTTTTGTTTTTCCATATAAATATCTGGATAGCTTTTTCCATCTCAGAGAAAAATGCCATTGGAATTTTGATGAGGATTGCCTTGAATTTGTAGATCACATTTGGTAGAATGGACATTTACACAATGTTAATTCTTCCAACCCAAGAGAATGGGATATCTTTTCATCTTCTTGTGTCCTCTTTAATTTCTCTCAACAGCGATTTGTTTTTCTCTTCATAGAGATTTTTCACATTTTTGGTCAGCTTTATTCATAAATATTTTTTTTTTTTTGGTGGCTACCGTAAATGGGCTAGCTTTCTTGATTTCTTTTTCTGCATGTTTACTGGCGGAGTATAGAAATGTTAATGATTTTTGTGTGTTGATTCTGTACCCTGTAACTTTAGCAAAAATCCTTTATCAACTCTAGAAGATTTTTTTTTTTTTTGGCTTTTCTTGTGACCGGTAAGGGGATTGCAACCCCTGGCTTGGTGTCGTCCGCACTGCACTCAGCCAGTGAGCGCACCAGCCATCCCTATATAGGATCTGAACCTGTGTTGGGAGCGCCGCTGTGCTCCCAAGCACCGCATTCTCCCGAGTGCACCATGGGGCCGACCCTCTAGAAGATTTTTAATAGATGCTTTTGGCTATTCAGTATATGGGATCTTATCATCTGCAAAAAGGGACAGCTTGACTTCATCCTTTCCAATCTGGATACCCTTTATTTCCTTCTTTTCTCTGATTTCTTTGGCTAGTACTTCGGACACTATGTTGAATAGGAGTGGTGAGAGTGGGCATCCTTGTCTAGTTCCTGTTTTAAGGGAAAATATTTCAGCTTTTCCTTGTACAGGATGATATTGGCAGTGCGCTTATCATATATGACTTTAATTAAGTTGAGATACTTTCCATCTATTCCTAACTTGTAGAGAGTCTTTATCATGAAAGAATGTTGAATTTTGTCAAATGCTTTTTCAGTATCAATAGAGATGATCATGTGGTTTTTGTCTATTCTTTCATTGATGTGTTGTATCACATTTCTTTATTGGCATGTCTTGAACCAACCTTGCATCCCTGGGATGAAACCCACTTGATCATGATGTATAATTTTCTGTATGTGTTGCTGTATTCTGTTAGCTAGTATTTTATTGAGGATTTTTGCATATATATTCATCAAGGATATTGGCCTGTAGTTTTCTATTTTTGATGTATCTTTGTCTGGTTTTGGAATCAGGGTGATATATGCCTCGTAGAATGAGTTTGGGAGAATGGCCTCTGTTTCAATCTTTTGGAATAGTTTGTAGAGAATAGGTATCAGTTCCTCTTTAAAGGTTTGGTAGAACTCTGCAGTGAACCTGTCCGGTCCTGGCCTTTTCATTTTGGGGAGCCTTCTGATAACAGCTTCCAACTCTTTTATTGTTATTGGTCTGTTCATATTTCCTATATCTTCCTGCCTCAGTTTTGGTAGCTTGTCTGCATCCAGAAATTTACCCATTTCCTACAGATTTTCACATTTGTTCACATATACTTGGGTATAGTAGTCTCTATGATTTCTTCTATTTCTGAGGTGTCAGTTGTAATTTCACCTTTTTTATTTGTAATTTTTGTTATTTTGGACTTCTTTAGTCTTGCTAAAGTGTTCAATTTTATTAATCTTTTCAAAGAACCAACATCTTGTTTTATTGATCCTTTGTATTTTTTGTGTGTTAATTTAGTTCTTCTCTGATGTTAATTATTTCTTTCAATCTACTAACTTTAGGTTTGCATTGTTCTTGTTTTTCTAGATCTTAAAGGTGCAGTGTTAGGTTATTTATTTGCCATCTTTCCAATCTTCTGAAGTAAGCATTTAATGCAATAAACTTCCCCCTTAAAACTGCTTTTGCAGTATCTGACAGGTTTTGGTATGATGTGTCCTTGTTTTCATTAGTTTCAAGAAATTTTTTGATTTCCTGTTTAATTACTTCTTGGACCCATATGTCCTTAAGTAGAATGTTGTTTAATTTCCATGTGTTTGTATAGTTTTCAGAGTTTTGTTTATTATTGACTTCTAATTTTAATCCATTGTGATCAGAAAAAATACATAAAATAATTCCAATTTTTTTGAATTTGTTAAGACTTGCTTTGTAACCTAACATGTAGTCTATCCTGGAGAATTTTCCATGTGCTGATGAGAAGAATGGATATTTTGAGGTTGTTGGGTGGAATGTTCTGTAGATATCTCTCAAGTCCAATTGGTCTAGAATATTGTTTAGATCTTGTGTTTCTCTGTTGATTTTTTGCCTAGATGATCTGTCCAATGATGAGAGTGGGGTGTTCAGGTACCCCACTATTATGGAGTTAGTGTCTATTTCTTTCTTTTGATCTAATAGTGTTTGCTTTGTAAATCTGGCTGCTCCAACATTAGGTCATATATATATATATTTATGATTTTTATGTCTTCATAATGGATTGATCGTTTTATCATTATATATTAGCCATCTTTATCTCTTTTAATGGTTTTTGCTTTAAAGTCTATTTTATCTGATATAAGAACAGCTACTCCAGCTCATTTTTCATTTCTACTTGCATGACATATCTTTTTCCATCCTTTCACTCTTAGTCTCTGTGTCTCTCTACAGGTCAAGTTGAGTCTCTTGAAGACAGCATATTGTGGTTCCATCTTTTTACTGCAGTCAGTCAGCCTGTGTCTTTTGAATGAGAAATTAAGTCCCTTTACATTCAGAGTTATTATTGAAAGATGTTCATTGACTCCTAGCATTATACTGATGTTTGTTTAGATGTGTTAAGTATCTTTTGTTCCTTTCTTTCAAATTTTCTGTCTGTCTTCTGTGTTTTTTGGTTTCTTGGGGTGATAGATAAACTATTTTTTCTCTCTTTTGTTAGAATTTTTGTTTTTCTCGTGGGTATTGTTCTTTCTTCTATATTCATGATAATGATGGTTGATCTTGTGGTATCAAACCCAGTACTTCCTAGAGAATTTCCTGTATGGCTGGTCATGTGGCAAAGAACTCCCACAGTTTTTGTTTGTTTGAGTAATATAGTACTTGTCCTTCATTTCAGAAGGATAGCCTTGCTGGCTAAAGTAATTTGGCTGGCAATTTTTGCCCTTTAGTGTTTTGAATATATCATCCCATTCTTTTCTGGCTTTTAGAGATTCTGATGAAAAGTCTGATGCTATTCTGATTGGGGCTCCCTTGTAAGTAAGTGACTTGCTGCTTCTCTCTTGCAACTTTTAAGATTCTCTCTTTGTCTTTGATTTTTGTCAGTTTGATTATCACATGTATTGGAGAAAAACTTTTTGGGTTGAATGTGTTTGGTGATCTTTGGGCTTCCTGAATCTAGGGATCTGTGACATTCCCTATACCTGGGAAGTTTTCTGCGATTATCTCATTGAGTTAAGTTTTCAATGCCGTTTCTTCTGTCCTCCCCTTCTGGAATACCCATGGTTCAGATATTTGAGCGCTTAATGATGTCAGTTGTCTCTCTTAAATTTTCTTCAATTTTTTGGATTCCTTTTTCTTTTTTCTGTTGTGCCTTTGATAATTCAAACAGCCTGTTAGGGGAATATCTGCAATCCCTTTTCACAATAGCCAGGATATGAAAGTGACCTAAGTGTCTATCAATGTATGAATAGATAAAGAAAATGTGGAATATATGCACAATGGAATACTAATAAGCCTTAAAAAAAAAAGAAGCAAATTCTGTCACTGTGACATAATGTATGAACTGGGAGGACATTATGCTAAGTGAAATAAACCACACACAGAAAGACAAATACTACATTTTCCCAATTATATATGGAATACAAAAAATTTAATCTCACAGAAGCAAAGAGTAGAATGGTGGTTATCAGGGGTGGTGGCAGGGGTGGGGCAGGTAGATGTTAATAATAACAATGCATTAGATACTTGAACATCCCTACCACAGCAGATTTTAATTGTTCTCAAAAAAAACTGCCAGCCAAGAATACTATACCCAGGAAGGCTGTCCTTCAGAAATGAGGGAGAAGTAGTGCATTTTCCAGACAAATAAAAACTGCAGGAGTTCCTGACAACATGATGAGCCATGCAAGAAATCCTCAAGGGAGTCCTGCATCGGGAATCCAAAAAATGATAATCACTCATCTTACTAGCCATAATTCTGTTCAAACTCTTATTTTTTATAATTCAGTCTTGGTAGGTGTAATGTTTCTAGGAATTAATTCATTTCATCTAAAATGACCTAATTTTTTGAGCAAAAATTGTTCACAGTATTCTCTTATAACCCTTTTGATTTCTGTTAATTTGGTTATAATGACCCCTCTTTCATTTATCATCTTAGTTATTTGAGTGTTCTGTCTTTTTTCTTAGTCCTTCTGGGGAAAGGTTTGTCGATTTCGTGGATCTCATCAAAGTACCATCTTTGGCTTTCATTGATTTGTCTTTTTTCACCTGTGCTCTAATTTTTATTTTTTCATTCCTTTGCTAGGTCTGGGCTT
Organism: Cynocephalus volans; assembly: GCF_027409185.1. NCBI lineage: Eukaryota > Metazoa > Chordata > Mammalia > Dermoptera > Cynocephalidae > Cynocephalus > Cynocephalus volans. The sequence continues at coordinate 107,039,998 of NC_084469.1, forward strand.
TGTTTCCTTTTCATTTTCTAGCTTATTAAGGCACAAAGTGACTGCTGATTTGAGATCTTTATTTTTTATTAATGTACACAAACATTAAATGGCAAAAATAAATATGTAAAATATCAGTGTTCTCGTCAAAAAAATGAGAAGTATGTGAGGTAATGCATATGTAAATGAGCTTGATTTAGCCATTCCACAGCGCATACATATTTCAAAACATCATGTTGCACCCTATAAATATACACAATTTTTATATGTCAATTAATAAATAAATTTAAACTTTTTAAAAAAATTATGAAGAATGAGTGAATAAATAGACATATGAGAGTGGATAGTCAATACATGTAGGAATGAGTATAAATTCTGCATTTTTCACAAGCTCCCTGGGCAATCCTCAGCCCAATTTGGGGCCTCTCTCCTCAATCATCCATGGTCAAAAGTCCTGGAATCTCTACTCTAGGCTCATTGTCTCTTCTAGTCCCACACACAGGCATCCTTTGGCTAAAATCCTTCTCTCTAACCTGCTCTTGGTCATCACACCAATGGAAAATAGGGTCATCCCTCAGTATCTGCAGGGTAATTGGTTCCAGAACCCCATGTGGATACCAAAACCCAAGGATGCTCAAGTCTCTGATATAAAATGGTGTAGTATTTGCATACAATCTTTGCACATCCTCCCATATACTTTCAATCATCTCTAGATCACTTAGAACACCTAACATAGTGTAAATGATAGGTAAGTAGTGGTTATACCGCATAGTTTAAGGAATAATAACACAGGGGGGGAAAGTATGTACATGTTTGCTACAGACCCAATTATTTATAATATTTTCCATCTGAGCTTGGTTGAATAACTGATACAGAACCCACAGGTAAAGAGTGACTGTACATTCTTTCTCCTAGACTCCTCCAAGAGCACCTGCCCATCACTATACTCAGCTCTTGCTCCCACTCCCACCCATCTACCCAGAAGCAAGCTCCCCCCACCTTCCAAACCTCCTTGGTCAAATTGCTCACTTCCCACTGACCTGTTTGAAGCAGACCTCCATGAGATTGGGTGGAAATATATTTCTGCAGAGAAACACCACAGGGAAGAAAGTGGTTAGGCCTTGGAAGGGACATGAGGATGATAATAGTACTAATAAAAACAATCATAATGCATCCCACATGTGCATGCTCACTCTGGGCCAGCACTGATCAAAGGACCTCCATCATCTGATTTAAATGCTACTATAACCTTAGTAATGAGTGCTATTAATACCCCATTTTACACACAAAGAAACCAAAGAACAGTGGTGAAATGTTGGACTCAGTATCTACATAGACTAGTTTGCAATCACATCTTGAGTTCTTACCTCATGACAGGAAAGAAAAATTGGGGAATTTGCTACCTGACAAATAGATTGGGGAAATACCACCTACCATGTGGAATTGATGGGAGAAGTAAGTGATATTTTAGATAAGAAATTACCTAGCACAGAGAAGATAGACACTCAAGAACAGCTATTGTGACTATATCATGGTTCCACATTCACTAAGCTCCTTGTGATACCAGAAAGGTCTTGTCAACCTGAAAAACCATCCTGAGGCACCAATAAAATATCAGAGAGTGTATTTGAGCCAATATGTGTGACTACAGCCTGGAAAGACATAGTCATAGTTCAAAGGGCTTTAAATCATGTATTCCAATTTGCAGACCAGTTTTCAGTATTTTTATAATCACAAAGAAGGTGAGAACAAAGGGAACAGTCCCTTAATCGGTATATCAGTTTTTCTATTGGTTACATCGCATTACATAGGTTAGTGATTGGTCCTTGGTGTGTCCTATGTACAGATAAATGGGTAAAGGTCACGAGATACATTTTCAGCATTTATGAGTTAATACATATCCACTTGAGGCATCAGTAGGACGGGTTTTCTGTTAAAATCATGTTGTGGTAACATTGCAGAATGTGGAGATGTGGCAGCTGTCCCATTGCAGAGCACCAAAGCTTTTAGAAATTTAGATGACTTCAGTCAGAGCAGATTTCTGGCTTATCATTTCCCCTTTTGATCTAAATTTTTCACCAGAAACCAGGGATGATCAACTTTATGACAGAAAATCTTAATTCTGCTGTGCTGTAAATGCTCATTTCCAGGTTGTCATGCCCCAAGATGAAGGAAGAAGATTGGGCTCTGGTAACGAGGTCTCAGTCCATATTTTAAGTGATGCAGGGGCTGAGATTTGCTAGCAGTCAGATCTTTTTAAATCCTGTAAGATATGAGCTATTTTTTAGCGTTGGACTATCAAAATTTTAGTCTTTACGGTTGCCTTTAGGGAAAGGGATTCTAGTTTTCATGACTCACCTTGAGGAAGAGGGATTTTAGTCTCTACAGCTTGCTTCAGAGGGGAATGATGATGAAAGATTGGAGGGCAGGAGAAGGTCAGAGGAAAACTTAGTTTCTAAGGCTATTTCTGAGGCCTTCATTGTGGTACCACGTCTTGAGCTCTAACGTTCCCTAAACTGAAACTTCCTTAAGAAGTTTCACATGCTGTGAGGGGGAGATGGAGAGGGATGGAAGGGGTTTGGGAAGTGATAGGTCATGCAAAGGGCAAAAAGAAAGGTAAGGTTTGAAAGAATGAATATGCTAGTAATAAAAATAAAATAAGTAAAATAAAAATGAAAAAAAAAGAAACAGTAAGCAATAAATTTCATTTTTGTCTTAAAATTTTAAAAAAGAAGTTTCTTAGTCCAGAAATTGTTATGACAGGTGGTCTCATAAGCCATTGAATCAGTCTTTCACTCCCGAAAAGATGCCAATCTGTTAAACTGTGGTTAGCTTTAGGCACTGGTATTGCAGATCGGCTTCCACCAAAATCAGAACTCTACATAGAGTGAACAGTCAGATATTTAATAAGAAGCACTTCTATAAAAACAAAAGAGAACAATTGTTAATACTAAGAACAAATTATGAGCTCAAACTATAGACTTTTGTGTCCATAGGGCATCCAGTCAAGAAGATTTTAGATATCAGAGTCAAAGTATCTTCAACTGGTGCAGGAGCACACAGATAGATTTTTCCTGGTCTGAATTTCACATCAGGTGTCCCAGCAAATGTTCTGAAGAGTCCATACAGCAAGAGGCCCAAAGGTTGTTCAGATATAAGTTAAAATGTTAGTCTAGGTTCAATCCAGATAATAAAATCTCAAAAGCAATAGACAGCACTAGAATTTCATAACAGGTATGGTATAGTACTTTTCTGAAATGTAAATTTTCTCTCTCAGGTCTCCCATTTCTATCAAAGATATTTATGACAAGACTAATTCATTTGCCAAATAAGTCTAGTTTTTTTTTTACCTGTTCACATTCATAAAACTTTACAAGAATGGTGATTGACAATATTGGCTCTTTTTAAGTGGGTTTTCTGGGACTTTTCATAAGGAATCTCTGATTAAACTATTAAAAAGCTTCTTAAGACTGAGAGAGCTAAGACAAGGACTCGCAAGCAGGTTTTACTAGCAGTCCTTGGGTGTATTTCTCTCTTCTCAAGAAGAATTTCCAAAATATCTTAAAGATCCTGAGATGGTCAGAATGTGACTTTTTTTTACTTGCTGTCAGGCCAGAAACTTTTAAGAGAACAGAGTAACAGGCCATTCTTTTTCCAAGTCTGTTTGCTTTATAAAATCAACCTCAGTTCCTTAAATCTTTCTGCTCATACCTGAAAATATGACATTCCAGTCAAAGCCTTGGTAAAATAATTAGTGTTAGTAATTCTCCTGTTAAAAGAACAGATTTTTATTGAGATTCTGTAAACTAATATTGCCATAAAATAAGAATACTCATGAATAGTTTGCAGATTTTTGAGGGATCACATAGAGAGAAAAGTAAATGTTTCATTCTTGTTCACAAAAGTATACTTTATCAAATTGCTATGAAGCTATAGATAGCCCAAATGAAAAAAAATCTTATATCTGAAAAACAAAACAAAAAAATTAGCAATGTTTCAAGCAAAATGTAAAAAAAAATTCAGTTCATTATCATAAGAGTGAAAATGCCATCTACAAAATTAGAGAAAACATTTGAAAACTATACGCCTGACAAGGGATTAATATCCAGAATATACAAGGAACTTAGAGAACTTAAAAAACAAATAATCTAATTAAAAAAAATGGGAATAAGAGTTGAATAGACATTTGTCAAAGAAAGACATACAAATGGGCAAGAGGTACATGAACAAATGCTCAACATCAATAATCATCAGGGAAATGCAAATGAAAACCACATGAGATATCATCTCACACAAGATGAAATGGCTACTATCAAAAAGACAGAAAATAACAGATGTTGGTGAGGATGTGGAGAAAGGGGAACCACTCTACATTTTTAGTGGAAACACAAATTAGTACAGCCATTATGGAAAACAGGGTGGAGGTTTCTCGAACAATGACAGCACTTCCATATGACCTACAATCCCACTATGGCATATATACCAAAAGGAATAAAATCACCATGTTAAAGGGATTCCTGCACACCTAGGTTTATCACAGTTCTATTCATAATAGCTGATAGATGGAACAAACCTAAGTGTCCATCGACAAATAATTTGAATCTACTCAGCCATAAAATAAAAGTGAAATTATGCCAGCTGAAGCAGAATGGTTGAGCTTGGAGAAAACCATATTAAGTGAAATAATGCAGGCACACAAAGAGAAATACTGCATGTCCTCATTAACATGTGGGAGCTAATAAATAAATACATAAACAGCTGAACTGTTAGTAGGACAGAATAGAACTATGGTTACTAGAGGCTGGAAAAGGGAAGAGGTAGAGGAGATAGTGAGAGGCTGGTTAATGGAAACCAAACTACAGATATGTGGGAAAAACAAGTTCTATCAGTGGACAGTCAAGCCAGGCATTTGTAATTAACCATAATTTACTGCATGTTGTCAAATGACTAAAGAGAGAATATCAAATGTTCTCATCACAAAGAAATGATTAAGTTTAGAAATAATGAATATGCTAATGACTCTGATTATATACTCACACATTGTATACATGTACTGAAATATGATTTTGTGCCCCATAATTGTGTCAATCAATATATTTCCATGCAAAATTTTTTAAAAGAAGAAATCAGAAAGAGTGGTTGACTCTCAGTGTTGGGGACAGAGATTGAATTGGAAATTGGAGCCATGGGACTTTCTGGAATGATAGAAATATTCTATATCTTGACTGGGGTCCAATGGTTACACAAATAATTACATTAGACAAAATTTATCAAATTCTGCACCTAAAAGCTATACATTTAACTTGATGTGCTTTCTATCTTAATTCTGAAAGAGATGTTTCAGGAAAAAATAAGTTTAGGACAGAAGTCTGGTAATTTGGGATTCCCAGTAAGGTGAGTTAGCTTAATTGAAGTTTTACTTTATCATGGATAGCTGAAAATTGAATTTAATGAAAAATCTATGTGATCCTCTTTGTATATAAATCAGAAAGAAATGTGCACTCACTCACTGAAGAGTGTGATAAATACTGTGTTTGATTCTTTAACATACGAGCCCTCAGATGATGTGATGATTAATTTTAGATGTCAAATAGATTATGGAATATGTAGAAATCTGGTAATGCTACATTTTCAGTCGTGTCTATAAGGGTGTTTCTGGAGGAGATTAGCATGTGGGCCTGAGTGGTCTTTGAGTGAAGGATCCATCGTCAATATGGGCAGGCACCATTTAATCCACTGAGGGCCTGGAGAGAATAAAACCGGAGGAAAAGGTGAATCTCTCTCTCTATCTGCTGGAGCTGGGGTATACTCTTCTCTCCTGTTCATGGATGTCCAAACTCAAGAATCTTCAGCCTTTAAGTTCCAGGATTTACACCTGCTTCCCTCAGGCCCTTGGCCTTGGACTGAGAATCACACCATTGGCTTCCCTGGTTCTGAAGCTTCTGGAGAATCACACCTTTGTCTCCCAGACTTGGACTGAGCCATGCTAGCAGCACCCGGTATGCAGATGACCTATCATGGGACTCCTCAGCCTTCCATTCGCATGAATTACAGTCCCTGTAATAAATCTTGTCATATATTTATATACGTATTCTATTGATTCTGTCTCTCTTGATAGCTTCACTGACACAGGTGACATCAAATGATGTACTTCCGAAAGTGACTTTGCAATATGCAGTATAATGACCCCCCAAATGTGTTCATATCCCAATCCACAGAACCTTTGAATAAGTTTTGTTAAATGACAAGTGAGGAATTGAGGAGGAAGATAAAATTAAGGTTGTTTATCAGGTAACCTTATAGTAAGACCATCCTGGATGATCCAGGTGGGCCAATTGTAATCATAAGGAGCCCCTGAATGTGTGAGAGAGAAGAGGAAGAGTTGGAGTCAAAGAGATCTGAAGATGCTATGCTGACTTTGAGGATGGAAGAATGGCCATGAGTCCATTAATGCAGATGACATGTAGGAGCAGGAATAGGCAGGGAAATGGATTCTCCCCTAGAGCCTCCGGAAGGAATCTATCTCTGCAGACTTTCTTATTCTAGCCTAGTGAGACCTACTCGAGATTTTTGACCTGCAGAAATGTAAGAGAATAAGTTCTTTTATGCTAGTTTGTAGAAATTTGTCAAAGCAAAAACAGGAAACTAATACAGACATTTATCAATAACATCTTATTCAAGAGACCTGAAATTAAGTGTCTCACTTTATGCAGTTAGCTTCTGTGGGTTAAGAGCGTTTTGTCTATTGTGAACAGAGCTGCATTGAACATGGGAGTGCAGGTATCGCTTTGATATAAAGATTTCCATTCCTCTGTGTATATACCCAGAAGTGGGATAGCTGGATCGTATGGAAGATCTATCTGTAGTTGTTTGAAAAACCTCTGTACTGTTTTCCATAATGTTTGTACTAATTTACAGTCCCGCCAATAGTGCAGGAGCCTTCCCTTCTCTCCATACCCTTGCCAGCACTTGTTATTCACCATCTTTTTGAAGATATGGAACCAACCTAAATGTCCATCAATAGGCGATTGGATAAGGAAACTGTGGTATGTATACACCATGGAATACTACTCTGCCATGAATGAAAAAAATGAATGAAAAGAATGAAATTCTCCCATTTGCAAAAATGTGGATTATCCTGGGTAAACTTACATTGAGTGAAAAAAGCAAAGCACAGAGGGATAAATGCCACATGTACTCACTTATAAGTGAGAGCTAAGAAAGAAAGAAGGAAAGAAAGACCACAGTAGTGCATTAGACTTGCAGATGGAGAGAGCACACCTAGGGATCAAAGTGGAGTGGGGGAAACGAGGATGGGGAGGGAGGTTACATATAGTTGGGGGGATAATTGGTAGGGGACACGGGGTATAATCACAATTTGTGGTAATGGGCATGCTGCCAGGATGGACCTGGCCTTCACATCTTGGGCACGAGGGGTGACAACACTTTTGTATCCCATGAATATTCATAACCAATTTTAAAAAAGAGAGAGTTTTTGTTGAAATTCCATGTTAAGTCAAAGAGATCTTCAGTCAATTTGGGAAAGATGAGTATTTTTCTTTCCTTATTAACTGGCATAGAGTATTTCCCACTATGTAAGCTTAAATGTGGGTCTGATTACAAAGTATTAGTAAAGGAAAGAGCAATTTTTAGGAAGATGAAAGTCATCCATTCTACTTTGAAAATTTCATGCCCAAAATTCTACATTCTTTCAATCTCATTTTAATTCAAATGACCATTCCTTTCATGTTAGCCTCTCGAACTTTTTCTGAAATTCCCTTTAAACATAAAAGATGAGAACATAAATAAAACTAACACCATGAAATGCAGGAGGTCATACAAACACACATGCACGTATGTCTGTTACTCTTGAACTCTGCTTTGGACATTATTCATCAGCAGTGTGTGGGTTAAATATATATTCTAATTACCCAAAGCCAGTAAATACTTCTAACAATTTGTAGAAATATGTGCATAAGTAAAAACTGAAACTGGAGAAAAATAATAGTGAAGAAAATTATGGGGAAGAAAATAAAATGGAGCCAGGAATTATATTTACAGTTCTTATCATTACTCCTAAAATTGGGGGACAATTTTGCCTCTATGTGTCCTATAATGGTTTGAGGCATGGGGACAATAATTTATAAAATTGAAATTTATCATAACAATCACACATAAAACAACGTCTCAACAGAGCCACAGAACTTCCACTCATTCCTAATAAAAAGGCAAAAAAAAAAAATGTATATATGTACATATATCTCCATGATTCTTACAGGAGGATTACTAAGGGTGGTGATGAAAAATGTCCTCAACAATGCTCGGGTTGTGAGTGTGTCGAGCACTAAAGAGATATCTTCAAGCACACTTCTGAATTCAAACAGCCGTGCAACTCAACACACCGTGCCCCTGATATGTGTGGTGGAGTCACTCCAACATTAAACTCTGGACATGATGAATTATGCGATACTTCACTGAGTGTCTAGTGCACACTGACCCCACTACTTTTTACTTAATATAAAGCAGTAGGTCACAAAAAATTGTCACTTTGACAACATTTATTTTTACCTTTTTTCTTCAACATGAAATCACTTATAGAGGTACCTTTTTACACTCACCTGGTTTTCTAGACAGTAGGGCAATAACGATTTCTTCTGCTTCCTCAGCCAGTCTCATTAGATTGAGAATATTATTGCTCCCTGAGACTTAGGACCACACCCTGGAGCTGGGGTCATCCATGAGTCTGCATCTACCCCAGGATTCTGTGTGGACAGCTGATCTCTAATTCCTCTCAACACAATGACTTTAGTTGTCTACAGGTTCCTACAATGATGCTGAGGAGAGAAGTTACAGTGAAGACACTGGGGTGGTAAACTTTGCAGTTGGTGTTTTCAGGGGACCCCCCATATCTGTCAGTCAGGAACTAAGGACCCGAATGAGGAAGATCAAATGGTCCATCATATACCTGAGGAGGGAGAAAACCTCTCTTATGGGCAAATGTAATGCTCCTCAGAAGCCACGATTCATAGTGGAAGAGACACTGCAGACAGGGCATTGTCTTTTAAGGTGCCTCATAGACTTGGGGTATTCATGGTATTACGGGATTGTGTTAATTTGGCAGCTGTGCTGGTGGCACTGTGTTCATGCTTTTCAAAAGGGGAATCCTTTGAAAAATACATATTCTAAAGTTGTTGAAATATTTATGGATAAAATGATACGATTTCAGAGATTTGCTTTAAAATTATCCATTTGTGGGGATGAGAGAAACTGACCAATGTACAAATGAAGCAAGATGGGTAATAATCCTGTAGAACCGTTGATCCTGTAGAATCCTAATCATTAGATTTTTCTGTACTTTTGTATATGTTTGGATTTTCCATAATAAAGAGGTTTTTAATGGTCCCAGTGGGAGGGGACACATTCTTCTGACATCAGAGATATGCCCAAGAGGACAAAATTGAATGAAATGCTTCTGTTCATTTATGGTCCCCAGATTCCTAGCAGTTATATTAGATAGAGATTAGGAAATGTGTTTTAATGAGAAGCTATGAGAATTCAGGTTCTATAACTTAATAGACATTACACCTCTTGCCCTCACTGTCAGTTCAACAATCCAAGAAAAGAAGGAGACTCTTGCTTCTCAAACATCACCATGGTCCAGTAATCCATGCCTGACACCATCTCCCTGATGTCTATTGATTCAAAAAATATTTCAAAATAGTTTGTGTATAACCAAGAAGGAAGCCTCAGATTTAACTGCAGCCTCTTCTCTCTCCTCATTTCTCTTGTCCTCTGTTCATTCTGACATCATTTCTCCAGCCCTCTCCCACCTCATCAGGAGCTGTTTCTTTCCTGCTTCTGTCCCAGGTGATGTTGGGCTTTCCCTAGCATCTTACCCAGTGCCTGAGTCTCCTGCTCACTGTCTGGCCCTTGCACATCACAGGGACCTGGCTCCTCATTTACTTACACATGCAACAGGCATCCATGGCCTCCTTGAGCTGTCTCTGCAATGTGCGTGGATGTGCGCTCTCATCCAATGTGTTTCTAGGGAGACAAAATGAGGCTATTCAGCAGAAAAGTCAGGCACAGTTTCTGCAACTGTAAGTGTTAATGAATGTGATTTCCTGTTCATATCATCTCCTGATCACCTTCAATGAACGAGACCCTGGTCCATGTATGTTAATTTTTGTAACATTTTGAACAGGATATTTTTCCTATATGATGCATTTGTTGATTCCTGGAAATAGACAAGAAAATGAGGTGTTTGATTATTTTTTCCGTAGCCTTACCAAGTTTACTTGTTAGTGTGATAGCTTTCCAACTGACTTTAGATTGACAATTTTATCAATCTTAATATGAAATATACAATATGTATGCAAAATTTTGTCAGTTTTATCAAATGTGATCAATATGCTCTTACCCAAGGTGTGATGCTGTGATTGCTTTTTCTTCTGTAGTGACATTGCTTTGAAGTTTTTGAACAGTGTTGGGTAGAGGCCAGCTGGGCAGGTATATTTGCTTTCGGTGTAAGCATCGTGGAGGTTGTGAAATAAATTTGTGTCAAATCTGATATTAGCTGATTATCAATGAGCCTATTTTTATTACCCTTAAATACTCTTCTATTTACATTTTCAAAGAAATATTTCCATGCAGTATCTTTTGTATCATTAAGATGATCCAATTATATAGAGAGGATTTTTTCTACTCATTTGCTGGACCATAATAAAGCAATTACCAATATGAAATGTTCATTGCTTTTTTGGGTTGAATGCTACCTGGTCTTATCTTTAATATCATTGACAAATTGATAAATATATTTTATAGGTACTTTGAGTTTTTTTTCCATTTAGCTCATTAATTAGAGTAATGAGTGGTCTTTACATACTGCTTCTATTTTAGCAGGCTGCTGTCTTTGGTATTAGGGTTATTATAAATTCAGAACATCCATTGGGATTTTTTTTTTTTCATCCTGCTCCAAATAATTTTTGCAAATACATTTTGAAAGCTACAAAATACATACATTATCAATTATATAATTATTATACTATATACAATTATTAAAAAATACATTATTTTGCAAAAATATATATATTGCAAATAGGTGAGATTTCAAAATTAATAATTTGACATTTTTCCTTTCATGGGAGATAAATTTTGTTGATCCTGCAATTTTTTTTTTTTTTTTGACTATTGGTCCATCATTCTTTTTCATTACAAATCTTTCAAGTGTGTAGAAAATACCATAGCATTCTCATCATTTATGGAGTTTAAACATGGGCCCATGTCTTTGAAATTATTATTAAAATTATTATTATTATTATAAAAGTGTTTTTTGATGGAAACATAATTGATTACACTATCTGGTATGGAGTTGACTGTCAGAATAAGCATACAGTGTACGATGATCAAATTGATATTAATAGCATGTTCATTACAAATCTTAATTTCTCCTTGCGTCCCTTACCCAATTACTCCCTAAGCCCTCACCCCACCCCCTCTGTTACCTTTAGTAACTATTGGTCTGTTCTGTCCTTCTGAAAGTTCGTTTTACTGTCGTCTTTCTTCCTCTTTCTTTCTTTCTTTCTCTTTCTTTCTTTCTTTCTTTTTCTTTCTTTCTTTCTTTCTCTTTCTATCTTTCTTTCTTTCTTTCTTTCTTTCTTTCTTTCTTTCTTTCTTTCTTTCTTTCTTTCTTTCTTTCTTTCTTTCTTTCTTTCTTTCTTCTTTCTAACTCATACTTATGAGTGAGTACATGCAATATTTCTCTTTCTGTGTCTGGCTTATTTCACTTAACATAATTCTCTCCAAGCACATCCATGTTCCTGGAAATGGCAGAATTTCATTCTCTTTTAAAATATAAATTACAGAAGTAATTCAGAAGACATCTGAGATGACAAAGGCTCGCTGACCAGGTGTCAGGGGAGTTGAACAGATAAAACCAGCTTTGGGAACTAAATTAGGTTGGGGTCTAGGTTTCCATCTAGTGGAGGCAACCCAGGAGAAGATGGCAAAATTGGGAAACCCCAAATTGACAGACAGAACAGAAGAGACCACTAAGCAAACGCATCATCTCATCAATACATAGGGTTCGAGCTAAAGGTGACCACATTTCTGAGATGCCTGTTGGTGAATAATCATTCTTCCTTCTGCCTCTGTCTTGCAGACATTTCCTTTACATGGAACCAGAAAACCACATGAGGCTTCCAGTATTTCTCCTCCTGGGACTTTCTGAGAAGCCAGAGATTCAGTCTGTTCTCTATGGGCTGTTCCTTTCCATGTACCTGGTGACTGTCTTTGGGAACCTGCTCATCGTCCTGGCCATCAGCTGTGACTTCCACCTCCACACAGCCATGTATTTCTTCCTCTCAAATGTGTCCTTCTTGGACATCTGCTTCACCTCCACCACTGTCCCAAAGATGCAGCTGAACATCCAGACACAGAGAAAAGTCATTTACTCAGGCTGCATCACCCAAATATACTTTTTCACTGTTTTTGGACTTTTGGACAATGTACTCTGATGGTGATGGCCTATGATAGGTTTGTGGCCATTTGTCACCCCTCCACCCCCACCCATTACACGGTCATCATGAACAGCAGGTTCTGTTCCCAGTTACCTCTCCTGACCTGGCTCTTCGGTGTGCTGGTGGCCCTTGAGAGTTTTACCATGATGCGGGTTTCCTTCTGTGCAGTCACTGTAATCCCACACTATTTCTGTGAACTCCCTGAGGTTCTCAAGCTCGCCTGCTCTGATACCTTCATCAATACCGTTGTATTATTTATTGTGACAGGTGTTATGGGCTTTTTCCCTCTTGCTGGGATCCTCTTCTTTTATTCTAAAATAGTGGCTTCTGTCCTGAGGATCTCAGCAGCAGGACGGAAGTATAAAGTGCTTTCCACCTGTGGGTTTCACCTCTCGGTTGTCTCCTTGTTCTATTTAACCTGACTGGGAGTCTACCTCACTTCCACAGGGACACATACCCCTCAGACAGCAGTGTTTACCTCTGTCCTATACACCAAGCTCACTCTCATGATTAACCCCTGCGTCTGCAACCTGAGCAACAGGGACATGAAGAGGGCCCCGGGAAACATTGTATGCAGTGTGGCGACCTCTCAATGACAGCAACAATGACCCTGTGCCTGGACAAGTGTGATCAAGGACAGTGGAACAAGGAAGTTAGTGTAGACTCTGAGGTTTCTCTGACTGGGTTCAATGCTGCTGTTTTCCTTATCATGCTTATTAGCAATTTGTAAATATCCTTTTATAAGAAGTATCTTCAAGTCTTTTGTCCATTTTGTATTTGTAGTTTTTTTTTTTATTTTTGGAGAAAATTGAATTCTTTGTCAGATATATGTCTGTTACATGTATATGAGAGAGATGTATTTTATATTTATATATATTTTTTCTTTTTTTAATAATCATTGTCTTTCCTTTCCATTTTAATGATGGGGTCCTTTGATAAGTAGATTTTTTAAATTTAGTTGACATCCAATTTTTCTTTCTTCTTATTATTATCATTCTTTTCTGTAGATTAGAAATCTAGCCAAGATGTCACCAGGTTCTCTGCTCGGGGTCTCACGAGGCTGAAATCAAGTGGTCACCCAGGCTGTGTCCTCAGTGACAGCTCAGGATTCTTGTCCACATTCAGGTTTTGGCAGGATTTAGTTCTTTGTATTTGGAGGACTGAGGCCCCATTATCTTGCCAGCTGTTTTATGAGGCCCATCCTCAGATCCTAGGGGCTATCGTCAGGTTCTACACGTGTGGTTATGAACTGAGTGTTTGTGTCCCTCCCCCACAAATCGTATGTTGAAATGTAATCCCCAATGTGTAGATGTTTAGAGTCGGGGCCTTTGGGAGGTAACCAGGTCACGGGGATTGAGACCCCTGTGTTGGGGTTTGTGCTGCTAATAACAGAGGACTGAGAGATAACTTGCTCCTTTTCAGCCACAGGATGATAGAAGAAGTCAGTTGTCTGCAACTCAGAAGAGGGTTCTCAACAGAAACCACACATGGTGGCAGCAGGATTTCAGACTTCCAGTCTCCAGATCTGTGAGAAATCAATTTCTGCAGTTGATGAACAACACAGCCTATGGTATTTTGTTATAGAATCCTGAGATAACTAGGATATGGGATATCTCACAACATGAAACCTTCAACTATGAAAAAGAAAGAACTATGTAAAAACAGCAGCAGAATCTCTCCCACACTGTGAATCTCTTCCCAGATGGAGAGTGTGGTCTCTTTTAAGAGCTCACCTGGTGAGGTCAGGTCAGCCAGGATAAACTGTTTGGTTAACTAAAAGGGATTAAATTGAGACCTTAAGTACATGTGTGGTGTCCCATCCTTTTTTTAATATGATGTGCACTCTTCATGAGAGTTAAATCCAAAAATCTGCATTCAAGGGGAGGTGTTTCTTGTATGCATATGACAGGAATAGGAGTCTTGGGGTCCTCTCAGAATTCTGCCTCACCCCATGTTAATGAACTACGTGATTGTTAAGATGCCATTTCTCCTTAAACTGATGTATAGATGCGGTGGAAACCAACCAAAAATTCCCACAAGGTTTTTCTTTGGGTATAAATTGACAACCATTTCTAATAGTTCCCAGAAATGCAAAGAGACTGCAACAGCCAAGAGTTTTGAAAGAGAATAAAGTTGGAAGTCTCACACTACCTGATTTCAAGACTTAGTCTAAAGGTACAATAGCCAATGAATTGTGTTATTAGTGTAAACATAGACATAGAGATCAATGAAACAGAAATGAGTCCAGAAATGAACCCATATATATATGGTTAATATATAAATGTTTAATAGATTTTTGATAAAGTCACCAAGGCAATTTTTTTTTAAATTTTATTTTGTCGATATACATTGTGGCTGATTATTGCTCCCCATCACCAAAACCTCCCTCCCTTCTCCCTCCCCCCTCCCCCCCCAGCAATGTCCTTTCTGTTTGCTTGTCGTATCAACTTCAAGTAATTGTGGTATATACCAAGGCAATTTAATGAAGATGAAAGTCTTTCCAGTAAATGGTGCTATAGCTAGGTATTTGTGTGAAAAAATAGTTAAAACCCTACACTTACATCACATAATACAGACAAGTGAATTAAACTGGATCTTACGTGTGAATGAAATTGTGATATTCTACGGATTAAACACCTTAAATGATTTTTAATCAGGTATAACAGAAAGTCCATGTGCTGAATGACTCTTGCAGTCACTTTGGTGACTACCTAACATACCCAATTGAGCCTATTCTTCCTTGTTAACCATCTCTGATATTGTTCAAATTGGCTTTCATGTGCTCATCTCACCCACAATGCTCATCCCACCCAAATGTGCTCATCCCACACAATATGCTCATCCCACCCAAATGTGCTCACACCACCTCAATGTGCTGATTTCACACCAGTGTGCTCATCCCACCCCAATGTGCTCATACCATGCCAATAAATTCAGGAATAGTAAGCTTACAACAATATCCCCAGGGGATGAAATGCCAGATTCATACCTATATTAGATGCCATCTGTGTCTCATCCAGGTCTCCTAACTATTACCATTTCTGAGCTTTCCCAGCTCTATATCCAATGCCAGATTCTGGGTCTCCCCCTGAAAGCATCATCTGGCCAAAAGAACCCTCTCTTCTCACTTGCCTGTTCATCTGTTAGTTGTATGACATAATACTCTCCCACATCCCCAGAAATTCTGTGTGCTTCTGGTAGCCAGCCAGTCTATGGTGGGCCTTTTGGAATTCATTAGCATTTTAGCCAAATTATTGTCTGCTTGAACACTGCCCCTGCTGCCCTCCCACACTCAGCATCAGGACATCTATTGCTCACAACTCAGTCTCCTTTGGGAGACATCGGACTCTCCTTGGATTTCAGGTTATTCAGTTATTCTATGACCTCTACTTTGTGATGGGTTTAATAAATTTTATGACTTTGTAGGTTATCTGGCTTTTTCTTGTTAGGGTGGTAGTGATATTCTTTTCAGCATTTAGCATTCTATGCAGAAACTGGTATTTGCAAACTGGTATTTTCTTTAATGTGATTTGGGAGGAGAGACAGAGACAGAGAGAGAATGAGGATTCCGCCAATGTCTAGTAGAATGAATATTATGCATAACTCCTTACTATCCAAATCTAATTTACTCCTGAATTTTGGATAGCAAGAAACATTTGAGTTTAGAAAGCAACTAACATATAATTATTTTGATTTTCATTCTCATAAATTTGTAAATAATCTGGTAAAAAATAGAAGGTAGTGGTCATGGCTACTATATTAATATATATATTAATATATATATATAGAGAGAGAGTACATATTTATGCTATACAGTTTGTTACTTCAATACATGCACATATTTTATAATGATCCAGTCAGAATAGTTAGTATATCAATCACCTAATTATTTACCATTTCTTTGTGGTTATAGCATTCAAGAGCCCCACTTCTGGCTATTTTATCTCTTATTTTTTATTATTTTATTTTATCAATATACAATATAGTTGATTTTTGTGTCCGTTTACCAATTCCTCCCTCCCCCTCCCAACAATCAACATCATATCAGTTCACTTGTCTTAACAAGTTCAAGGAATTGTGATTGTTATGTCTTCTTCCCCACCCCCACCCCCAGCCCCCATTTTTTTGTGTATTTGTTTATTTATTTTTAGCTACCATAAATAAGTGAGAACATATAGTATTTCTCTTTCTGTGCCTGACTTATTTAACTTAAAATAATTTTTTCTAAGTCCATCCTTGTTATTGAGAATGGCAGTATTTCATTCTTTTTTATAGCAGAGTAGAATTCCATTGTGTAGATATACCACATTTACCATACCCAGTCATCTAATGATGGACATTTGGGCTGGTTCCAACTCTTATCTATTGTAAATCGTGCTGCAATGAACATTGGAGTACAGGCGTATTTTCTACATGACGATTCACAAGTTGTGGGGGGGTGGAGTTAGTGTGCATGCTTGCCTGTGTATCTTTTTGCCTGTTGCTATTTTCAGTGTGTTCTTTTACAGTTTATGAAGCAGTGGCTCAGCAGAGCTTGGGTCTAAAAATAGAGCATGTTTACTTTGCCAACAGCTTCTCAGTTTTCTCTTTGGACTGCCTAGCTCTTAAATGTGTGTTTGCTGAATAAAGCTTATTATTCCTTCAACCAAGGCTCCAAGGACCTTTGACCTGTTACCTAGCTCATAGACCTGTGTGTGAAGTGCTTGTGACACAGTCTGGACAATAGGCTTGAAGGGTCTGTGAGCTCCAGATCCTAACCCTAGCTCTACAATTGGCATAGACTGCAACAGGATTCTGAGCATGTACAGGAGACAAAAGCCCTTGGGAGTAGGAGGAAATATGGCTGCTTTTGAATATGTTCTGCCCTGTGGCCACTTTCCTGTTGGCTGGGATCTGGTTCCTGCTCACTATACTGCAAGGTAGCATAGACCAGGCACTACAGCGGAAAACTCCTTAGGAGGGGGAGGAAATGTGGCTGTCCTTGAGCATAATGAAAATTTTACAGGCAGCATGAGAGATGTAGTGCTGCAAAATGCCCTGTCAATGTCCTTTGGGTCACTAATGGCCACACTAGACCCATACATTGATTGTCCTATACAAGAAGTAATGACCATGATAGCCAGCTTGGGTGAAATAGAGGATAGGAGACAAGCAAAAGGGGTCCGAAAGGTGGCTAAGACCAAACCCCCTAGAAATGTTCAGTATTTTATCCCAAGTGGACCAAGCAAGACTAGCCATAAGCAGATGTGGCTTGACTTGCTTACAGCAGGGGTTGACAGCAAGAAAACTGACTGGCAGTCAAATGTGGTCCTGTTTGCCTTGTGGCAACAATTGTGCCCTGAACAGCATTTCACCAGATGTCCAGAAACAGGTAGCAAGATACACTCAGTGTATTTAAAGGATTTTTTTTTGGTCGCTACTGAGGACGTGGATGAACTTTTCCATTTTGAATAGGGAACAGGCCAAGGTACTCATCTTTTGGGGGCAGGCGAGGACCAGAGGCCTCATGTTGAATTGGCAATATATTGGTCAAGGACAAATGTGCAGTGCGTTTTGTCATTGGTGGATAGAGGCACAGAATGTAGCCTGATATATGGCAATCCAGATAAGTTTCCAGGGACCACAGTTCATGTAGATGGCAATGGAGGACATACTGTTGCGGTCGAAGGTGTGTCATTGCCATTGGGCATAGGACAATTACCCCCCATGTATATATATCCCCAGTAGCTGAATACACTTTGGGTATGGATGTACTTCGTGGTTTGTACCTTCAAACAACAGTTGGGGACTTTCTGCTGTATACAGAAAGTAAAATCTGTGTTATGGGGATATGTAAACTTGACCCACAAGTGTTAACCAAGCCAAGATGTGTAGTTAATGTAAAGCAGTATCACCTACCAGGAGGACATGCAAAAACAGGTGCCACTCTATTGAAGTTAGAGAAAGTTGGTATTATTTGTCCAGCTCATAGTCCATTTAATGCTCCAGTATGGCCAGTGAAAAAGCCTGATGGTACCTTGAGAATGACTGTAGGCTATGGAGAACTAAACAAAGTAGTGCCTCCTTTTCATGCAGCCATGCCTTCAGTTCACGACTTGCTGGATCAGCTGATAACTCAGCTGGAAATATCATTATTTACTAGACCTTGCAAATGCTTTTTTCTCCATTCCAATTTTGGCTGATAGCCAAGAACAGTTTGCCTTCACGTGGGAAGGGAGACAGTGGACGTTTCAACTATTGCCCAAAGGTTATCTACATAGCCCAACCATCTGTCATGATTTAGTGGCTGGGGACCTAGCCAAGTGGACTAGGCCAAGCACAGTTACAATATTTCACTACACTAATGACGTGTTACTAACCTCTGATTCTCTTACAGATTTAACCCAGGCAGCCCCAACACTGCTAAGTCATTTGGAACAATGTAGGTGGGCCGTGAACACAGCCAAAGTGCAAGGACCTAGGCTGTCAGTTAAATTCTTGGGAGTGGTCTGGTCGGGTAAGATGAGAGTCATCCCAGAAGTTATTCAGATAATGTATGGTACCAACAACCCTTCTGTCTTTTTGCCTAGAGTGTTCTGGCTGCAGGAACTGCACCAGAGTCAACTGGGCACATATATA
This sequence comes from Cynocephalus volans, assembly GCF_027409185.1. Classification (NCBI taxonomy): domain Eukaryota; kingdom Metazoa; phylum Chordata; class Mammalia; order Dermoptera; family Cynocephalidae; genus Cynocephalus; species Cynocephalus volans. The sequence continues at coordinate 107,059,113 of NC_084469.1, forward strand.
TGTTCATGTGATCAATGTGTCAGCCTACTGAATGTGCACTGAACTTCCCATCAGTATGACTACAGGATTTCCATGGAACATCACACCAATGATGACTACTAGCTGGTCATGAGTGGCTAATAATTAAAAGGACAGAACTACAAGCCTTAAGGCATATTGAACAGATAATAGGATATAAATATAAGGGTCATTTATCCTCAATAAGGGATCATTGCAGAAGATTCTGAATGCATAGATTATATGGTGAGAAACTTTGAAGGGGTGGATTGTGAGGAAAATGAAGTAGTTTGGTCAGGCCCCCTCACGTCAGTCTACTTGGGGGTAATGCAGCACATTCTTTGTAAACAAGTTGTGTGGGGGTGGAGTTAGTGCTACATGCACACCCAGGTGCTTTTCGCTTTTTGCTATTCTTGTGTGTTCTTCAGTGTGTGAAGCAGTGGGTTGGCAGAGCTTGCATCTAAAAATAGAGCATGTTTACTTTGCCAGCAGCTGCTCAGTTTTTTCTTTGAACTGTCTAGCTCTTAGACGTGTGTGCTGAATAAAGCTTATTCTTCCTTCAACCTAGGATCCAAGGACCTTTTTCCTGTTACCTAGCTTATAGAAATGCATGTGAAGGGTTTGTGACCCATTCTGGACAATGGGACTGAGGGGTCTGTGAGCTCCAGACCGTAACCCTAGCTCTACAGAGTGTCTCAGACTTAGACTATGGAAAAATGTTAACTTGGGGTTGGGAGAAGGTGCTAGGAGGTTAGATCTCTGAAAGGCAGGTAAATTCATGAAAAAAGAGTAGAAAAGACTGGAGGCTGCCTGGATAGCTCAGCTGGTTAGAGCTCAGCATTGTAACACCAATGTCAAGGGTTCAGATCCCTGTATTGGCCAACCGCAAAAAACAAAAAAACATAAAAAGACTCATAGGAGTACTAAAGACTGGATTCCCCTGTTGTTTATTTTAGCCTGGTGTCTTGGGAACAGAGAATGTGCAGGATAAAATTCCTTTTGGTGCAGAGTAATATTCCACAGGGAAATGATGTATTGTAGCCAGGGATGAAATAACAGGGAACTGTAACTAATGAGCAGATATACGGAGCTATAAAATATATCCTCTGCTGTTGTGCCTCAGTGTGTGCAACCTTGCTCTGAACAGGATGTGGTTGTTTCTTCTGGAGTCCTAAGTCTGGCTCAGAGACCACTGCTTTACCCTTTCCTGCTGTCTTTTCTGGTGCCAGAGTTTCATTCTCCATCATCAGCCATCCAGTGAGGAGTTCACACTTCCACAGGAGACCTTCCTTTCAAAAAACCAAATTAGGTCAGTCCGAGACCCAGTAGATACTTCAGGAAAGGAACAAAGGGAATAAAAGTAATGAACATGTACCTGAGGTCACCTGAGAACCAATCTAGCCCAGCCCAGAGCAGAGAGATTGCTGTGGTTGTTTGCTTGCTTGCTTGCTTGCTTGATTCATGTATATAATTATTATGCTACAAACAGAAGTGAACGTTGAACTCAGCAATGGAGAGTGATTGTTGACAATTAAGTAATGTTGGGAAGCCTAATTAGAGTAGGGAATTAGCAGTTGAAAGTGGTTCCAGTAAAATTAGATCATAAGTCAAGAATTTCTGCAATTTAAATGCAGATGACATATAGCGTATTATGTGTGGAGGGATATATGCTGAAATGAGTGCATTTCCTTTTTATTTTTAAGATGGAACATATTTGAATATATTTCCATATCAATGAGAAAGATCCAGACCAATGGATTCCTTTCATACCCAACCTCATGACAGCAGTCCTTGGGGTGTATATTTTGCAATATCTTCACCTGTGCTAGAGATTCAAATGAAATAAAAGATGTATTTAATAGATGAAAAGTGGTATACTAAAAACCCTTACTTTGGAATTATTTCCTTACTGGTGAGGCAGAATATGTTTGTGGGTTTGTTAGATATTCACGAGTCTACTACAAATTGCCTGTGCAAATCAGTTTTCCTTTACGTGGCACATTTGGAGTATTTTTCTTTTTGTTTTTTTATTGCATTCTTTTCAATACAAGAATTCAAGTTTTTCAACAATTTTGATGTTTGTCATTTAGTTATTTTATGTAAGCATAACATATTTGGGGGGAATGTATGAAAGTTCACAAACTTCCTCTAGTCAAATCCATCCATAAATTATTGTATTTCCCTCATTGCTTTATCAATGCAGAATGTTCTTCTGGATCATTTGGCTAAATATATCACCTTTCATATATACAAATATATATTTCTGGCTTGTTTCCACACTTCTGGTATTGCTTACTGTGCCTTTTGCCTTTTTTATTATTAGATCTGTCCCTAAATGATGCTTCAACTTCAGCCGTCATTTGAAAGACATTCATTATTATTTGACTAAGATCAGCTTTATCTTTCATAAACATATTTAAATTTTTATACCTTTATATAAGATGAAGTTATAATTTTAGACACTACTTCCCATTCCCCACATTTTAAAACACATTCTGGTATATTCTTTTATTTTCAAACCTTTGGTGATTTAATCTTTAGTGACCCATGCTGATGTCATTAAATTATTACTATTTAAAATCTTCATGTAAAGCTAGTTTCTGATTTCCATTCTATTCTGTTTCATATAGTTGTTTCAAAAGCACTACAAACCACTACACTTAACCTGACTGCATTCTCACTAACCGTTCTTTCTTTCCTAAGTTCTTAGTCTCATTTAAAACTTCCCTTTCTATATTGTGCACACATGCTTACTCTTATACTGTTTATACAAATGCATGAGTAGATTCCTGTGCACCTCACAAATGTTCTTTAGGTTTTAGTCTAGTTTTTTCCCCTAGCTTGTCTTCCTCTTTCCTTTCCTATTTTATCAATACTGTAAAATATATGGGGATTTTTATGTTAAAACTTTGTTTCTCACCTGCCAGTAATTTTGTACTCCAAGGGACATTGAGCAATGACAGATTTTGCTTCCACCCTAGGGAGGGGTCACTAAGGACAGGGATTCTGATAAGCATAACACAGTGCACAGAGAAACCCTACCACAAAGATACAAAGAATAAGTTCGGATGTTCTATCACACAGCAGGGTGACTATGATTAACAGTTAAGTTTCATATATTACATAATAGCTTGAAGAGAGATTTGAATGTTTTCACCAAAAGAAATGATAAAAACATGAGGTGACAGATACATGAATTACTTTAACCCAATGACTATACAAGATATATATGCATCAAAACATTGAACTATACCCCATAAGTACGTGTAATTACAACATGCCAATTATTTATTTATTTGTGTATTCATTTATTTATTTGTTTGTTTGTTTGTTTCTTTGTTTATGTATCTACTTATTTTGGCAGCTGGCTGGTTAAAAGGAAAGAAAAAAGGTGATCTGGCCTAGACTTTCAGCAGTGTTGAAACTGAGAAACTTTCCGTTAACAAATACGTGCTTTTTGCCCATTTATACATGTCTCAGATTGTTCTTCCAAGAACTTTTAACTGTTCACATTTCTGCCAACAAAATTAGAGAGTACTCCCTTGTTACCTGTTTAAAAGTTCTAATCCCACTCAGTGACACAACTCTTTAAGTTTTTTCCCAAGTTCCTGGGTTTGAAAGAGATTTCTTGTTCTCTTAAACTATTACAGAGTTTTTGTTGTGGTGGTGGTGGTTTTGTTGTTTTTCTTTAATTTACTTTTTATTATACAAACATGTGGGGTACAACGTTGATGTTCAGTAATTGATTACAACGTGTGGTGGTTAGATCAGTATAGTCAGCTTATTCATCATTACAATATGCAACCATTCTTTGTGTCCATTGTCCGATTCCCCATTAACCCCCTCACCTCCCTCACCCCTCCCCTTTCCACCTCTAGTTCTCTAAAAGTGAATATGTTACTATGATTAGACAGAAAGAATTACTGAGTTTGCACAAAGATTCATTTATATAATCCCCATTTTGACTTGCTTAATATTATTATATGCCCATTTTAATATAGTTTTCAGCATTTCAAATTACTTTTACAAATTATTGTTTCTCCATTAACTTTGGGGGGAAAATTTTTGCCCATAAAGTGTTTTGTATTCTATATAATTTAATTATCCATCTATACTCTTACTTCTGTGTCTCTTGCCCTAGTTAAGATGTTTTCCCAACCTGTAGATTTTCTGTGTAATTTTCTAGATATTCATCTAAAATTTGTCATTTGCTTTTAAACTGAGATATTTAATTCCTCTGATATTTTGTAAGCTGTGTAAGGTATGGGACCAACCTGATGTTCTTCCAGGTAGATAGCCATTTATGTCAGCTTTAATTCACCCTTCGGCAACTAAATTGAAATACAACCTGGTCATATATTAAATGTCTATAGTTACTGAGACTTATTTTGTGATTCATTCAACAAATATTAAGTGGGCATCTACTATGCACCAGAACTTTCTAGAAACATTATGTATTATATTCTTTTAAGTCTAGATTTTCTATCAACTTAATAATTAATTCATTGTATATCATTAAATTATTGTTCTAGTATAGCTAGTTTCAGTTCATTTTTGATGTTCATCCAATTTTGTTTAATACAGTTGTTTTAAAACCTTCATATTTAACAGGGTTTTAGAAACCTGACATTCTTTTTATTTCATAACTTCCTTTCTTTAATTTATTTCTATGTAATGCACACATATTCACATACCTTTGGGAAAATACTAAACTAAGCAAAGCAGGTGAAGTCTCTGCTCATTTGGATCTTGTGTGATAATGACTAAGATAGTGTACAATAAAATAAATATGTGCATGATACAATGCATTCAAAGATTAACTATATGAAGAATGTTTTTTAGTATAAAAGGATAGAATTGTCATGTTGTTTGCAGGATTTCATGGAGTAACATCAGGGAAGCCTTTGCATGTTGGACAAAGGCGAGACCAAGACTAGAGTGTGCTTATCAGATTTGTCAAACAGAGAACAAAGCCCAAAACCTAAGAATAACAAAGAGAAGATGTCAACCAAGAAAAATGAGAAAGGAGCCTCCATCATTCACTAAGGAAACAGTAAAAACTAATTAGTCAAATAAATATGGAATAGGCAGAGGAAAAACAAGTCTTCAGCTTCACGTAAAAATGCCCTAATGGTGTGTTTCTTAGTCTATTTCCTTTTTGCATGGTTGATTTATGCCATTTGAATATTTTCTGCTATTGGGGTGCTCTATTTCAAAGTGTCTCTGCGTTGTCTGGCAAATTTTCCTCTTTTTTGATTCTTTTTGTTGCACCTCAAAGGATATAATAGGAGTTAGATTGTCTCCAAAAGAAAAGAAGCATTTGTATTTTTGCAATTTCTCAGACATAACTGAGCAATTCAGATCTTTTCTTTTACTGTGCTGGTTCAATGAATTTCTTTCTCTCTGTTTACTGGACAGATAGCTCATGTTTCTTTAACCACAGAGCAAAAAATGGCCATTCCAAAGTGGAGCCTCAAGATTACATGTGTATGGGAGATTTACAAACTGGAATTTCTGGGAATGAATTCTATGTTCTGGAGAGGAGAGACAATCTGATATTTATAACTTGCCTGGTGTCTACTGCTTTCTAATAGTGTGACTGGAGGTATGAAGAACATGGTATTAACATTGCCCAAGAAGGCCACTTTGTGCTGGTGTGTGTGTGTGTGTGTGTGTGTGTGTGTGTGTGTGTGTGTGTGTGTGTGTGTGTTTGCATGCAGCTTTAGGAAAGAGCACAGGCTTAAGAAAATGGGACCTCGGCTCAACACATTCCAAAAGATGACATAATAAAAAGCAAAAATCTCAAGACCACCTATGGAAATAAAAAGGAGCTGCATTCCATCACAGGACATCTCTGTAACCAATTTAATAAAGTAGCATGCAATATCTAGGCTGAGGGATGCATTACAACCCAAAGATTCAGCAGCAACGAGGCCACCTCTCATCATTCTCCCTTTGCTCATCCCCCTGCCATATTGGCTTCCTTGTTGGCCATGAGCAAGCACCTTCCTCTGGGCCTTTGCACTGGCTGTTCTTCCTGCTGGGCGCACACTTCTGCAGGTGACGTCAAGACCCTTGCCCTATTTTCATTATGGTCTCTGTTCAATTGTCACCTTGCCTTGTGGTCTTTACCAAATTCCCAGTAAAAAGCAATAACACCACATCCATTCTTTCCTTCTTATCTTCTTTCTTTTCTTCACAGGATTTGTCACCATCTGACATAGTATAAGGCATTTTAGAAATTTGTCTGTATTCTTTTTTCATTTTTAGATTGTCGGGACTTTTATTTTACAGCTCTATTCATTCAGTGTCTATGCATTCCTGAAAAATGTCAAAATTCAATTTATTTTTCTCAAATGCATTAAAGAGTTTCTCTTTGTAACTGTAGAAAACATGCTCTCAGGAAACGGCTGAGAGTGGGATGGAAATTCTTAGTAAGAAATGGAATGGGGGGCCAAGCCCGTGGCGCACTCGGGAGAGTGCGGCGCTGGGAGCAAAGCGACGCTCCCGCCGCGGGTTCGGATCCTATATAGGACTGGCCAGTGCACTCACTGGCTGAGTGCCGGCCACGAAAAAGATTTTAAAAAAAAGAAAGAAAGAAATGGAATGGGAATCCCTAAAGGAGATCACATTCACACAAAAGATATAGAAATTACCCTCTGATAGATTGGAGGTTTCCAGAGGGTGGAGCAGTAGTGATGGGGTGGGATTTGGATTGAGTGGATATAGTAGAAAACAGAACAATACAGTAAGAGAAGAGGAATGAGTTCAAGAGACCTATTGTGCAACTTGGCAACTATACTTAATTATGACAAATTGTATTATTGAAAAATGCAAAGAAGCAGAAGTGTTCTCAACCTTAAAATGATGACTGTGGAGCAATGTATAGGTCAATGGCTAGATTTAGCCACTTAAAAAGTATATATATTTTCAAACGTTGGTGTACACAATAAATGTACAAAATTTTATCTGTCAATATAGAAAGAAAACAGAAAGAATGAAAGGAAGAAAGAAGGAAAGAGACAGAGAGAGAAGAAGGGATGGAGAAATGCAGCGAGGATGGAAGGGAGGTAGAAAGGGATGAAGACAGAGAGAGAGAGAAGTTAATTTCCTGACTGTAGACAATAAATGACAGCAATTCTCATAGGTGAGTGCTACATGCTTGTGTCATGACATCTTTCTCTTTTCTTTGTAGTCACATCAACCACATGGAACCAGGGAATGATACACGAATTTCAGAATTTCTTCTTCTGGGATTTTCAGAGGAACCAGAATTGCAAACCTTCCTCTTTGGGCTGTTCCTGTCCATGTACCTGGTCACTGTGCTCGGAAACCTGCTCATCATCCTGGCCACAGTCTCCGACTCCCACCTCCGCATGCCGATGTACTTCTTCCTCTCCAACCTGTCCTTTTCTGATATCTGCTTCACCTCCACCACCGTCCCAAAGATGTTGATGAATATACAGACTCGGAGCAAAGTCATAACCTATGAAGGCTGCATCACCCAGATGCACTTTTTCATACTCTTTGTAGGGTTGGAAGACTTTCTCCTGACTGTGATGGCCTATGACCGTTTTGTGGCCATCTGTCACCCCCTGCACTACACGGTCATCATGAATCACCAGCTCTGTGTGTTGCTGGTTCTGGTGTCCTGGGTCATGAGTGTCCTGCATTCCCTCTTACAAACCTTCATGGTGTTGCCACTGTCCTTCTGCACAGACTTGGAAATCCCCCACTTCTTCTGTGAACTTAATCAGGTGGTCCATCTTGCCTGTTCTGACACCTTTCTTAATGACTTGGTGATGTATTTTGCAGCAGGGCTGCTGGGTGGTGGAACCCTCTGTGGGATTATTTACTCTTATTCCAAGATAGTTTCCACCATACAGGGAATCTCATCAGCTCAGGGGAAGTATAAAGCATTTTCCACCTGTGCATCTCACCTCTCAGTTGTCTCCTTATTTTATGGTACAAGCCTAGGAGTGTACCTTACTTCTGCTGCTGCACAGAACTCACACTCAAGTGCAGCAGCCTCAGTGATGTACACTGTGGTCACACCCATGCTCAACCCCTTCATCTACAGTCTGAGGAATAAGGACATAAAGAGGGCTCTGAGAAGATTCTTCAGAGGAAACCAATGAAAGAACCATTTTTTCCCTCTCTTTATTGTGGTATAATATATATAACAAGATTTGCATTTAAACGATATTTAAGCATACAACTCCATGGAATTAATTACATCCCGAATGCTTTAAAACCATCACCTCTATTTTTAAAATTTTTCAACATCATCCTAAATATAAACTCTCTACCAATTAAATATTATTTTCTCATTATTCCTCTCCTCACCTGCTCAGTTTTTGGAAACCTCTGATCTACTTCTGCCTCTGAATTTTTTTAATTTACTTTTTCTTAAATGACCAATGATAATTATATATATTTAAAGAGCACAATGTGATGTCTGGGTGCATTTACACATTGTGTAATGATCCTAAAAGTGTAATTAATATATCCATGAACTCAATCATTTGTTATTTCTTTGTTTTGGAAACATCCAGAATCCTCTTTGGTGCCTATTTGAAATTATACAAATAAATTGTTACCTGTATTCTCCCTATATTGGTAGAGAACACTAGATCTCATTCATTCTATCTACAATTTTGTATCCATTGGCCACACTCTCTATATAACCCTACCAACCTCCCCTTATATAACAACTGTTACATAACCACTACATAGTCTATATAACCAGTATTCTACTCTCTATTTCTGTAAGATTAACTTTTTTAGCTCCCACATATGAGCGAGAAAATGGATTAGTCCTCTTTCTTTGTCTGGCTTGTTTCACTTAACCTAATCTTCACCAAGCTCATGCATGTTGCTGCAAATCACAGAATTTCATTCTTTTTAATGGCTGAGCCATATTTTATTGAGTATAGACACCTCATTTTCTTTATCCAATCACACATGGATGGATATTTACATTGGTTCCAATCTTGGCTATTGTAAATACAATTGCAATAAACGTGGGAGTGCAGGTGCCTATTTAGCGTGTTGATTTCTGTTCCTCCAGATATATACACACTACTGGGATTTCTGGATCATATGTTAGTTCTACCTGTAGTTATTTGGAGAACCCTCCCTTCCATTTTCCATAATGGCTGTACTAATTTGCATTCCCACCAATGGTGTATAACTATTCCACCTTCTCCAAATCTTCACCACCATTTGTTATTTTCTGTCTTTTTGATAATAGTCACTCTTAATGAAGTAGATGATATCTTAGTGTGGTTTTGATTTACATTTCAATGATGATTAAAATTTTTTACATGCTCCTGTAGGCCATTTGTTTGACCTCTTTTGATAAATGTCTCTTCAGCTCATTTACCCATTTTTTTTATTATGGCAAAATATGTAGAAAATGAAGATTGTCATTTTAACCGTGTTTAAACATACAGTTGTGCTAGCACCCTGACTGACAGCACCAGTGCACCGGACACCTCACTGGTAGCAGCACTCCCTGTTGCTGCCACAGACACCAGTTCTGAGAAAGTGGTCCATGACAGCCACTACCACAACAATTGCCACTGCAAGGCTGGCTCACTGCCACACCAGCAGCCACCAATTCCTTATAGGCTGCCAATTGATCATTCATTGGTCTAGACAGAAGGAGCATCAACACTGGATACCAGGGAAAGTGGTGAGCAAGCACCAACCCATGGCCCACTGGCCCAACCCATGGGGAGAATTATGCTGCCATATGTGATAGCACACCAGGGTGTGGGAGGTATGTGCACAGCCCATGGGACTGTCTTCATCTGGGGAAAGACACAAACAGAACCCCCAAAAGCATACAAACCCAGGATAACCAAATAGAGTTAGGAATAAAATTCACGATCACCAATAACTCATCCACCAACTAGAGGAAGCAAGGTCCCAGGAGGAGCCTCAGCCTATAGAAAATATGAAAGAGAAAACCTACCCGGGGCCACTCATTTGAACTGAGGAGCACCAGTATACCCACTGTGGTCATCACAGACTGTCCTGCTTGTTCTTGGCTCCATTGTTGAAATTCAGTTGGCCATAAGTATGTGGATTTATTTCTGGATTTTCCATTCTGTTCCATTGGTCTAGGTGTCTGTTATAGGGCCAGTAGCATGATGTTTTGATGATTATTGCTATGTAGTATATTTTGAAGTTAGGAAGTGTGATACATCATTAGTTCTGTAAAGTATGTCATTGGGTGTTTAGTTATGAATGCATTGAATTTGTACATTGCTTTGGGTAGTATGCTCACTTTGACAATATTAATTCTTCCAATCTATGAGCATGAGATGTACTTCTTTCTTTGTGTGTCTTCATTAATTTCTTAAATCAGTTTTTTATAGTTTTCTTTATACAGATCTTTCACCTCTTTGGTTAATTTATTTCTACTTTTTTTTTTTTGCTTGATAATGTAAATCAGATGCTTTCTTATATCTCTTTACACTACATTGTTATTGGCATATAGCATCACAAGCAATTTTGGTATGTTGATTTTGTATCTTGCAACTTTACTGAATTTATCAAATCTGGGAAGGTTTTGGCAGAGTCTTTAGTTTGGTCTCTCTCTAAAAATATGTCATCTGCAAATAAAGACAATTGGACTTTGTCCTTTCCAATTCTAATGCCCTTTATTTCTTTCTCCTTCCTAATTGCTCTAGCTGCAAAAGAGGGATTCGGGGGGGGGAGTCAGCATATGAAAAATCATCCGCACCCCCATGTTTATTGCAGTACTATTCACTACAGCAAAGATATGGACTGACCTAGGTGTCTACTGACTGATTAAATGATAAGATAATGTGGTATACATACACAAAGTGCTTACTGGTGGACTTTCAAACACTCTCTCCTCTGTGAGGGACTTTAGGAGGAGGTCCCACTTCATGACCACAGCACCCTGTCTCCCAGGGACTGGGCATGCTAGACTCACTTTATCTGCCAAGAAACCTTTCTGGTGTCACAATGAGCTTAGTAAATGTAGAAATGGGACATAGTCAAGGACACCTGCTATCCATTGAACATCTGTGCCCAGAAATTTCCAATGAGCTTTAAAATATTACTGTCTTATGTAAACTCCATAAGATAGGTGGCATTTCTAAAAGTTTCATTTCCTTTCATGAAGGTACTACTCAAGAGGTAAATGTCAATTGTTTATGCAAAGGCTGGACTACCAAGCTCAGCATTCGATCACTTAAACTCAGACCTGAGGTGGGTGGTAAGATTCTTGCAGAGGAAGTCCTCAAAATACTTGTAGCTGACTTTAATACTGCACCATAGCCTTGATCCTCAAAGAGTGGTACATAAAGAGGACCAGGAGCACCAACATCAACATGGAAAGTTACAAATGCAGAACATAAGGGTTCTTTCTAGACCTCCCAAATCAGAATCTGCATTTGAACAAGATCCCCCAAGGGATTCATATACACATTGAAGGTGGAGATACGCTGGTCTAAAACAGTCTTTCAACCTCCTCAGTGTTGACATTTGTGCTGAAGAATTCTTTGTGGTGGGCAATATCCTGTGCATTATGGTATGATGAGTAGCACCCTAGGCTTCAATCCACTAAATGCCAGTAGAACCTCCCCAGTCGTGATAACCAATAATTTTACCAGAAATTTCCAAGTGTATCATGGAGGCACAGTCACCTCTCATTGAGAACCACTGCCCAAGAGGAAAAGAACTGGATGCACTATGACAGAGATCAAATTAACGTCCATTTCTTACTTGTCTCATAACTTTGGGCAGATTGCTTAATCCTTCTAAACCACATTTTGAAAATGTAGAATGATATTTATCATAGTGTTGACCACATAGGATGGAGTTTTATAAAAATTAGATAGAAGACTATTTAGGTGCTATTCTCAGTGCAATGTGCACAAATATGTCTAAACATACCTGTTATAATTATCAGGGCTTTCATAAATAAAGGACTAATTGATGGCTCTTAACCTATAAATGTGAAGTTCCAAATTCTATTTGTGAAACTGTCCTGGACCAAAGAAATATATTACCCAAGTTTAAAATCAGAGGAACACAGTTGTTGAAGAGGGCAGTAATTTCTGGAGATAACAGAGGCTGTGTCCCACCAAAGGCAAGGCTTGGGACATCCAAGGCACATAGCCAAGACAGATTTGTCAGTCTTAGACTTTAACAAAAACTTTTAGTCATGGGTGGTGTAAGGTTGTGGGAAGTGAGACTTCTAGAAGGCAGGAGAGTTCATGTAAAAGAAATAATAAAGACCGGATTCACCTGATTTTTAACCTGGTCTCTTGGGGACAAAATATCTGCAGGGAAAAATAACCCTTTCTGTGCAAAACAATGTCCCACAGAGAAATGATATGCTCAGGGATTGGAGTAACAGTTGGGAAATGTGCCTAAAGAGCAGATATATGCAGCTCTAAATAGCTCCCCTGCTGTTGTTCCTCAATGTACAAACTTGGGCTGGAAAGGACATGTTTGTTTCTTCTGCAGTCCTAAGTCTTACTAGAGGACCAATGCTTGATGCCTTCCTGCTGTCATTTCTGGTAACAGAATTTAAGTCTCCATCATCAAACATCGAGGGTGGAATTCAGATTTTCACATGAAGACCTTCCTCCCAGACATCACTTCTTGGTGAGTCAAAGAGAACAGTGGGCACTGCAGAAAAGCTTCAGAGAGAATGGAAACCAAGAACATTTGCTTGATGTCACTTGAGAGTTAATTCAGCCAAACTCAGAGGCCAGATATTGCAGTGGTTGTTTCCTAGCTTGATTAATTAATTAATTAAAAATATTTTTATTTCTGATGCTTTTAAAAAGTTCCCATTTAACTCAGCAATGCCCTGGTCATTATTCAAATTTAAGTGATGGTAATGAAAGCACAATTAGAAGTGTGGATTATAGGCACAGCATTGTTCCAGTAGAAGTACAACATGTGTCAAGGTTCTTTGCAAATCTGTAGAGTATAGAAATAAGGGGGTTTTTTGATTTTGTTGTTTTGGTTTTTTCCCAAAATTCTTTTTGTTTATTCATTCATTCATTCATTCATTCATTCGTTATGAATATTCATGAGATACAAAGCTGATTGTCCCCCCTCCTGCCCATGATGTGGGGGCCAGATTCATACTGGGGCCATACAAATTACTGTTAATTCCTTTTGTACCCTTTGCTGCTTGCAACTATCCCCCACCCTCCCTTCCCTTACCCCTCTCCCCTCAACTCCAATTTGTAGCCCTAGGAATGTCCCCTCCCTCTGTTGGATCATGGGGATACTGTGGTCTTTCTTTCCTGCCTTCCCTCTTAGCTCCCACATATGAGTGAGCATGTGTGGTATTTATCCCTCTGTGCTTTGCTTGTTTCTCTCAACATAAGTTTCTCCAGATTCATCCATGTTGTTGCAAATGGGAGTATTCCATTCTCTTTGATGGCAGAGTAGTATTCCATAGTTTATATATACCACAGTTTCCTTATCCAACCATATATCAATGGACATTTAGGTTGGTTCCATATCTTGGCTATTGTAAACAGAGCTGCAATAAACATGGGAGTGCTTGTTTCTCTTCAACATGATGATTTCCATTTCTCTGGATATATACCCAGGAGAGGGATTGCTGGATCATACGGAAGATCTATCTGTAGTTGTCTGAGAAACCTCCTTATTGTTTTATGAAGTGGTTGTACTAATTTACAGTCCCACCAACAGTGCAGTAGTGTCCTCTTCCCTCCACACCCTCACCAGAATTTGTTATTCACCATCTTTTTGATCACAGCCAGTCTAACTGGAGTGAGGTGGTATCTCAATATGGTTTTAACTTGCATTTCTCTGATGATTAGTGATGTTAAGCATTTTTTCATGTATCTGTGGGCCATTTGAAGAGACATAAGGTGTTAGATAGGGAGAGATATACTGTGATGTGAGAGTATTTCTTTTTATGTTTAAGATGGGACATATTTGTCTACACTTGCATACACAAATGAGAAAGTTCAAGAACAATAGATTCCTCCCACATACTACCTTGTGACAGCAGTTCATGAGGCACATATTTTACAGTTATCTACTGCAGAAGCTAGGGCTGGATCTGGAGCTCACAGACCCCTCAAGCCCATTGTCCAGACTGGGTCACAAACACTTCACACACAGGTCTATGAGCTAGGTAACAGGAAAAAGGTCCTTGGAGCCTTGGTTGGAGGAATAATAAGCTTTATTCAGCACACACACATCTTAGATCTAGGCAGTCCAAAGAGAAACTCAGAAACTCAACTGCTACCAGCAATGACCAAAGAAAAACTGAGCACCTGCCAGCAAAGTAAAAATGCTCTATTTTTAGATGTGAGCTCTGCCAGCTAGCCACTGCTTCACAAACTCAAGAACACACAAGAATAGCAGCAAACTAAAAAGATACATTGGTGTGCATGCGCACTAACTCTACCCACACTACTTGTTTACAAAGAATGTGCTGTATCACCCCAATGAGACCTGAGGCGAGGAGGCCTGATTAAACTACTCTATTTTCATCATATCTACTCTCATGCTAGATATGGAGATTTTAAAAAATCACTTAATAGTATACTTTTTAAAAAATACTTTTCAAAATGTAATTATTTTTTTAAAAGTATACTAATGAGGTTTACTTGCAATTATTTCCTTACTGCTAAGGCTGAATGTGTTTGAGGATTTGTTAGATATTTATTTTGTCTGTTCCAATTTGTCCTGTGAGTTCTTTGCTTTTCTATAGTGATTTTGTTTCTGTGTTTGATAATATTTTTCAAACATAAGAACTGGATTGGTCAATGGGTACAAAATGGTTACCCATAAGTTACAATTAGATAGAAGGCATAAGTTCTAATTTCTATTGCACAGTAGGATGACAATCCTTAACAATAATGTATTATAAATTTCAAAATAACTAAAAGAGAGGTTTTTGAATGTTCTCATCATGAAGAAAGGATACATGTTCAATTTTGAGGAAAACACTAATCACCCTGATTTGATAATTACACAATATAAACATGTGCGGAAACATCACCTTGTTCCCCATAAATATGTATAATTAACATGTAGCAATCATACGTTTTTTAAAAAAGAAATAACTACATGTGAGATGCAAAAAAAAAAAAAAAAAACCACCACACACACACGAAGAATTGGAGTTTTCACTCCTTTGCTGTGTATGCTCTAGTTCTTTCATGGATTATCCAGGGATTGTATAAAAGTTTGTGATTTTGTGTGGTCAAAATTATTATTTGGTCATATTGTATGTTTCTCATTGCTTTCTAAACATACAAGTTCATCTGCAGTATTTGAGTAAATAAATCACCTTCTACATGTATTTCCAACATATTTTTACATCTCTTTTATTCTTTAATGTGCCATTGCTCCTTTTGTGATTAAATCTATTTCTGCTATTTATATTTCCTTCAGCCATCAATTGAAAAGCATTCCTCTTCCTCATTATATTAAAGATCACCTTTATATTTCATAAAAGGTGAAATATTTAATATGTGTATATTTGTATGACAAATTATGTTTAGATGATTCAAACTCAATTGCAGGTTATATTCTCTAATGAATAGGTCTTTGTAAATTGAATTATTAATCCATATAGAAATCATTAAAATAATTCTATTTTATATATTTGCTTTAGTTATTGAGGCACCTTTCGATTTGGTTACTACCATTAATTTGAAATCACCCTGCTTTATATCCTGCCATTTTTTTTTATCTCATGCCTTCTCATTTACTTTACATTTGCTTTTATATAATGCACATGTATCCACGTACATTTGTAAAAACATAAGGTGGATAGAGCAGGTGAAATCCTGGTCAGTTAGATCTTGCATTATAATGATGAAGACAGAGTACACTGAAATAAATGTGAGCATGGTGCAGTGCCCCAAGGATGAGGTATATGGAAAATATTTCTTCAGTGTAAAAGGATGCAATTGTCATGGTTTGTGCAGGTCATCATAGAGTAACATCAGGGAGGCTATACATGTTGGACAAAGACCAGAAGCAGGAATAGAATGTGCCATGGGATGTCTTATAAAATATAAACAATATATGAAAACCTAAGAATTACCAAAGAATAGATTTCCACACAAGAAAAGTGAGGAATGGGCAGTCTTAGATACTATGAGACCATATAAAAACCAATTGTTGAAATCAAGGTAAAATAGGCAGACTAACAAAAAGTCTTCTACCATTTTAAATAGTAAATGCTCAAAACTGGTTGTCTTTTTATTTTTCCTTTCATGATATAATACTTTATTCCTCTTGTTCATTCTTTCTATATGATTCTTTAATCTGCAAGTGTTGTGACTCCAAAAAGATAGCATTACTTTTGTTTTTTAGACAAACTTATGTTATCCTCTTTTATTATTTTTTCTGGGTATGAAAGTGATATAAGGATTTTTGGCTGTGGACATAACTAAGGAAGCTTTGTTTTTTTCACAGTCTCTCAGGAACCACCTGAGCTTATTAGATTTCTTTTTTCCATCAGGTCTTTTTATTTTCTCTCTCTGTGTTTATGACACAGATCTTTTTATATATATTTCTTTAAATAGAGGGCAGACTAAAAGCTAGAAAGGAATGGGATGATATTTTCAAAATACTAAAAGACAAAGATTGCCAGCCAAGTATACTCTACCCTGCAAGGCTATCCTTCCAAAATGAGGGGAAAATAGTATATTTCTCAGACAAACAAAAACTGTGGGAGTTCACTACCACACGACCACCCTTACAAGAAATCCTCAAGGGAGTACTGGGTTTGGTTCCTGAAAAATAACTACCACTGCCATAAAAACCCAAGAAAAATCTAAACCCGCAAGTACAATAAAAATGGCATTCATGAAGAGAAAACAAGCTAACAAAAACACTATCTACAACCTAAGGAACCAACAAACAAAGAAACCAAACAGTAAATCAGAAAGCAAGGAACAAAAGACACCTAAGACAACCAAACAACCAATAAAATTCTAGGAATAAATCAACACCTTTCAATAACAACTCTTAATGTAAAAGGCTTAAATTCCCCAATCAAAACACACAGACTGGCTGACTGGATCAAAAAGCAGGACCCAACTATATGCTGGCTACAAGAGACCCACCTCACCCATAAAGATTCACACAGACTAAGAGTGAAAGGATGGAAAAAGATTTACCATGCAAACAGAAAAGAAAAACGAGCTGGAGTAGCTATTCTTATATCTGACAAAATAGACTTTAAACTAAAAACCATAAAAACAGACAATGAGGGACACTACTTAATGATAAAAGGACTGATCCATCAAGAAGACATAACAATCATAAATATGTACGCGCCCAATGTTGGAGCAGCCAGATTTATAAAACAAACTCTATTAGACCTAAAGAAGGAAATAGAAACTAATACTATAATAGCAGGGGACCTGAATACCCCACTGTCAATATTAGACAGATCATCTAGGCAAAGAATCAGTAGAGAAACACAAGATCTAAACAAGACTCTAGACCAATTGGAATTGGCAGATATCTACAGAACATTCCACCCAACCATCTCAGAATATTCATTCTTCTCATCAGCACATGGATCATTCTCCAGGATAGATCACATATTAGGTCACAAATCAAGTCTCAATAAATTCAAATAAATTGGAATTATCCCATGTATCTTCTCAGACCACAATGGATTAAAACTAGAAATTAATAACAAAGGAAACCCTGGAAACTATACAAACACATGGAAATTAAACAGCATTCTACTTAATGACATATGGGTCCAAGAAGAAATCAAGCAGGAAATCAAAAAATTTATTGAAACTAATGAAAACAATGATACATCATACCAAAACCTGTGGGATACTGCAAAAGCAGTATTGAGGGGAAAATTTATTACATTAAACGCTCACTTCAGAAGAATAGAAAGATGGCAAGTGAACAACTTAACACTTCACCTTAAAGAACTAGAAAAACAAGAACAATCCAAACCTAAAGTTAGCAGACGGAAAGTAATCATTAAGATCAGAGCAGAACTGAATGAAATTGAAAACCGAGAAACAATTCAAAAGATCAACGAATCAAAATGTTGGTTTTTTGAAAAGATAAAAAAAATTGACAAACCATTAGCATGGCTAACAAAAAAAAGAAGAGAAAAGACTCAAATAACAAAAATTAGAAATGAAAAAGGCGATATTACAACTGATTCATCTGAACTACAAGGAATCACTCGAGACTACTATAAACAACTATAAGCCAACAAATTTGAAAATCTGGAGGAAATGGATAAATTTCTGGACACACACAAGCTCCCAAAACTGAACCGTGAAGACGTAGAAAATTTGAACAGACCAATAACAATAAAGGAGATTGAAGCTGTGATCAGAAGGCTCCCAAAAAAGAAAAGCCCAGGACCAGATGGATTCACAGCAGAATTTTACCAAACATTCAAAGAGGAATTGACACCGATTCTTTACAAACTATTCCAAAAGATTGAAACCGACGCAAATCTCCCAAACTCATTCTATGAAGCAAACATCATCCTGATACCAAAAACAGGTAAAGATATAACCAAAAAAGAAAGCTACAGGCCGATATCCTTGATGAATATAGATGCAAAATCCTCACTAAAACACTAGCAAACAGAATACAGCAACACATACGAAAAATTATTCATCACGATCAAGTGGGATTCATCCCAGGGATGCAAGGTTGGTCCAACATATGCAAATCAATAAATGTGATACACCATATTAATAAACTCAAACACAAGGACCATATGATCATCTCCATAGATGCTGAAAAAGCATTGGATAAAGTTCAGCACTCATTCATGACAAAGACCCTCTATAAGTTAGGTATAGAGGGAAAGTATCTCAACATAATTAAAGCCATATATGCCAAACCCACTGCCAATATCATCCTGAATGGGGAAAAGCTGAAAGCTTTTCCTTTAAGAACAGGAACTAGACAAGGATGCCCACTCTCACCACTCCTATTCAACATAGTGTTGGAAGTACTAGCCAGAGCAATCAGAGAAGAAAGAGAAGGAAATAAAGGGCATCCAGATTGGAAAAGATGAAGTCAAACTGTCCTTGTTTGCAGATGACATGATCCTATATATCGAACAGCCTAAAACCTCTACAAAAAAACTCTTGGAATTGATAAATGATTTCAGCACAGTAGCAGGATACAAAATCAACACACAAAAATCAGTAGCATTTCTTTTCTCCAATAGTGAACATGCAGAATGAGAAATCAAGAAAGCCTGCCCATTTACAATAGCCACCAAAAAAATAAAATACTTAGGAATTGACTTAACCAAGGAGGTGAAAAATCTCTATAATGAGAACTACAAAAATTAGAGAGGATACAAGAAGATGGAAAGATATTCCATGCTCTTGGATTGGAAGAATCAACATAGTGAAAATGTCCATACTACCCAAAGTGATATACAAATTCAATGCAATCCCCATCAAAATTCCAAAGACATTTTTCTCAGAAATGGAAAAAACTATTCAGACATTTATATGGAACAATAAAAGACCATGCATAGCCAAAGCAATGCTGAGCAAAAAAATAAAGCTGGAGGCATAACACTACCTGACTTTAAGCTATACTACAAAGCTATAATAACCAAAACAGTATGGTACTGGCATAAAAACAGACACACTGACCAATGGAATAGAATAGAGAATCCAGAAAACAACCCACACACTTACTGCCATCTGATCTTTGACAAAGGCACCAAGCCTATTCACTGGGGAAGGGACTGCCTCTTCAGCAAATGGTGCTGGGATAACTGGATATCCATATGCAGGAGAATGAAACTAGATCCATACCTCTCACCGTATACTAAAATCAACTGAAAATGGATTAAGGATTTAAATATACACCCTGAAACAATATAACTTCTGAAAGAAAACATAGGAGAAACACTTCAGGAAATAGGACTGGACACAGACTTCATGAATATGACCCCAAAAGCACGGGCAACCAAAGGAAAAATAAACAAATGGGATTATATCAAACTAAAAAGCTCTGCACAGAAAAAGAAACAATTAAAAGAGTTAAAAGACAACCAACAGAGTGGGAGAAAATATTTGCAAAATATACATCTGACAAAGGATTAATATCCAGAATATATAAGGAACTCAAACAACTTTACAAGAAGAAAACAAGCAACCCAATTAAAAAATGGGCAAAAGAGCTAAGTAGGCATTTCTCTAAGGAAGATATCCAAATGGCCAACAGACATATGAAAAAATGCTCAACATCACTCAGCATCCGGGAAATGCAAATCAAAACCACATTGAGATACCATCTAACCCCAGTTAGGATGGCTAAAATCCAAAAGACCCTGAACGATAAATGCTGGCCTGGTTGCGGAGAAAACGGATCTCTCATACATTGTTGGTGGGACTGCAAAATGGTGCAGCCTCTATGGAAAATGGTATGGAGGTTCCTCAAACAATTGCAGATAGATGTGCCATACGACCCAGCTATCCCACTGTTGGGAATATACCCAGAGGTATGGAAATCATCAAGTCGAAGGTATACCTGTTCCCCAATGTTTATCGCAGCACTCTTTACAATAGTCAATAGTTGGAACCAGCCCAAATGCCCATCATCAGATGAGTGCATATGGAAAATGTGGTACATCTACACAATGGAATACTACTCAGCTATAAAAACGAATGAAATACTGCCATTTGCAACAACATGGATGGACCTTGAGAGAATTGTATTGAGTGAGACGGGTCAGGCACAGAAAGAGAAATGCCACATGTTCTCACTTATTGGTGGGAGCTAAAAATTAATATATAAATTCACACACACACACACACACACACACACACACACACACACACTCACAGACACAAAACCCGGGGGGGGTAATAAGATATAACAACCACAATTATTTGAAGTTGATACGACTAGCAAACAGAAAGGACCAATGTTGGGGGGGTTGGGGGGAGGGAGAGGGGAGGGAGGTTTTGGTGATGGGGAGCAATAATCAGCTACAATGTATATCGACAAAATAAAATTTAAAAAAAATAAAATAAAATAAAAATAAAAATAAGAAAAAATAAAAAATAAATTAAAAAAAAATAAATAGAGGGCAGAGCATAACCATATGAAAATGGAAAGATAATTTAATAATGAAAACATGCCTGGTATTCACTCTTCTCTAACATGTCATTGGGGGTCAGAAGAATATGGTTAATATGTCCCCAGAAGTCTCTTTGCTTTATGTGTATACATGCTCTGTGTATGTGCATGCTGAGAGCGCGTGTGTGTGTGCATGTGTGTGTCCTTTTAGGGCTGATGGGTGGTTTCAGAGAAAGGGGACCTAGGCTCAATGTGTTCTAGAAAGTGACTCATAATACAGATGCAAGAACTCAAGGCAACTTGTGGAAATAAAGAGCAAATGCATTTAAATTCAGGAGTACATTTTAAGCTAGTTTATTACAGTGTAAATACAACATCTGGAGAGAGAGACTTCATGTGTCTTTAAGTTTCAGCAGCAATGAGGCCACCTCCTTCTTCAATATTCTGTAACACCATCTCCCATCACTTTCCTCCTGCTCATTCTCCAGCCATACTGACTTCCTTTTGGGCCACAGACATCTGAAAAAATCATATTCCTGTGGATGTTTTCCCTGGACATTCCTCCTGCTGGGCACACACATTCCCAAATATCCTTGTGGCTCCTGTCTTGTCTTCCTTGAGGTCTCTGTTCAGATGTTACCTTGTCAGCTCACCTTCCCTGAATGCACAGTAAAAAGATAACACAGCCCATCCACTCTTTCCTTTTTACCTTCTCTCTTTTACTTCATAGCACTTATGACCATCTGAATAGTGTATGATACTTTTCATTTGCTTGAATTTTTCTACATAATTTACTGTAGAAATTTTAGTTTTTCTATAATGTTCAGTTATAGATTAGACATTTGTTATTAAAATTTTTGAATACATGACCTCTTGGGAAAAGGGTAAACATGGGACTGGAATTCATAATCAGACATGGGATGAGGAATCACTTAAAGGGGCCCAGATTGATACAAAAATACAGGAATTACTGTCTTGGCTGTAGAATATAAATAATAGCACTTCTGATAGGTTAGTAATGCATGTTTGTTTCAAGTTCTTTTTCTTTCAATCTCTTTATTCTTTTGTTTTTTCAGGTTTTTTTGTTTCTTTGTTTTTTCCTTTGGCAGTACCCTTCACAACATGATACCAGAGAATTATACACAAATTTCAGTATTTCTTCTTATGGGATTTTTAGAGGAACCAGAATTACACCCATTCCTCTTTGGCTGTTCCTGTCCATGAACCTGGTCACCTTGTTTGGAAACCTGCTCATCATCCTGGCCACCACATCAGACTCCCATGTACTTCTTCCCCACCAAGCTGTCCTTTGTGGACATCTGTTTCATCTCCACCACCGTCCCAAAAAGGCTGCTGAACATCCAGATACAGAACAGTCACAACCTATGAAGGCTGCATCACCCAGATGTACTTTTTCATAACCTTTGCAGGATTGGACACAGTCCTCCTGGCCATAATGGCCTATGACTGGTTTGTGGCCATCTGTCACCCCCTGCAGTACACAGTCATCATGAAGCCCTGGTTCTGTGGATGGCTGCTTCTGGTGTCCTGGATCATGAGTGTCCCGCATTCCTTGTTACATAGTTTAATGGTGTCACAGCTGTCCTGTACACAAATGCAAATCCCCCACTTATTCTGTGAACTTAATGAGGTGGTCCACCAGGCCTGTTATGACAAGTTTCTTAATGACCTGGTGATGTATTTTGCATCAGCACAGCTGAGTGTGGGATCCCTCGCTGGTATAGTTTACTCCTACTCTAGGATAGTTTCCTCCATATATAGAATTCCACCAGCTCAGGGGAAGTATAAAGCATTTTCCACCTGTGCTTCTCACCTCTCAGTTGTCTCCTTATTTTATTGCACAAGCCTAGGTGTGTAACTTAGTTCTGCTGCTACACAAAACTCACACTCGAGTTCAACAACCTCAGTGATATACACTGTGGTCACTCCAATGCTGAAACACTTCAGTCTGAGAAATAAAGACATAAAAAGGACACTGAAGGATTTTGGAGACAGAAACTAGGAAACAGGCAGTTATCTTGTGGCTAAAGACATGCACCTGATTGCAGGGTTTATATCCTTAGATCCAGAAATTGTTATTGTTTAATCAGATCATGGACATATAACTTGCTCCTTTTATTATATCCAGTAATTTCAATTTCTTTGATTTTGACTGCTTTGTAAAATGTAAGCAATTTTCCACTACCAAGCATTCTTCTCTGTCAAATATACATTTTCCCTTCATTGTTTTTCTGCTCTCCCAAAGTAATTCCCATCATTGGATCAGAAACAATTTGGAGATTACCATATGTCTCATATAGTGATAAAGTTACACTAGTTTATGGAATAGACTATGCTTATCAACTAAGGCCATTTATAAAGTCCTATTGTGTAAGAATTTCTGACACCACAGCTTCTCCCTTTTGTGTCTATCATTCATTTCTCTATCACTACCTCAAATTCTCTTTCTGATAATGCAGACATTCTTAGACACATCAGTAGACATTTGGTTGTATCAAATCAAGGAGAATGAGTGTTTAATAGCTGGTTATGGGATTTTGTGCTTCTGTTAGGATCCTGTTCTCTTGTTAAGCTCAATGTCCACAGTTCTTATTCTATTTTCTGGCACAGAGTATTTCAGGCACACTGTCACTTCCCTGATATTCTACAGGCCAAAGCAACTAAAAAATTCGAAGTCCACCCCAGATTCCAAGGTGAAAAAACAGACTCTACTTCTCCTCATGAGGAGCTTCACAGTCACTTAGCAAAAACATGGCTACATTGCACCTTCAATAGTAGGAATAGAAGTTGTGGCAAGGTCATTGGAATAGTTTTGTTTGGAGTATGTGTGGTCCCGTTTCACAACTGCAAGTGAAGGTGCTTGAGACTCAAAGTGTCTCCAAAAATGTTCCTGCTCATGCCTTTGATAGGCCAAACAAGCAAAAGCCTGCCTCAAATATTTAGAAAATGCTCACAGAGGAGGATAATGGAAAATGTAGGTCAGACCCAGGTAGAAAATACAATGAGCAAAAAGCCCTGGGGAAAAGGATACACACATCTGGTTTCCAAGATGTTTCCAAGGATACAAAACTAGCAGAACATAACTTTCTTTCCATTTTGGCTGCCTCACTCATGGGAAACAAACTGCTTAAAGAACAATTAATTTAATGAGCATTTTGAGATTTCTACTTCTGAGGCCTTTGAAAAAGTAAATAAGCTCCTGATTCCTCTTCCCTGCAACTCTACTGTCACAGGAAGGAGGGAGGTCAACTGGACCCTTGCAGAGGACTTATGCCTGATGCCACCTCCATCACCAAAGGAAGAAATGACCCAGGGAACTCGAGGTGCAGCAACACCATTGGAGCACCTTGTGTGAGAAACAGGTGTGGAGACAGGCAGAGCTCTCACAGGAAGACCTTGGCTGGCAAAAATGGTGATAATGTGTTCATGAGAGTCCATCCACTCAAAGCACTCTATGCAATCTACTCCTGTGTCTCTCCCAATTTCTCTTCCCCTCAGCTTCCTCTCTTCTTGCTTCCACTCTCTTCTGGAACACAATTCTGAGGATCTCTTACCTTCCCAATAAAAATGGACCTTCTCTTAGCCTGCAGCATCTCTCAAGAGTTTGTACCCAATCATCTCAGTCATTTTCTGTAGTCATCACAAGTACTTCCATTTTTCCCTATCAGGGATGCTCTTGTATTCTTTTATCTGCAATATCTTACTCATTCATTCACTTATAAAACATTTTCTGAGGTTCCATGTAGTAAAAGCTTGCCAGCCCATTTCATATATCTTCTGACATTACCTTACTTAATGTTTCTGTGTCTCTGTTTTCACATTTGCATAATGGGGATATTAGTATTATCCAGTCCATAGAATTAATGTTAAGATGGCATTGAAGGAGATCATGTGCGGGAAGTATTTTAATAGCCTCTAATAGCTAGTGGACACCTATTCATTTTAATTATTATCACTGAATTTCTGTACACACATTTTTATTTGTCATACAAAACAAATAGCAATAATGATAATATAAGCATAGGACAAGTGCTTGTGATACAGAGTTCCATCATAAATTTTAGTTATTATTACTCTCATTTGTTGACTGTTTACAAGTTTCCAGCCCCTGTTCCTGGAGTTTTATATTTTCGTTAATATTTGAGATGATCAAGGTCTATTTTCTAAGAACTTCAACCGTACATAGGAATGCTATGCTTTTTCATGTGTTCCCACATTTTGTTAATTTTATTTTTGTTTAATTTATGCTTATAGAAAAGTTGAAAAGAGAGGACAGAGCTCCCATAGTGACAAAATCTTTGGAACTAAAGAGATGCAATTGTTGCAAAACCTTCTGAAGGTACTACATGCCACAGAATGCCACATTAGAATGGCTACTTTTTGTATTTGTTTTGTATCATCTGTCTTACTAAAATGCTCAGACACAGTAGGTTTCCAGCCCCCAGTTCTCTACCTGCAGCCATCATCTGAAAACAGTGATATGTTGCCTCTTCAACACTTAGGTTTCATTTATTTTTCTCTTGGTATTTCATTGATTGGAACTTCCAGGGCACTAATAAACAATTACTGATCATAAACTTACTTTTCTTCTTTAATACTTAAAGGGGAATTCTGCTATTGCTCCTGGCACAGGGGTCTAAAGTGCATTTCTGGAGGTAAGTTTTGCTGTTCGTTTAATTTCTTCCTTGGTTATTGATGTGTTATCCTCCATCCTGAATGAAATTTGCACACACATTTTCTCAGAAATAAGTTTGTTTTTGTTGATATTAATGCCTTGAACATGAGGTTGAAAGTAGGGAATTCGAGCGCTTATCTCTGTGTCCACTTTCGTCATTCTTAAATCTTGGTATTTCTGTTCTTTCTCTCTTTTGTTATCCCTTCTCTTAGACTTCTGTCTATTTTGATCTATTCATTTGTAAATGCTAAAAATTAGCTCTGAAATTTATTTTTCAGTTCTAGTGTCTTTCTTTTTTTTAGTGCATTTATCTTTTTTCTTTATCTGCTTTTATCTTTGCCTGCTAATTTCTACTTTAACTCGGTTTGTTTACTAAAATTTTTATTGTCGATGCTTTCAAATTTCGAAATTTTTATTTCTTGAGTATAGACTACATAGTTATTCACTTGGAATTATTGAAAAATATACCAGAAAATGAATCTAAAAATCAACATTAATATTACCACTCAAGCATGATCCCTATTCATATTTTGGTGTACCTTGTTGAAGATAATTATTCCTGTGCAAATATGTGTGTAATTAGAAAAGATCTATATGCTAACTTAATTTCTCCAGCCCAGAGAAGGAGACCAAGGACCTTTTAATAGGAGTATCTGAAATGTTATTTCTCTTTCCCCATGAGAGAATTTTGCATTTTTAATCTAAAAAAAATGAGATATTAATTCCCTCATTGTAAAAGGGTATCTTCATTTTAATTTTTATTTCTTTGATTAATAGTAAGAATGAAAAAATTTTTAAACACTTTTTACATTTCTTCACAGGGATCTTAAATCATTTTAATTTTTATTTTTTTGATTAATAGTAAGAATGAAAAAATTTTTAAACACTTTTTACATTTCTTCATAGGGATCTTAAATATTTCTATGCCTTTTTCCCAGTAATGCATTAATCTCTCTATGATTTATCTTAAGGTTTTAGAGATTAAAGTTATTAACTTTTATCACACAGCTAGATTATTGTTACATCCTATTTTTTGGCATGAAACGTTTTTAACCAAAAAGTCTAGTTTATGGATCCATTATTTATCTTTTCTCCTGTTATTTCCATCAAAGACTTTTAATGTCTAAGAAAAACTTTTAATTTCAAAGGTTATACATATCAACGCATAAATTTATATCTACATATTTATTTAAATTTCCTTTAGAGAGCTTATGTAGTCCCTTCTTCTGAACTTAATGTTTAAAATTTACTTTTAAGTATGGAGGTAAGATTTAACATTATTTTTTCTATATAGTCATTGAACACTTATTCATACCATCTTTTAAAACCTCCAATGTATCCAGAAACAAACAATACAAATTAACATGATAGAAATTATATATTTTAATCATGATGAGCATAATATTAAATTACAAAACTGTAGGGTTATTCCCTTGGGGGAAAAAAAAGAAAAATAAGAATTCCAGCTCATTATGAATTGGAACAGGGTTTTGAAATTTCAGCCCAATGCAATAAGACATAGGAGAGAAATAAATGTTATTAATTAATATTATTCTGACAAAGTAGATGAATACTAAATTGTGAAATTAATAAGAAACACAAGAAAAGTAACAATACAACTCATCAATAGATAAAGAACAAAAGCTTTCCTTATATAATAGCAATAACAGAGATAATGTGGAGAGATATCATTTGGACTAACATTAAATCTATAATACACTAACTTCTCTTAACAAGAAATGAATGTAATCTACATTATTTAAAAATTGCAGAAATGTTTACTCATATAGGATTGAAATATCGTCAGGGAAATTCCTGTTACTTGAATGGAAATCTGAACATAATAAAGATGTCCATTTTTTTCCAAATTAGTTTATAATTTTAATGGAATCACCAATAAAATTATAATGCGATCTTTCTTGTAACAAGTAAACATGATTCTATAGTTCCCTGTGAGAATAAAGGGAAAGAGGAATAATTTTATGAAAGACAAAATTAATACTATATGAGTTTCTACACTCAACTTTTAAGCATACTATGAAAATAGACAAATATATACAACAAAAACTTTGACAGCCTACTTACAATTATGACACAGATGATGAATTACAAGAATATGAATAAGGAAATATTTTAACTTTTAACTGAGAAAGGTCATTTATAGATTATCCTAAAAGAAAAAATATAAAATTAAATTTAATCTAAGCTGTATTTTTTATTAAAAATCATAGAAAGAAAGTAAATGTCCAGAAATGAGCAACTTTTAAATAGCCATTTCCATTGGGTGGAATATTTTCTGATGAGAATCAGATGATGAAAAATGTACATAAAATTCACTGCTACATGTAAAACTCTAGAATACTACACCATCAAATTTCATGTTTTTTGAAGGTATATAAAGAAATTGGTAATAAAATTGAAATGGCAACAGTGATTCATAATAATAGTGGTTATTAATAATTTTTAGCAGAAGAAGCACACAAGGTCCAAAGTATTTAAGAAGTACACATTACAGAGAGGCATCACAATGACAAAAAGAGCCTTCCACTGATTGAAAATCTGCCTAGATTTAGGGAATTTTCCTTCCACCATGGATTAAGCAGAAAGGGCAAGAACAGCCCCCAGGGATGCTGAGGGAGGGAGCGCTGGTTAGGAATGTGGGAACAGCAACAGTGGTGTTCAAACTGTGTGTCCATCAGAATTCCTGAGGGGGCTTGTTAAATCACAAAGTGCCAGCTGCATACACCAGTGCCTGACAGTACACATTTCTAACAACTTCCCAAGTGATGTGATGTTACTGTTCCAGGGACTACAATTTGAGACCACTATCCTAGAGACAATCTTCCCATGTAGTGACAGTAGCCACAACTTGTCCACAATAGAATCCAATGGTTAGCCAAAATGAATAACTTATTGAGTCACCCGGGTTTAAAAAAAGGATATTGCTCTCATTCTAGAGAATGTTTATTTAGAATGAACTTTGTCTTGCCTTTTCCCCCTCCCTCTGAGCAAACACAGCCGCCCCATGGAAGAAGGAAACCAAACAGGACATAAGAATTTTCTCCTCCTGGGATTCTCGGGGAACTCTGACCAGCAGTCCCTCTTCTTTGTGCTGTTCCTCTCCATGTACCTGGTCACAGTGCTTGGGAACCTGCTCATCATCCTGGCCATCATCTCAGACTCCCACCTCCACACCCCCATGTACTTCTTCCTCTCCAACCTGTCCTTTGTGGACATCTGTTTCACTTCCACAACCATCCCAAAGATGCTGGTGAATATGCAGATGCAGAGCAAAGATATCAGCTTTGCAGGCTGCCTCAGCCAGATATTTTTTTTCATTGTATTTGGATGCCTGGACAGTTTTCTCCTGACAGTGATGGCCTACGACCGGTTTGTGGCCATCTGTCACCCTCTGCACTACATGGTCATCATGAACCCCCGGCTCTGTGCACATTTGATTCTGGGGTCCTGGATCATGAGTGTCTTGGGCTCCCTGCTTGAGACCTTGACTGCTTTGAGGTTGTCCTTCTGCACAAACATGGAAATTGCAAACTTTTTTTGTGATCTTCCTGAAGTCCTGAAGCTTGCCTGCTGTGAAACTCTCATCAATAACATAGTGGTTTATTTTGTTACCATTGTCTTAGGTGTTTTCCCTCTGTCTGGGATCCTCTTCACTTACTTTCAGATTTTCCTCTCCATCCTGAGGATTTCATCATCCAGCGGCAAGTGCAAAGCCTTCTCCACTTGTGGGTCTCACCTCTCGGTGGTCTCCTTGTTCTATGGCACAAGCCTTGGAGTTTACCTCAGTTCTGCAGCCACACTGTCCTCTAGTGCAAGTCTGACGTCCTCGGTGATGTACACCATGGTCACCCCCATGCTGAATCCCTTCATCTACAGTCTGAGGAACAGGGACATGAAAGGGGCTCTGGGGAGACTCCTCAGCAAGGCTCTGTATGAAGGGCCATTGCAGGACTCTCATAAATAATATTATGTGCAATACTGAGGACCAGAAAGCCTACCCTCTGCCATCCAATATTTTGAATAATTTGCAAAGCAAATCTTTCCCTGCCTTTTCCTTTGAGTTATTACCTGCTTTAGCTATTATTTATAAAGTTATATGTTGGAAAACACTTTTTACTTTCTAACCAGTACTATTAAGTTTTTGTAAATAAAACCTGTCATATTCTCTGTTATCTTCAGTCATAATTTTTTTTTAATAAATCAAATTTTACATGTTTAAAATAAATCCTTAGAAGTGATAGGATGTGTTCCTTTGTTGGAAATGTTTCCCTGGAAACTCACTTACAAAGATGTTTTGTGATGTTATGTGAATAAAATTAACTCAAAGATTTCCTTTCTTTTCATTCAGTTCACTTTTATTTCAGACACAATGAATTTACTAAATTTTTTTACTTTTGGATATTGAAATTTCAGAACTATATCTCATACATCTTTGCACCCATGATACATAGAACACTTTTGGTCAGGAGTATATGCTCAGTGAATATTTCTCAAAAGCAGTGAAAAATAGACAGATGGTTGGTTAAATATTACTCTGTACCAGAAAAATCCTGATTAGATCATTATAAAATGCATGCATGTATTGAAACAACAATCTGTTGCCAAAAAACATGTACAATAAAAACATAAATTCAAAATTTTCAAAAATTTTACTGCTAGAAAAGAAATGCAAAGATATTGATATTAATAGTAACAACACTCAGTATATGCCAGTACTGTTTAAGCATTTTATAGAAATTTGTGTTCACTATATATTACCCAATATCAGGTATTGTTTGTTTGCTTTTTAATTTATACTTTTTATTTTTCATTATACACAGTAGTTGATTTTCATGGCCCTTTGCCAATTCCATCCTTTCCTCCCTCTCTCTACCCCTTTTCCCGACCCCATCAACATCACATCTGTTCTCTTCACTTAAAAAGTTCAAGTAATTACTGCAATTGTTCTGTCTTTTTTCTGTTTATTTATTTGTTTATTTATTTATAGTAGCACAACAAGACTAATATAGTGACTACAGTTAATAACAATGTAATGAATTTTTCTTTCAAAAATTTTTAATTCACACATTGTAATTATCCATATTTATGTGGTACAATCTCATGTTTTGATCCAGATATATGCTGTATAATAACTGGGTCTGGATAATTAGTATCCTCAACCACCTGAATGGGCTCAGACATCCAGGCACCTGCATAATCCCAGCCACAGAGGCAGCTGCTGGCATCCACCAGAACTACTAAGTCTACCCAGAATTACTGAGTCTACCCTGAAAAACTGAGTCTACCCAAAACTGCTGATACTATTCAGCCTGCCTGGAACCAAAATTAAAACACCACACTAAACAGGAAATGTGTAACAAATCTGTAGGAGGAAGTCTTTCTCCTCAAAAATGACCCCAGAATAAAAGAAGAAGCAACAGTTCCACTAGATGACTAGACATCAACATAAGGATAATAGAAATACGAATAAACAAGAAAATATGGCACCACCACAGTAATACTATAATTCTCAAATATCAGATCTCATACAAGAGAAAACACTTGAAATGTCTAAAAAGAAAATCCAACCAATAATCATTAGGAAACTGAATGAGACAAAAGAACACTCAGTTAGATGATACAATGAAATGAGAAAAACCATCCAGGTCATCAGGGAGGAAATTTACAAAGGAATAAATACCATTAAAAAGAACAAAACAGAACTTCTGGAACTGAAAGACTCATTTAATGAAATAAAAACTACAACTGAGAGTGTAAGCAGCAGTCTACAGCAAGAAGAAGAAAGAATTTCTGATTTAGAACTCAGTTTTTTTGAAGTAAGCCAAGGGGAGGGGGGGAGAAAAAATAATTTTAAATAATGAAGAAAATCTAAGACCCCTAGCAGACAAACTAAAGCACACCAACATCTGAACCGTGGTTGTTTCAGAAGGAAAGGAGAAAGTAAAATGTCCTGAAACACATTCATTGAAACAATAGTGGAAAACTTCCCTGGTGTTTATAGAGATACAAACTAACAGATCAAAGATGCTGAAAGGTCCTCAGATATATTTCAGAAATATCCTCTCTTGGACACATCAGAGTAAAATTTCAAAAGACAGTGAGGAAGAGACCATCCTAAATACAGCAAGAGAAAAGCATCAAGTCACCTATAAGGGAGTCCCCATCAGTAAAACAGAAGACTTCTCAGCAGAAACCATACAGGCAAAAGGAGAATGGAATGATATATCCAAATGACTAAAAGAACAAAAAAATGCCAAGGAAGAATACTATACCCAGTATGACTATCCATCAGAAATGAAGAGGGAAGGGTGTGTTGCAAACAAACAACTGCAGGAGTCCATCACCACACAACCACCCCTCCAAGAAATCCTGAAGGGAGTCCTGCTTCTGGAAGCCAAAAAATGATAATCACTGCTGGAGGAAAATGAAGAACACATGTTAAAAATGGAGGCACTCTTGCTCTACAGGATTTAGACAGTGTCAGCAGAAATGCAAATAGACTGGGTCAGCAAGAACTGGCAAGCCTTAACTGCAAACCACAGACTTCCTATAGAGTAGCCTAGGAGATGGGGAGGGATGGGAGAGAATCACAGCTGGCTAAAACATATATAATACCTGCCTGCTTAGTGCGTGTGCTAGGTCCCAGAACTTTGTTTCTGGTTTCTGGTTGCCCACCTCCCTAGACAGCAGCTCAAGTTGTGACCTGAGCAACTCACCTGGCTGCACTCTCTTGGCAGGGCTATGTGTGGCCCTGCTCCCTGGGTGACTCCTGACAGAGGCTATAGATAATCCTGCCTCCTGAAACCCCCAGGACCAAGAGAAACATGCACACCATGATGAATACACAGGAAAGAACAAAACCCACTGGTAGAACAAAAATTCAAATGAGAAAGAGAGAGAAATGACATCTAAGTCAAACACTAAAAGGGGAAGAAAGATATAAGCCATCCAAAGGAAAATTGATAAATTGCCAGAAGTAAGACAACATCTTTCAATAATAACCCTAAATGTAAATAAATTAAATTTCCTACAAAAAAGACACAGATTGACTGGATTAAAAAGCTAGACCCTGGTATACACTGTTTGCAAGGGATTTACCTCACCAGTAAAGACACACAAAAACTAATAATGAAAGGATAGAAAAAGATAGACCATGCAAATAGAAACCAAAAAGGAGCAGGGGTAGTTATTTTTACATAGGGTAAAAAGGCATTAAATCAAAAGCCATAAAAAGGGACAAAGAAGGTCATTACATAGTGATAATGGGATCTATTGAGCAAGAAGACATAGTAATCATAAATATACACCTACCCAAAACCAGACCACCAATAATATAAAGCAAACACTACTAGACCTAAAGAAAGAGACCCCAAGATGATAACAGTTGGAGACCTGAACATACCACTCTCAACCTTGGACAGATCATCTAGGCATAGAGAAACACAGGACTGATATCACACTTTAGACCAATTTGGACTTGGCAGATACCTACAGAATATTTCTTCAAACAACTGCAAAATAAGCATTCTTCTCATCAGCACATGGAATATTCTTCGGATAGATGCCATGTTAGGTCACAAATGAAGTCTCAACAAATTTTTAAAAATTAAAATCCAAGATGGCGGCGGCGGCGGCGGCTGCGGCGGCTGGCACGGAGTAGCTGAGGTGGAAAAGGTGGCCACTGGGCCTCAGGCAGTCGGGAAACTTGTGGACCTTCCTCTGGCCATCTCTTAAGGGAGGACTGCTGCTGCTGGCCGGTCGTGGGGGCTCAATGCCACTTTGCCCCCGGCAGGAGAGGCTGCCTCACTTACAGGCAACAGCTTTGAAGTGTGGAGCAGGAAAAGAACTGATTCTTAACTGCAAAAGCGAGTCTTGAAACAGGGAACACGGCGCCAGGGCTGCTGTGGATGCAGCCAGGATCCCGGAGGCTGGGGCCGCACTGAAGGCGGCCAGCTGCCCTATTCAGGATTCGAGGTTTCAGGCCGGCATTAAAGAAGATTCCTGGGAGCGCCCGAGCGAGCGGCGCCGCGACTGAACAGCCCGAGGCGGCAGCGCCGAGAACACGGAAGGCAACAAACCAGAGACAGAGCGAGCGCCCGACCTGGCACAGCACTGTGAGTGATCCCTGGCACAGCTCTGATCGGGGGGTTCATGCCCACGCGGCTCCCACCTGCACCACCAGGCCACTCACTGCCCCGGTGCTGCCTCCATTTTACCAGGTGCGGGCAGCTCCGCCCTGCTCGGCCATCACTGAGCCCATTTGCTTGGCTTCGCGCGGGGCTTTCCGGACCCTGCGGGCCGGCCTCCTCTCCCACTCCGTCCGCGGTTCTCTGGTGGGGCTGGGGGTGTGGGGCATCCCGACCAGTGTTGGGAGGGCAAGGAAGTACGGGCGGGCCGACTGTCATTCCACCACACCCTGGACTCCGCCCCGGTAAACTTCCTGTTACTGGGAGGCAGATACCATCTCTGCGACCACCAGTTTGGAAAAAAGCCTAACGAATTTCTGGTTGGGAATAGTGTGGTAGGAGAGTTCCCAGGTCCGCTTGAACCTGCCAGAGAGCAGGCTGCAGGCGGGCACTAGACTCGGTTTATACCGGGGGGATACAAAGGTGAACAAGACCCGAGAAAGATCTACACAGTGCTACAAAGGCACCCAGAGAGACCGGTCGTCTGTGCCTAGCAGAAAACTGGTAGACTTCCTGGGCGAGGCGGTGCTGAGCAGGGTCTTGAAGGCCCAGCTGATAGACGAGGGGTGCAGAAGACACGCCCCAGCCCAGCACAGTGTGCACAGAGGGGGGAGACGTGCGGCCAGGGAGGTGCAGACTCGACAGAAACCACACACCCGGTGGGGTCGCCACTGCACAATCTAACAGCCTGGGCCAGAGCACACGGAACGGGGAGAAGTCCTGTACAAAAAGTGAAAGCTCAACAGAGATCACACACCCTGTGGTACGTAATCCACCAGC
Source organism: Cynocephalus volans (assembly GCF_027409185.1). Lineage (NCBI taxonomy): Eukaryota > Metazoa > Chordata > Mammalia > Dermoptera > Cynocephalidae > Cynocephalus > Cynocephalus volans. The sequence goes on from NC_084469.1 coordinate 107,093,895, forward strand.
CCAGCAGAGTACAAGCTGACCAGAAAGGTGGATCCCCGGAGAAGCCCAAGACCCGAGGCAACCACACACACAAGACACTAGAGGCCAACTGAGCAGTCACGGCGGGAGCCATACCAAATTGGCAACCACAGCAACATCCTAGTTAGTCATTAGTCTCAAACCGGTGGACTGTGAAACCCCCTGCCACAATGAATAAACACCAAAAAAAAGACACCAGAAATACAAAAAATCAAGAAAGTACACCACCAAAAGTTAATAAATCTCATACTCTAGATCCTATAGAACAAGAAGCCCTTGAAATAACTGACAAGGAATTTCGAGTGATAATTCTAAGGAAACTGAATGAGATACAAGAAAAGTCAGCTGGACATCATGATGAAATGAGGAAAAGTATACAGGATCTGAAAGAGGAAATATACAAGGAAATCAATGTCCTGAAAAAAAATGTAGCAGAACTTGCTGAACTGAAGAAGTTATTCAGCGAAATAAAAAACACAACAGAGAGTTTAACCAGCAGGCTTGTCGAAGTTGAAGAGAGAACCTCTGAACTTGAAGATGGGCTGTTTCAAATAACACAAGCAGACAAAAAGAAAGAAAAAAGAATCAAGGACATGGAAGAAAATCTGAGAGAGATATCAGACAACCTCAAGCGCTCAAATATCCGAGTCATGGGTATTCCAGAAGGGGAGGAAAATGGAGATTCCATTGAAAACATATTCAACAAAATAGTGGCAGAAAACTTCCCAGGTATAGGAAAAATCACAGATCTTCAGATCCGGGAAGCTCAACGATCTCCAAACGTATTCAACCCAAAAAGGCCTTCTCCAAGACATGTCATAGTCAAATTGGCAAAACTCAGAGACAAAGAGAGAATCTTAAAAGCTGCAAGAGAGAAGCGTCAAATCACCTATAAGGGAGCCCCAATCAGGTTAACATCAGACTTTTCATCACAAACCCTAAAAGCTAGAAAGGAATGGGATGATATTTTCAAAATACTAAAAGACAAAGATTGCCAGCCAAGAATACTCTACCCTGCAAGGCTATCCTTCCGAAATGAGGGGCAAATAGTATATTTCTCAGACAAACAAAAACTGCGGGAGTTCACTACCACAAGACCACCCTTACAAGAAATCCTCAAGGGAGTACTGGGTTTGGTTCCTGAAAAATAACTACCACTGCCATAAAAACCTAAGAAAAATCTAAACCTGCTAGTACAATAAAAATGGCATTCATGAAGAGAAAACAAGCTAACAAAAACACGATCTACAACCTAAGGAACCAACAAACAAAGAAACCAAACAGTAAATCAGAAAGCAAGGAACAAAAGACACCTAAGACAACCAAACAACCAATAAAATGCTAGGAATAAATCAACACCTTTCAATAACAACTCTTAATGTTAAAGGCTTAAATTCCCCAATTAAAAGACACAGACTGGCTGACTGGATCAAAAAGCAGGACCCAACTATATGCTGCCTACAAGAGACCCACCTCACCCATAAAGATTCACACAGACTAAGAGTGAAAGGATGGAAAAAGATTTACCATGCAAACAGAAAAGAAAAACGAGCTGGAGTGGCTATTCTTATATCTGACAAAATAGACTTTAAACTAAAAACGATAAAAAGAGACAATGAGGGACACTACTTAATGATAAAAGGACTGATCCATCAAGAAGACATAACAATCATAAATATGTACGCACCCAATGTTGGAGCAGCCAGATTTATAAAACAAACTCTATTAGACCTAAAGAAGGAAATAGACACTAATACCATAATAGCAGGGGACCTGAACACTCCACTGTCAATATTAGACAGATCATCTAGGCAAAGAATCAGTAGAGAAACACAAGATCTAAACAATACTCTAGACAAATTGGAATTGGCAGATATCTACAGAACATTCCACCCAACAACCTCAGAATATTCATTCTTCTCGTCAGCACATGGATCATTCTCCAGGATAGATCACATATTAGGTCACAAATCAAGTCTCAATAAATTCAAAAAAATTGGAATTATCCCATGTATCTTCTCAGACCACAATGGATTAAAACTAGAAATTAATAACAAGCGAAACTCTGGAAACTATACAAACACATGGAAATTAAACAGCATTCTACTTAATGACATATGGGTCCAAGAAGAAATCAAGCAGGAAATCAAAAAGTTTATTGAAACTAATGAAAACAATGATACATCATACCAAAACCTGTGGGATACTGCAAAAGCAGTATTGAGGGGAAAATTTATTGCATTAAATGCTCACTTCAGAAGAATGGAAAGATGGCAAGTGAACAACCTAACACTTCACCTTAAAGAACTAGAAAAACAAGAACAATCCAATCCTAAAGTTAGCAGACGGAGAGAAATCATTAAGATCAGAGCAGAACTAAATGAAATTGAAAACCAAAAAACAATTCAAAAGATCAACGAATCAAAAAGTTGGTTTTTTGAAAAGATAAATAAAATTGACAAACCATTAGCATGGCTAACAAAAAAAAGAAGAGAGAAGACTCAAATAACAAAAATTAGAAATGAAAAAGGCGATATTACAACTGATTCATCTGAAATACAAGGAATCATTCGAGACTACTATAAACAACTATACGCCAACAAATTTGAAAATCTGGAGGAAATGGATAAATTTCTGGACACACACAAGCTCCCAAAACTGAACCGTGAAGACGTAGAAAATTTGAACAGACCAATAACAATAAAGGAGATTGAAGCTGTTATTAGAAGGCTCCCAACAAAGAAAAGCCCAGGACCAGATGGATTCACAGCAGAATTTTACCAAACATTCAAACAGGAATTGACACCGATTCTTTACAAACTATTCCAAAAGATTGAAACGGACGCAAATCTCCCAAACTCATTCTATGAAGCAAACATCATCCTGATACCAAAACCAGGTAAAGATATAACCAAAAAAGAAAACTACAGGCCGATATCCTTGATGAATATAGATGCAAAAATCCTCACTAAAATACTAGCAAACAGAATACAGCAACACATACGAAAAATTATTCATCACGATCAAGTGGCATTCATCCCAGGGATGCAAGGTTGGTTCAACATACGCAAATCAATAAATGTGATACACCATATTAATAAACTCAAACACAAGGACCATATGATCATCTCTATAGATGCTGAAAAAGCATTTGATAAAGTTCAGCACTCATTCATGACAAAGACCCTCTATAAGTTAGGTATAGAGGGAAAGTATCTCAACATAATTAAAGCCATAAATGCCAAACCCACTGCCAATATCATCCTGAATGGGGAAAAGCTGAAAGCTTTTCCTTTAAGAACAGGAACTAGACAAGGATGCCCACTCTCACCACTCCTATTCAACATAGTGTTGGAAGTACTAGCCAGAGCAATCAGAGAAGAGAAGGAAATAAAGGGCATCCAGATTGGAAAAGATGAAGTCAAACTGTCCCTGTTTGCAGATGACATGATCCTATATATCGAACAGCCTAAAACCTCTACAAAAAAACTCTTGGAATTGATAAATGATTTCAGCACAGTAGCAGGATACAAAATCAACACACAAAAATCAGTAGCATTTCTTTTCTCCAATAGTGAACATGCAGAAGGAGAAATCAAGAAAGCCTGCCCATTTACAATAGCCACCAAAAAAATAAAATACTTAGGAATTGAGTTAACCAAGGAGGTGAAAAATCTCTATAATGAGAACTACAAACCACTGCTGAGAGAAATTAGAGAGGATACAAGAAGATGGAAAGATATTCCATGCTCTTGGATTGGAAGAATCAACATAGTGAAAATGTCCATACTACCCAAAGTGATATACAAATTCAATGCAATCCCCATCAAAATTCCAAAGACATTTTTCTCAGAAATGGAAAAAACTATTCAGACATTTATATGGAACAATAAAAGACCACGAATAGCCAAAGCAATGCTCAGCAAAAAAAATAAAGCTGGAGGCATAACACTACCTGACTTTAAGCTATACTACAAAGCTATAATAACCAAAACAGTATGGTACTGGCATAAAAACAGACACACTGACCAATGGAATAGAATAGAGAATCCAGAAATCAACCCACACACTTACTGCCATCTGATCTTTGACAAAGGCACCAAGCCTATTCACTGGGGAAGGGACTGCCTCTTCAGCAAGTGGTGCTGGGATAACTGGATATCGATATGCAGGAGAATGAAACTAGATCCATACCTCTCACCGTATACTAAAATCAACTCAAAATGGATTAAGGATTTAAATATACACCCTGAGACAATAAAACTTCTTAAAGAAAACATAGGGGAAACACTTCAGGAAATAGGACTGGGCACAGACTTCATGAATACGACCCCAAAAGCACGGGCAACCAAAGGAAAAATAAACAAATGGGATTATATCAAACTAAAAAGCTTCTGCACAGCAAAAGAAACAATTAAAAGAGTTAAAAGACAACCAACAGATTGGGAGAATATATTTGCAAAATATACATCTGACAAAGGATTAATATCCAGAATATATAAGGAACTCAAACAACTTTACAAGAAGAAAACAAGCAACCCAATTAAAAAATGGGCAAAAGAGCTAAGTAGGCATTTCTCTAAGGAAGATATCCAAATGGCCAACAGACATATGAAAAAATGCTCAACATCACTCAGCATCCGGGAAATGCAAATCAAAACCACATTGAGATACCATCTAACCCCAGTTAGGATGGCTAAAATCCAAAAGACTATGAACGATAAATGCTGGCGAGGCTGCGGAGAAAAAGGAACTCTCATACATTGTTAGTGGGACTGCAAAATGGTGCAGCCTCTATGGAAAATGGTATGGAGGTTCCTTAAACAATTGCAAATAGATCTACCATACGACCCAGCCATCCCACTGTTGGGAATATACCCAGAGGAATGGAAATCATCAAGTCGAAGGTATACCTGTTCCCCAATGTTCATCACAGCACTCTTTACAATAGCCAAGAGTTGGAACCAGCCCAAATGCCCATCATCAGATGAGTGGATACGGAAAATGTGGTACATCTACACAATGGAATACTACTCAGCTATAAAAACGAATGAAATACTGCCATTTGCAACAACATGGATGGACCTTGAGAGAATTATATTAAGTGAAACAAGTCAGGCACAGAAAGAGAAATACCACATGTTCTCACTTATTGGAGGGAGCTAAAAATTAATATATAAATTCACACACACACATACACACACACACACACACAAACCAGGGGGGGGGAAGAAGATATAACAAACACAATTATTTGAAGTTGATACAACAAACAAACAGAAAGGACATTGTTGGGGGGGGAGGGAGAAGGGAGGGAGGTTTTGGTGATGGGGAGCATTAATCAGCTACAATGTATATCGACAAAATAAAATTAAAAAAAAAAATAAAAAAATAAAATAAAATTAAAATTAAAATCATTTCAAGTATGTTTTCAGATCACCGTGGATTAAGTTTACAAATCAATAACAAGTGAATCACTAGAAACCATACAAATACATGGAAACAAAACAATATGCTCCTAAACAACCTATGGGCCCAAGAAGAAATGAAACAGAAAATCAAAAAATGTCTTGAAACATATAAATAAAGACACATCATACCAAAAGATGTCCAAAACACCCAAAGAAGTATTGAGCAAAGTTTGTTGCAATAAACGCTTACATCAAAAGAATAAAAAGATTTCAAATAAAAAAACCTAACCCTACTCCTGAAAGAACTAGAAAATAAAGAACAATGCAATCCCAAAATTAGTAGAAGGAAAGAAATAATTAAGACCAGGGCAGAACTGAATGAAAGAGACCCCCAAAGTGATACAAGAGGTCAATGAAACAGAGAGTTGTTTTGAGAACAGAGAAACGAAATAGACAAAAGATTAGTTAGGCTACCTAAAAAAAGAGAGATAAGACCCAAATAACAAAAATTAGAAAGAGGAGACATTACAACCAATACCACACAAACACAAAGAATCATTAGAGACTACAATAAATTACTGTACACCACCAAATTTTAAAACGTGGAGGAAATGGATAAATTCCTGGACACATACTGCCAAGGCTGAAACAAGGAGAGATAGAAACCTGAACAGACCAATCACAACCAATGAAATTGAAGCAGTAATCAGCAGTCTCTCTACAAAGAAAAGTACAAGACCGGATAGATTTACTGCTGAATTCTACCAAAATTTTAAGATAAATTGACACAATTCTTTCAAAACTATTCCAAAAAATTGAAACAGATGACACTCTCCAAACTCTTTCTATTAGGCCAGCATCTTCGTGATACCAAAACCAGACAAAGATACATCAAAAATAGAAAAGAATAGGCCAATATCTCTGATGAGCATAGAAGTAAAAATCCACAACCAAATATTAGCAAACAGAATACAGAAACACATACAAAAAATTATACACCATAATCAAGTTGGCTTCATCCAGGGAGGCAGGGATGGTTCAACATATGCAAATCAATAAATGTGACACACCACATCAACAAAATAAAAATAAAAATTGTACAATTATTTCAGTAAACAGAAAAAGCATTCAACAAAATTCAACATCCCTTCATGATAAAAGGTTTCAGGTAATTAGGTTTTAAAGGAGAGTATCTCAACACAAAAAAAGGCATATATGACAAACCCACCTCTAGTGTCATCCTGAATAGGAAAAAGCTGAAAGCTTTTCCTTTATGAAAAGGAGGAATAAGACAAAGATGCCAATTCTCACCACTCCTATTTAACAAAGTATTGGAAGGACTAGCCAGAGCAATCAGGCGACAAAAAGAAATAAAGAGCATCAATATCAAAAATCAGAAGTCAAACTGTCCCTATTTGCAGATGACATGATCCTATACATAGAAAAAACCTTAAGGTTTTCAAGATGGCGGCGGATGCGGCGGCTGGCGTGGAGTAGCTGAGGTGGAAAAGGTGGCCACTGGGCCTCAGGCAGCCAGGAAGCTTGTGGACCTTCCTCTCGCCATCTCTTAAGGGAGGACTGCTGCTGCTGGCCGGTCGTGGGGGCTCAACGCCACTTTGCCCCCGGCAGGAGAGGCTGCCTCATTTACAGGCAACAGCTTTGAAGTGTGGAGCAGGAAAAGAACTGATTCTTAGCTGCAAAAGCGAGTCTTGAAACAGGGAACACGGCACCAGGGCTGCTGTGGATGCAACCAGGATCCCAGAGGCTGGGGCTGCACTGAAGGCGGCCAGCTGCCCTATTCAGGATTCGAGGTTTCAGGCCGGCATTAAAGAAGATTCCTGGGAGCGCCCGAGCGGCGCTGCGACTGAACAGCCCGAGGCGGCAGCGCCGAGAACACGGAAGGCAACAAACCAGAGACAGAGCGAGCGCCCAACCTGGCACAGCACTGTGAGTGATCCCTGGCACAGCTCTGTTCGGGGGGTGGATGCCCACGCGGCTCCCGCCTGCACCACCAGGCCACTCACTGCCCCGGTGCTGCCTCCATTCTCCCAGGTGCGGGCAGCTCCGCCATGCTCGGCCATCACTGAGCCCATTTGCTTGGCCTGGCGCGGGGCTCTCCGGACCCGGCGGGACGGCCTCCTCTCCCACTCCCTCCATGGTTCTCTGGTGGGGCTGGGGGTGTGGGGCGTCCCGACCAGTGTTGGGAGGGCTAGGAAGTACGGGCGGGCCGACTGTCACTCCACCACACCCTGGACTCCGGCCCCGGTAAACTTCCTGTTACTGGGAGGCAGATACCATCTCTGCGACCACCAGTTTGGAAAAAAGCCTAACGAATTTCTGGTTGGGAATAGTGTGGTAGGAGAGTTCCCAGGTCCGCTTGAACCTGCCAGAGAGCAGGCTGCAGGCGGGCACTAGACTCGGTTTATACCGGGGGGATACAAAGGTGAACAAGACCCGAGAAAGATCTACACAGTGCTACAAAGGCACCCAGAGAGACCGGTCGTCTGTGCCTAGCAGAAACCTGGTAGACTTCGTGGGCGAGGCGGTGCTGAGCAAGGTCTTGAAGGCCCAGCTGATAGACGAGGTGTGCAGAAGACACACCCCAGCCCAGCACAGTGTGCACAGAGGGGGGAGACGTGCGGCCAGGGAGGCGGAGACTCGACAGAAACGACACACCCGGTGGGGTCGCCACTGCACGATCTAACAGCCTGGGCCAGAGCACACGGAACGGGGAGAAGTCCTGTACAAAAAGTGAAAGCTCAACAGAGATCACACACCCTGTGGTACGTGATCCACCAGCCCAGCAGAGTACAAGCTGACCAGAAAGGTGGATCCCTGGAGAAGCCCAAGACCCGAGGCAACCACACACACAAGACACTAGAGGCCAACTGAGCAGTCACGGCGGGAGCCATACCAAATTGGCAACCACAGCAACATCCTAGTTAGTCATTAGCCTCAAACCGGTGGACTGTGAAACCCCCTGCCACAATGAATAAACACCAAAAAAAAGACACCAGAAATACAAAAAATCAAGAAAGTACACCACCAAAAGTTAAAAAATCTCATACTCTAGATCCTATAGAACAAGAAGCCCTTGAAATAACTGACAAGGAATTTCGAGTGATAATTCTAAGGAAACTGAATGAGATACAAGAAAACTAGGCTAGACATCATGATGAAATGAGGAAAAGTATACAGGATCTGAAAGAGGAAATATACAAGGAAATCAATGTCCTGAAAAAAAATGTAGCAGAACTTGCTGAACTGAAGAAGTTATTCAGCGAAATAAAAAACACAACGGAGAGTTTAACCAGCAGGCTTGTCGAAGTTGAAGAGAGAACCTCTGAACTTGAAGATGGGCTGTTTGAAATAACACAAGCAGACAAAAAGAAAGAAAAAAGAATCAAGGACATGGAAGAAAATCTGAGAGAGATATCAGACAACCTCAAGCGCTCAAATATGCGAGTCATGGGTATTCCAGAAAGGGAGGAAAATGGAGATTCCATTGAAAACATATTCAACAAAATAGTGGCAGAATACTTCCCTGGTATAGGAAAAATCACAGATCTTCAGATCCGGGAAGCTCAACGATCTCCAAACGTATTCAACCCAAAAAGGCCTTCTCCAAGACATGTCATAGTCAAATTGGCAAAACTCAGAGACAAAGAGAGAATCTTAAAAGCTGCAAGAGAGAAGCGTCAAATCACCTATAAGGGAGCCCCAATCAGGTTAACATCAGACTTTTCATCACAAACCCTAAAAGCTAGAAAGGAATGGGATGATATTTTCAAAATACTAAAAGACAAAGATTGCCAGCCAAGAATACTCTACCCTGCAAGGCTATCCTTCCGAAATGAGGGGCAAATAGTATATTTCTCAGACAAACAAAAACTGCGGGAGTTCAACCACAAGACCACCCTTACAAGAAATCCTCAAGGGAGTACTGGGTTTGGTTCCTGAAAAATAACTACCACTGCCATAAAAACCTAAGAAAAATCTAAACCCGCTAGTACAATAAAAATGGCATTCATGAAGAGAAAACAAGCAAACAAAAACACGATCTACAACCTAAGGAACCAACAAACAAAGAAACCAAACAGTAAATCAGAAAGCAAGGAACAAAAGACACCTAAGACAACCAAACAACCAATAAAATGCTAGGAATAAATCAACACCTTTCAATAACAACTCTTAATGTTAAAGGCTTAAATTCCCCAATTAAAAGACACAGACTGGCTGACTGGATCAAAAAGCAGGACCCAACTATATGCTGCCTAGAAGAGACCCACCTCACCCATAAAGATTCACACAGACTAAGACTGAAAGGATGGAAAAAGATTTACCATGGAAACAGAAAAGAAAAACGAGCTGGAGTGGCTATTCTTATATCTGACAAAATAGACTTTAAACTAAAAACCATAAAAAGAGACAATGAGGGACACTACTTAATGATAAAAGGACTGATCCCTCAAGAAGACATAACACTCACAAATATGTACGCAACCAATGATGGAGCAGCCAGATTTATAAAACAAACTCTAGTAGACCTAAAGAAGGAAATAGACACTAATACCATAATAGCAGGGGACCTGAACACCCCACTGTCAATATTAGACAGATCATCTAGGCAAAGAATCAGTAGAGAAACACAAGATCTAAACAATACTCTAGACCAATTGGAATTGGCAGATATCTACAGAACATTCCACCCAACAACCTCAGAATATTCATTCTTCTCAGCAGCACATCGATCATTCTCCAGGACAGATCATATATTAGGTCACAAATCAAGTCTCAATAAATTCAAAAAAACTGCAATTATCCCATGTATCTTCTCAGACCACAATGGATTAAAACTAGAAATGAATAACAAACGAAACTCTGGAAACTATACAAACACATGGAAATTAAACAGCATTCTACTTAATGACATATGGATCCAAGAAGAAATCAAGCAGGAAATCAAAAAATTTATTGAAACTAATGAAAACAATGATACATCAAACCAAAACCTGTGGGATACTGCAAAAGCAGTATTGAGGGGAAAATTTATTGCATTTAACGCTCACTTCAGAAGAATAGAAAGATGGCAAGTGAACAACCTAACACTTCACCTTAAAGAACTAGAAAAACAAGAACAATCCAAACCTAAAGTAAGCAGATGGAAAGAAATCATTAAGATCAGAGCAGAACTGAATGAAATTGAAAACCAAAAAACAATTCAAAAGATCAACAAATCAAAAAGTTGGTGTTTTGAAAAGATAAATAAAATTGACAAACCATTAGCATGGCTAACAAAAAAAAGAAGAGAGAAGACTCAAATAACAAAAATTAGAAATGAAAAAGGCGATATTACAACTTTTTCATCTGAAATACAAGGAATCATTCGAGACTACTATAAACAACTATACGCCAACAAATTTGAAAATCTGGAGGAAATGGATAAATTTCTGGACACACACAAGCTCCCAAAACTGAACCATGAAGACGTAGAAAATTTGAACAAACCAGTAACAATAAAGGAGATTGAAGCTGTTATCAGAAGGCTCCCAACAAAGAAAAGCCCAGGACCAGATGGATTCACAGCAGAATTTTACCAAACATTCAAAGAGGAATTGACACCGATTCTTTACAAACTATTCCAAAAGATTGAAATGGACACAAATTCCCAAACTCATTCTATGAAGCAAATATCATCCTGATACCAAAATCAGGTAAAGATATAACCAAAAAAGAAAGCTACAGGCCGATATCCTTGATGAATATAGATGCAAAAATCCTCACTGAAATACTAGCAAACAGAATACAGCAACACATACGAAAAATTATTCATCACGATCAAGTGGGATTCATCCCAGGGATGCAAGGTTGGTTCAACATACGCAAATCAATAAATGTGATACACCATATTAATAAACTCAAACACAAGGACCATATGATCATCTCTATAGATGCTGAAAAAGCATTTGATAAAGTTCAGCACTCATTCATGACAAAGACCCTCTATAAGTTAGGTATAGAGGGAAAGTATCTCAACATAATTAAAGCCATATATGCCAAACCCACTGCCAATATCATCCTGAATGGGCAAAAGCTGAAAGCTTTTCCTTTAAGAACAGGCACTAGACAAGGATGCCCACTCTCACCACTCCTATTCAACATAGTGTTGGAAGTACTAGCCAGAGCAATCAGAGAATAGAAGGAAATAAAGGGCATCCAGATTGGAAAAGATGAAGTCAAACAGTTCCTGTTTGCAGATGACATGATCCTATATATTGAACAGCCTAAAACCTCTACAAAAAAACTGTTGGAACTGATAAATGATTTCAGCACAGTAGCAGGATACAAAATCAACACACAAAAATCAGTAGCATTTCTTTTCTCCAATAGTGAACATGCAGAAGGAGAAATCAAGAAAGCCTGCCCATTTACAATAACCACCAAAAAAATAAAATACTTAGGAATTGAGTTAACCAAGGAGGTGAAAAATCTCTATAATGAGAACTACAAACCACTGCTGAGAGAAATTAGAGAGGATACAAGACGATGGAAAGATATTCCATGCTCTTGGATTGGAAGAATCAACATAGTGAAAATGTCCATACTACCCAAAGTGATATACAAATTCAATGCAATCCCCATCAAAATTCCAAAGACATTTTTCTCAGAAATGGAAAAATCTATTCAGACATTTATATGGAACAATAAAAGACCACGAATAGCCAAAGCAATGCTCAGCAAAAAAAGTAAAGCTGGAGGCATAACACTACCTGACTTTAAGCTATACTACAAAGCTATAATAACCAAAACAGTATGGTACTGGCATAAAAACAGACACACTGACCAATGGAATAGAATAGAGAATCCAGAAATCAACCCACACACTTACTGCCATCTGATCTTTGACAAAGGCACCAAGCCTATTCACTGGGGAAGGGACTGCCTCTTAAGCAAGTGGTGCTGGGATAACTGGATATCGATATGCAGGAGAATGAAACTAGATCCATACCTCTCACCGTATACTAAAATCAACTCAAAATGGATTAAGGATTTAAATATACACCCTGAGACAATTAAACTTCTTAAAGAAAACATAGGAGAAACACTTCAGGAAATAGGACTGGGCACAGACTTCATGAATACGACCCCAAAAGCACGGGCAACCAAAGGAAAAATAAACAAATGGGATTATATCAAACTAAAAAGCTTCTGCACAGCAAAAGAAACAATTAAAAGAGTTAAAAGACAACCAACAGATTGGGAGAATATATTTGCAAAATATACATCTGACAAAGGATTAATATCCAGAATATATAAGGAACTCAAACAACTTTACAAGAAGAAAACAAGCAACCCAATTAAAAAATGGGCAAAAGAGCTAAGTGGGCATTTCTCTAAGGAAGATATACAAATGGCCAACAGACATATGAAAAAATGCTCAACATCACTCAGCATCTGGGAAATGCAAATCAAAACCACATTGAGATACCATCTAACCCCAGTTAGGATGGCTAAAATCCAAAAGACTATGAACGATAAATGCTGGCGAGGCTGTGGAGGAAAAGGAACTCTCATACATTGTTGGTGGGACTGCAAAATGGTGCAGCCTCTATGGAAAATGGTATGGAGGTTCCTTAAACAATTGCAAATAGATCTACCATACGACCCAGCCATCCCACTGTTGGGAATATACCCAGAGGAATGGAAATCATCAAGTCGAAGGTATACCTGTTCCCCAATGTTCATCGCAGCACTCTTTACAATAGCCAAGAGTTGGAACCAGCCCAAATGCCCATCATCAGATGAGTGGATACGGAAAATGTGGTACATCTACACAATGGAATACTACTCAGCTATAAAAACGAATGAAATACTGCCATTTGCAACAACATGGATGGACCTTGAGAGAATTATATTAAGTGAAACAAGTCAGGCACAGAAAGAGAAATACCATATGTTCTCACTTATTGGAGGGAGCTAAAAATTAATATATAAATTCACACACACACATACACACACACACACACAAACCGGGGGGGGGGAAGAAGATATAACAACCACAATTATTTGAAGTTGATACCACAATCAAACAGAAAGGACATTGTTGGGGGGAGGGGGGGAAGGAGAAGGGAGGGAGGTTTTGGTGATGGGGAGCAATAATCAGCTACAATGTATATCGACAAAATAAAATTAAAAAAAAAAAAAAAAAGAAAAAACCTTAAGACTCTACCAAAACCTTTTAGAGCCGATTCATGATTTTAGCAATGTTGAAGGATACAAAATCAACATGCAAAAATCAGTAGCATTTTTATACTCAAATAAAAAAGTAGCAGCAAAAGAAATCAAGAATACAAACCCATTCACAATACTCATGAAAAAATTAAAATACTTAGGGGTGTTGGCTGGCCCTGGAACCATGGAAGTCGGTGAACTTCTGAACTATCAGAGACTATGCTCACCAGATGTATTCCCTAGACTTTGGACTTCCCAGTTTCTGAAACTGACTTCTGGTCAGAATGGCAGAAGAGATGGACCCTAGCATCACTTTCTGCCACAAATCAACCGATTTACAACTATGAAAACATAACATCAAGTGCATATGGAATGGGGAGATATCCAGCAGGGGGGGCAGAAGCTCCACAGAGACCACAAGCCATGCGAGGCCACTGTCACATGATCCAACAGATAGGCTTCACCAGCACCACCCGGCTCCATTCCCAGCCCAGCCCAGTGCACACAGAGTGGGGAGACATCTGGCAGGGGAGCCAGAGGCTCTGCAGAAACCACACACCCTGTGGGGCCGCCACTGTGTGATCCAGGAGATAGGCTTCACCGCAGGCACCCGGCTGCATTCCCAACCTGGCCTAGTGCGCACGGAACAGGGGGACAACCGGCAGGTGAGGCAGGAACTCTGTGGGGACCACACCACTGCCACACGATCCAGCAACCTGGGCCAGTGTACACAGAGTGGGGAGAAGTCCAGTGGGAGAGGCAAAAGATCTGCAGAGACCAGACACTGTGCGGTGGGGGGGCTGCCGCCACACAGTCCAGCAAAAGATATGCTTCACTGCTGCCACCCAGCTACATCCCAAGCCCAGCCCAATGTGCATGCAGCATGGAGACATCCAGCAGGGGAAGGGGAACCTCCACAGAGACAACACTCCCTGCGGTGCCTCCATGCATCCCAGCAGCCCAGCCCAGTGCACACAGAACAGGGAGACATCCAGCACGGGAGGTGGAAGCTCAGCAGAGATAACACACCCTGTGGGACTGCCCCGAGACACAGCAGCCTGGCTGAGTCCAAGCTGACTAGAGAGGTTCCTCCCCGGAGAGGCCCAAGGCCTGAGGCAACTACACATGCAAGGCACTAGTAGCCAAATGAGCAGTCACCGAGGTAGCCATACCAAATTGGCAACCCAGCAAAACCTTAGTCAGACATTAGTGTCAAGCTGGTGGACAGTGAAAGCCCCTGCCACAATGAAAAAACATCAAAGAAAAGATGCCAGATATGAAAAATCAAGAAAGTAAAACACCAAAGAGTAATAACTCTCAAGCTCTAGATCGTATAGAACAAGAAGCAATTGAAATGACTGGCAAGGAATTTCGAGTGATAATTCTAAGGAAATTGAATAAGATACAAGAAAACTGAGCAAGACATCATGATGAAATGAGGAAAAGTATACAGGATCTGAAAGAGGAAATGTACAAGGAAATCAATGTCCCGAAAAAAAATGTAGCAGAACTTGCTGAACAGAAGAAGTCATTCAGCAAAATAAAAAACACAACGGAGAGTTTAACCAGCAGGCTTGTCAAAGTTGAAGAGAGAACCTCTGAACTTGAAGATGGGCTGTTTGAAATAACAGAAGCAGACAAAAAAAGAAAGAAAAAAGAATCAAAGACATTGAAGAAAATCTGAGAGAGATATCAGACAACCTTAAACACTCAAATATCTCAGTCACGGGTATTCCAGAAGGGAAGGAAAACAGAGACTGCATTGAAAACATATTCAACAAAATAGTGGCAGAAAACTTCCCAGGTATAGGAAAAATCACAGATCTTCAGATCCAGGAAGCTTAAAGATCTCCAAATGTATTCAACCCAAAAACGTCTTCTCCAAGACATGTTATAGTCAAATTAGCAAAATTCAAAGACAAAGAGAGAATCTTAAAAGCTGCAGGAGAGAAGCGTCAAATCACCTATAAGGGAGCCCCAATCAGACTAACATCAGACTTTTCATCACAAACCCTAAAAGCCAGAAAGGAATGGGATGATATATTTAAAATATTAAAAGAGAGATTGCCCACCAAGAATACCCTGCAAGGTTATCATTTTGAAATGAAGGGCAAATAGTATATTACTCATACAAACAAAAACTGTGGGGGTTCACCACCACACGACCAGCCTTTCAAGAAATTCTCAAGGGAGTACTGTGTTTGGTTCCTGAAATATAACTACCACTGCCATAAAAATCCAAGAAAAAACAAAACCCACTAGTATTATAAAAATGGCATCCATGAACAGAAAACACACGAACAGAAAGGCTATCTACAACCCAAGAAACCAACAAATACTGAAGACAAACAGTAAATCAGAATACAAGGAACAAAAGACACCTAAGACAACCAAACAATAATCAATAAAATGCTAGGAATAAATCAACACTTGTCAATAACAACTGTAAATGTAAAAGGCTTAAATTCCCCAATTAAAAGACACAGACTGGCTGAATGGATCAAAAAGGAGGACACAACTATATGCTGCCTACAAGAGACCCAACTCACCCATAAAGACTCACATAGACTAAGAGTGAAAGGATAGAAAAAGACTTATCATGCAAACAGAAAAGATAAACGAGCTGGAGTAGCTATTCTTATATCTGATAAAATAGACTTTAAGCTAAAAACCATAAATGGAGACAATGAGGGACACAACATAATGATAAAAGGATTGATCCATCAAGAAGACATAACAATCATAAATATATATGCACCCAATGTTGGAGCAGCCAGATTTATAAAACAAACTCTATTAGAACTAAAGAAGGAAATAGACACTAATACCATAACAGCAAGGGACCTGAACACCCCACTGTCAATATTGGACAGATCATCTAGGCAAAGAATAAGCAGAGAAAAACAGAAGCTCTAAACAATACTCTAGACCAATTGGACTTGGCAGATATCTACAAAACATTCCATCCAACAACCTCAGAATATTCATTCTTCTCATCAGCACATGGATCATTCTCCAGGATAGATCACATATTAGGTCACAAAACAAGTCTCAACAAATTCAAAAAAGTTAGAATTATCCCATGTATCTTCTCAGACCACAATGGATTAAAATTAGAAATCAATAACAAATGAAATTATGGAACCTATACAAACACATGGAAATTAAACAGCATTCTACTTAATGACATACGGGTCCAAGAATAAATCCAATAGGAAATCAAAAAATTTATTGAAACTAATAAAAATGATGATACATCATACCAAAACCTATAGGATATGGCAAAAGCAGCACTAAGGGGGAAATTCCTTGCATTAAATGCTCACCTCAGAAGAATGGAGAAATGGTAAGTGAACAACCTAACACTTCACCTTAAAGAACTTGAAAAACGAGAACAATCCAAACCCAGAGTTAGCAGATGGAAAGAAATCATTAAGATCAGAGCAGAACTCAATGAATTTGAAACCCAAAAAGCAATACAAAAGGTCAATGAATATAAAAGTTAGTTTTTGAAAAGGTAAATAAAATTGACAAACCATTACCATGGCTAACTAAAAAAAGAAGAGAGAAGATTCAAACAACAAAAATTAGAAATGAAAAAGGTGATATACAACTGACTCATCTAAAATACAAGGAATCATTCTGGACAACGATAAACAACTATACACCAAAAACTTTGAAAATCTGGAGGAAATGGATAAATTTCTGGACATACACAAGCTCCCAAAACAAAGCCATGAAAACGTAGAAAATCCAAACAGACCAATAACAATAAAGGAGATTGAAGCTGTTATCAGAAGGTTCCGAACAAAGAAAAGCCCAGGAACACATGGATTCACAGCAGAATTTTACCAAACATTCAAAGAGGAATTGACACCGATTCTTTCCAAACTATTCCAAAAGATTGAAACAGACGCAAATCTCCCAAACTCATTCTATGAAGTAAACGTCATCCTGATACCAAAACCAGGTAATGATATAACCAAAAAAGAAAACTACAGGCCGATATCCTTGATGAATATAGAAGCAAAAATCCTCACTAATATACTAGCAAATAGAAGACAGCAACACATACGTAAAATTATTCACCACAATCAAGTGGGATTCATCCCAGGGATGCAAGGTTGTTCAACATACGCAAATCAATAAATATGATACACCATATTAAAAAAAATCAAACACAAGGACCATATGGCCATCTCTATAGATGCTGAAAAAGCGTTTGATAAAATTCAACATTCATTCATGAGAAAGACCCTCTACAATTTAGGTATAGATGGAAAGTATCTCAACATAATTAAACACTTATATGAAAAACCCACTGCCGATATCATCCTGAAAGGGGAAAAGCTGAAATCCTTTCCTTTAAGAACAGGAACTAGACAAGGATGCCCACTCTCACCACTCCTATTCAACATAGTGTTGGAAGTACTAGCCAGAGCAATCACAGAAGAAAAGGAAATAAAGGGCATCCAGATTGGAAAAGATGAAGTCAAAATGTCCCTGTTTGCAGGTGACATGATCTTATATATCGAACAGCATAAAGCCTCCACAAATAACTCTTGAAGTTGATAAATGATTTCAGCATAGTAGCAGGTTACAAAATCAACACACAAAAATCAGTAGCATTTCTTTTCTCCAATAGTGAACGCTCAGAAAGAGAAATCAAGAAAGCTTGCCCATTTACAATAGCCAGCAAAATAAGAAAATTCTTAGGAATTGTGTTAACCAAGGATGTGAAAAATGTCTATGAGAACTACCAACCACTGCTGAAAGAAATTAGAGGGGATACAAGAAGATGGAAAAATATCCTATGCTCTTGGATTGGAAGAATCAACACAGTGAAAATACCTATACTACCCAAAGTGATCTACAAATTCAATGCAATCCCCATCAAATTTCCAATAACATTTTTATCAGAAATAGAAAGAACTATCCAGACATTTATATGGAATAGCAAAAGGACCACACATAGCCAAAGCAATGCTGAGCAAAAACAATAAAGCTGGAGTCATAACACTACCTGACTTTAAACTATACTAGAAAGCTATAATAAGCAAAACAGTATGGTACTGGCATGAAAACAGACACACTGATCAATGGAATAGAATAGAGAATCCAGAAATCAACCCACACACCTACAGCCATCTGATCTTTGACAAAGGTACCAAGCCTATACACTGGGGAAGAGACTGCCTCTTTAGCAAATGGTGCTGAGAGAACTGGATATCAATATGCAGGAGAATGAAACTAGACCCATACCTTTCCCCATACACTAAAGTCAACTCAAAATGGATTAAAGAATTAAATATACACCCTGAAACAATATAAATTCTTAAAGAAAACATAGGAGAAACACTTCAGGAAATAGAACTTGACACAGACTTCATGAATATGACCCCAAAAGCATGGGCAACCAAAGGAATAATAAACAAATGGGATTACATCAAACTAAAGAGCTTTTGCACAGCAAAAGAAACAATTAACAGAGTTAAAAGACAGCCAACAGAGTCGGAGAAAATGTTTCCAAAATATACATCTGACAAAGGATTAATATACAGAATATACATGGAACAGAAACAACTTTACAAGAAGAAAACAAGCAACCCAATTAAAAAATGGGCAAAAGAGCTAAATAGGCATTTCTCAAAGGAAGATATACGAATGGCCCACAGACACATGAAAAATGGTCAACATCACTCAGCATTCAGGAAATGCAAATCAAAACCACACTGAGGTACCATCTAACCCCAGTTAGGATGGCTAAAATCCAAAAGACTCTGAACGATAAATGCTGGCGAGGTTGCGAAGAAAAAGGAACTCCCATGCATTGTTGGTGGGACTGCAAAATGGTGCAGCCTCTATGGAAGATGGTATGGAGATTCCTCAAACAATTGCAGATAGGTCTACCATATGACTCAGCAATCGCACTGCTGGGAATATACCCAGAGGAATTGAAATCATCAAGTCAAATGTATACCTGTTCCCCAATGTTCATTGCAGCTCTATTTACAATAGCCAAGATTTGGAACCAGCCCAAATGTCCATCATCGGATGAGGGGATACAGAAAATGTGGTATATCTACACCATGGAATACTACTCAGCTATAAAAAAGAATGAAATACTGCCATTTGCAATCACATGGATGGACCTAGAGAGAATTATATTAAGTGAAATAAGTCAGGCACAGAAAGAGAAATACCACATGTTCTCACTTATTGGTGGGAGCTAAAAATAAATAAATAAATTCACACATACAAAAAAAAACCCGGGGGGGTGGGAGAAGACACAACAATTACAATTCCTTGAAGTTGACATGACAAGCGAACAGAAAGGACATTGTTGGGTGGGAGGGTGGAGAGGGAGGATGAAGGGAGGTTTTGGTAATGGGCCACAATAATCAACCACATTGTATATTGAAAAAATTAAATTTTAAAAAGAATTAAAATACTTAGGAATCAATTTATCCAAGGTGGAGAAAGATCTCTACAAATCACTGCTGAAAGAAATTACAGAGGACATGAAAAAATGGAAAGACATTCCAAGCTCTTGGACTAGAGGAATTAACATTGTGAAAATGTCCATATTACCCAAAGAGATCTATACATTCAATGAAATCCCTGTCAAAATACCAATGACTTTCTTCACAGAAATAGAAGAAATAACCCTAACATTTATCTGGAGCAACAAAAGACCCCAAAGAGCCAAAGCAGTCCTGACCTAAAATAAAAATAAACTAAAATAAAGCTGTAGGCTTTATTTATGAATATTTTTGTTGCCTGTGTGGAAAATCAATTGGCCATAGTTGTGTGGGTTGATGTCTGGATTCTCTTTTCTGTTCCACTGCTTCAAGTGTCAATTTTTACACTAGTACCAGGTTGTGTGGTTGCTATAGCTTCATACTATAATTTTTAAAGTTTTTTATAGTATTTTTATTGGTTATGAATATTCATGAAATAGAACACTGATGTCTCTATTTCTTAATTTCTTAATTTATTTCTTAATTAATTAATTAATTTTTTTGCTCATGATTGCTGTGGCTCTTTGGGGTGATTTCCTGTTTTATATGATTGTTAGGGTTGTTTCTTATATTTCTGTGAAGTACGTCATTGGTATTTTGACAGGGATTTCATTGAATGTGTAGATTGCTTTGGGTAGTATGGACATTTTCACAATGTTTATGCTTCTAATCCAGGAGCATGGAATGTTTAAACAGCTTAACTTCCTAATTTCACACTGGTGAAAGAGCACTCTCTTCTTTAAATTGTGTCTGGAAAAGTGGGTATCCATATACAGAGGAATAAAATTTGAACCTTATCTCAATCCATGTACAAAAGTCAACTCAAAATTGATTCCAGACTTAGATGCACGAACAGAATCTATGGAATTATTACAAGAAAACACTGGGGAAATCTCTGTGACACTGGTCTGGACAATGATTTTTTTTCAGTGTCACCTCAAAAGCACTAGCAACAAAAGCCAAAGTGGACAACTGGGATTAAAACAAACTAAAAAACTCCTCTGCAGCAAAGGAAACAATCACAGAGTGAAGACACAAACTAAAGAATGGGAGAAAATATTTGCAATCTATACATCTGATAAGGGGTTCCTCAGTCTTAGACTTTGGGGAAAAAAATATTTTTTTTGACCAATAAAGGGATCACAACCCTTGGCATGGTGTTGTCTGCATCACGCTCAGCCAGTGAGCACACAGGCCATTCCTATATAGGATCCAAACCCGCAGCCTCGGTACTGCCCCGCACTCTCTTTAGTGAGCCACAGGGCCGGCCCAGCTTTGGAAAATTTTTGAATCAAGATTGGGATAAGGTATTAGGAAGTTAGATCTGAAAGGCAGGTAATTTCATGAAGGAGTAAAAAAGACTGGATTTCCCTGATGTTTCATCTGGTGTCTTGGGAACAAAGAATCTATAGGGGAAAAAAATCATTGCAGTACAGAGCAATGTCCCGTAGGGAGATTACATTCTCTGGCCTGCAGTGACAAGAAGGCAATGTGCCTAATGAGCAGATATGTGAAGCTGTAAATATCTCTTCTGCTGTTGTCCCTCAGAATGTCCAACCTTGGGCTGGATGGTAATGGTTGTTTCTTTGGGAGCCCTAAATTTGACTCAGGGACTGCTGCTTGACCCTTTCTAGCTGTCCTGTCTAGTGCCAGAGCTTCAGTCTCCATAATCAACCTTCCAGGAGGAATTCAGACTTCCACATGGAGGCCTTCCTTTCATAAAACCAATCTAGGTGAGTGTGAGAGCACAATTAACACTGCAGGAAGAATCAGGAAGATGAAAACCATAAACATGTACCTGAGGTCACCCGGGAGCCAATCCAGCCTAGCCCAGTGTGGAGAAATTTCTGTGGTTATTTGCTTGCTTGATTGATTAATTAACAAATTTGTGTATATACTATGATGTTGCAAAGAGAAGTGAACATTGAACTCATCCATGGAGGGTGACTGTCAACAATTAAATGATTGTAATAGAAGCCTAATTATAATAGAGAAATGGAGGTTTAACGTGGTTCCAGTAAAAGTAAAACATGTACCCAAGGATCTTTGAAATTAAATCAAGATGACAAATAGGGTATTAGATGTGCAGGAATATGTGCTGAAATGAAGGCATTTCTTTTTTGTTTTTAAGATGAGGCAATTTGGGGGCCGAGCTCGTGGCGCACTCAGGAGAGTGCAGCGCTGGGAGCGCAGCGACGCTCCTGCCGCGGGTTCGGATCCTATATAGGAATGGCCGGCGCACTCACCGGCTGAGTGCCGGTCACGAAAAAGACAAAAAAAAAAAAGAAAAAAAAAAGATGAGGCAATTTGAATGTTTCCATATTGATGAGAAAGGTCCAGACCAAAGGATTCCTCTGAAATACTCCCTCATGACCCCAGTCCATGGGGTCTAATTTTGCAATATTTCTCTCATGCTTGATACTCAAATAAAATTTTTTAAATTACGTAAAAGGTGAAAAGTGGTAAGTAACAACCCCCACTTTACAATTACTTTCCCACTCCCATGTCTGATTATATTTGTGTGTTTGTTAGATATTTACTACTTATTACAAATTGCCTGTGCAAGTTCCTTGCCTTTGTGTGGTATATTGGGAATATTTTTATTTCTGGTTTTTAATGCATTATTTTAAATACATGACTTGGTGCTTTTCAGTGGTTTTGATATTTGTCACTCAGTTCTTTCATGGAAGTATCAATGCATTTGGTGAGTAATGTATCAAAGTTTATAGATGTTCTGTAGCTAAATCCATCTATCGCTTACACTGTGTTATTCTTACTGCTTCATCAATGTAGAAAGTTCTCCTGGACCATTTGGCTAAATAAATTGCTTTTTATATATAAATTTCCCATTTTTTTCATGCCTCTGTTATTCCTTATTGAGCCTTTTACCTTTTTGTATTAGATTTATTTCTAAATATTGCTAAAACTTGGCCTATCATTTGAAAGGCATTTATTATCATTTGACTACAATCACCTTTATCTTTCATAAACATATTTGAATTCTTGTATCCTTACATAAGATGAAGTTATAATATTAGATACTGCTTCCTCCCCACATTTTAATGCATTTTCTGTTATATGGTTTTATTTCCAAGCCTTTGGCAATTTAATGTTGAATTAGAGTCCCATGTTCATGTCATTAAATCATCACTGTTTTATACCTTTATGTAAAGTTAGTTTCTGATTTTCATTCTATTCTGTTTCACACCGTTATTTGGAAACCATTACATTTATCCCAATTGCATGCTCACTGCCGTTCCTTGGTCTCTAAGTTCTTAGTTTCATTTAAAATTTCTCTGTATATTATGCAAATACGTCCATACTCAATCGGTGTTTACTGAAATGCATGAGTAGTATCCTACGCATATCACAAATGTTCCTTAGGGTTTGGTGTACATTTCGGCTTGTCTTCCCTTTTCCTTTTTTATTTTATCAATACTATAAGATATTTTGGGATTTTATTCTAAAATTGTGGTTCTCACCTCAGGGTGATTTTGTCCCTCAAGAGATATAGAGCAATGACATTTTCAGCTTTTACCCAGGGGAGGCACCCTATGGCCAGGATTCTGATAAATGTAATACTCCAGAATGACTCCACCACAAAGAGTGATCTGGCCCAGACCTTCAGCAGAGTTGGGACTGAGAAACTTTGAGTTAACAACCACCTGCACTTTTCCTATTTATAGCTGTCTTCAGATTGTTTTCCCAAGACATTGTAACATTTCACATTTCTGCCAGCAAAATTAGAGAGTACCCCCTTGTTACCTGTTTAAACCTTCCATCCCTACTCAGTGAGGCAACTCTTTAATTTTTTTCCAGGTGCATGTGTTTGAAAGAGATTTCTTGTTGTTGTCTTAAACCATGACTTAGTTTGATCAAAGATTCATATATAAAATCACCATCTTCATTTGCTTATTGTTAGTATATGCCACTGTTCTACAGTTATCAGCATCTCAAGTAATTTTACAGATTATTTTTTCTTTGTTGACATTTGGAGGGATATTTTAAACCATAAAATTCAAACAGAACCTAGTCCTATATTAAATATCATGTATTTACTGAGACATTTCCTGATTCATTAAACAAATATTGAGTATGTGCCATGTGCCAGAACATTCTAGGAACATTACAAATTATATTGTTTTATGTGTAGATCTTTATCTAATTAATAAATAATTTACTTGATACCAATAAGTTATTGTTATATTATATCTTGTTTCAATTGCTTTTTGATGCTCACTCAATTTTGTTTAACATGGTTGTTTTAAAACCTCTATATTTAACCTGTTTTTACTCCCCCACCCTTCTTTTTATTTCATAACTTCTTCATTAATTTTTTCTATATAATGCACACATATCCACAGACCTTTGAGAAAATACATAGGAAGCAAAGCAGGTGAAGTCCCTGCTCATTTGGATCTTGCCCAATAATTATTAAGGAACAGAACAATAAAATAAATGTGTGTATGACATAAAATCCTCAGACATTAATTTTTGAGAAATTTTTTCTTTTTTGGGGGGGTGTTAAAGAATAGAATTGTCATGGTGTCTGCAATATTTCATGGAGTAATGTCAGGGAAGCTTTTGTGTGTTGGACAAAGACCAGAACCAGGACTACAGTGTACCTGCTGGATTTGTGAAACAGACCAAAACTCAAAGACTGAGAAAAACAAAGAGAAGATACCACACCAAAAAAGTGAGAGAGGGGCCTCTGTCATTCACTATGGAAACATAGAAATCTAATAGTTCAAGTAAATATGGAATAAGTACAAGAAGAACTAGTCTTCTGTTTTCATGTAAAACAATGAGCAAATAAGTGTGCTATTTACGTATTTCCTTTTTTTTCATTTTTTGGTTTCTTCCATTTACTCATTTTTTCTACTGGGATGCTCCATCTCAGAGTGTCTTGGCCCCGAAAAGATATCATTCTCTTTGTTGTCTGGTGCTGTAGACTAAGTGCCCCACCTCCAACCTCACTGAAGCTTAAATCTCCACTGTTACTGTTGAGGGTGGGAATCCTATTGTGGTAATTGAAATCTGGAGCCTTGAAGAGGTGATTAGATTGTAGGACCATGCAGTAGTGAATGGATTAAAAATGGTGGTCATGGGCATGCTTTCGGGGTCTTTAAAAACAGAGAGAATGAGGAACATAGTCTCTCTGCTCCACCATTTTCACAATGTGATACCCTGGCTGTCACTGTCACCACCACCAAAACCTTCACCAGCTGTGTTCCCTGGACTTTGGACATCTCAGCCTCAGAAATTATAGCAATAAATTTTGTTTTCTTTATAGAATATCCAGTTCTGTGTGTTTTGATATAAGAAACAGAAATGGACTGATACATCTGGAAAATTTATCTTTGTCTTTTCTTCTTTCCTTTAGACCTCAATGCGACATAACATGAGTAAGATTGTCCCCCAAACCAATAAAGCTTTTTCTTTCTTGCAGTTTCTTGGGGTCTATCTGAGTTTATTAGATTTTTCCCCCTTTTACTTTCAGTTAATTCCTTTCCCTCTGTTTACATGCAGATTTTTTGTCTTTCTTAAAACACAGGGCAGAAAATGGCCACTCCAAAATACAGCCTCAGGGAGCTGCATTTCAATCAAAGGACACCTTTAAAACCAAATTAATAAAGTGACATGCTGCATCTGGACAGACAGACTCCTTGCATCTTGACATTTCAACAGCTATGAGACCTCTTCTTTCTTTAACATTCTCTAACGCCACCTCTTATTAGTCCTCTTGCTCATTCCCCTGCCACACTGGTTACATGGATGTGGAAGATTTACAAACTGGAATTTCTGGGGACCAATTCTACATTCTCTGGGGGAGAGACAATCTGATACTGACACCTTGCCTGGTATCCAACTCTTTCTAGTAGACTGCAGGCAGGAAAAACATAGTATTAACAAGGCCAAATAGGGCCACACTGTGCTGCTTGTCTGTGTGTGTGTGCACCATGTGTGTGTATACCTTTTAGGGTGGGCACAGGTATCAGTGAAAAAGTGCTAGGCTCAACATATTTTTAAAGATGGCTAACAATATGAAGGGCTAAACAGATGACCACCTGTGGAAATAGAATGAGCTGCATTTCTATCATAGGGCACCTTTGCAAACAAATAAATAAAGTGACATGCCACATCTGGACAGAGGGACTCCTTGCATCCTAAACTTTCAGCAGCTATGAGGCCACCCCATTCTTCAACATTCTCTGACACCAACTCTCATCACTCTCCTCTTGCTCATTCTCCTACCACACTGGCTTACTTGTTGTCTGTGAACAAGCACCTTCCTCAGGACCTTTGCACTGGCTGTTCCTCCTGCTGGGCACACACTTCTGCAGGTTATGTTGAGACACTTGCCCTGTGTTCATTCCCATTTGTTCAATTGTCACCTTGTCTGGTGGTCTTTCCTGAATTCCCAGTAAAAAAAAATAACATCATGTCCCCTGTTTCCTTTCTATCTTCTTTTTCTTCACAAAATCTGTCAAAATCTGACATAGTTTATAGCAGTTAGAAATTTGATTTTGTTCTTTCTCTATTTTTAGATTGGAGGGACTTTTCTTTAATAGCTCTGTTCACTCAATGTCTAGAAATTCCTGGAATGTGCCAAAATACAATTTGTTTTTCTCAAGTGCGTTAAAGATTTTCTCACTAAAATCGTAGAAAACACGCTCTCAGGAAAAGGTTGAGAGTGGGATGGAAGTTCTTAATCAGAGATGGAGTGGGTATCCCTACAGGGGATCACATTCACACAAAAAATATAGAAATTACCTTCTTGTAGGTTGGAGATTACCAGACAGGAGGACAGTAGTAATGCGGTGGGGTTGGGGTTGAAAGAATACAGGAGGCAAAATAGAACAATACACTAAGATAAGAGGAATATGTCCAAGAGATCTATAGTTCAACATGGTGGCCTGGTTAATTATGGTAATTTGTACTATTGAAAAATGCAAAGAAAGGAGATATTAAGTGTTCTCAGCATTACAATGATGACTGTTGAATAATGTGTAGGTTAATAGCTAGATTTAACCATATCAAAATGCATATATATTTCAAATCATGTCTTACACAATAAATGTATAAAATTTTATCTGTCAATATAGAAAGAAAAAAGAAAGAATGATGGGAAGAAAAATTAAAGAAAAAGAGAGAGAAGAAGAAAAGGAGAAAAGGACAGAAGACAGGAGGGAAGTAGAAAGGAATGAAGACAGAACAGAGAAAGAAGTTATCTTCTCCCAATTTTTCTGTGAACTTAATCAGGTGGTCCATCTTGCCTGTTCTGACACATTTCTTAATGACATGGTGATGTATTTTGCAGCAGGGCTGCTGGGTGGTGGAACCCTCTGTGGGATTCTTTACTCTTATTCCAAGATATTTCCACCATTCATGGAATTTCATCAGCTCAGGGGAAGTATAAAGCATTTTCCACCTGTGCATCTCACCTCTCTGTTGTCTCCTTATTTTATTGTACAAGCCTAGGAGTGTACCTTAGTTCTGCTGCTGCACAGAACTCACACTCAAGTGCAGCAACCTCAGTGATGTACACTGTGGTCACACCCATGCCCAACCCCTTCATCTACAGCATGAGGAATAAGGATATAAAGTGGGCTCTGAGAAGATTCTTCAGAGGAAACCAATGAAAGAACCATATTTTCTTTCTATTTTTATCATGATAAAGTTTATACAACATAAAACTTGCCATTTAAACCATATTTAAACGTAAAATTCCATGGAATTATTTACATTCACAATGCTGTAAAACCATCACCTCTGTTTTTAAACTTTTCCATCATCGTCACAAACATAAACTCTGCACCAATCAAGTATTAAATTCCCATTATTCCTCTACACCATACCCCACCCTCAGGTTTTGGAAGCTGCTAGTCTACTTCTGTCTCTGAATTTTTCAAATTTATCATTTCTTAAGTGACCCATGATAACTGTATACATTTATTCAGTGCAATGTGATATTTGGGTACATTTATACAGTGTGCAATGAGCCTATCAGGGTAATTAACATATCCATCAACTCAATAATTTGTTATTTCTTTATGTTGGGAACATTCAGAATCTTCTCTACTGCCTATTTGAAATTATACAATAAATTGTTAACTGTATTCTCCCTACATTGGTAGAGAACACTATATCTCATTCTTCCTAGCTACAATTTTGTATGCATTAACCACCCTCTCTCTATTCCTCCTCCTTTCCCCTGAAATAGAGCTCTCTACACCCCCATAACATATGCTATCTGCTTCTGTAGAATTGCTTGCTTAACCTAAGTAACTCCATTTTACTCCCGGTCTGACCTGCAGACTACCCCCCGCATGAGAAACCACTAACCTTCTCATAGAAACAAAAGCCACTGCATAGAAACAGGAGCCATACACAGTGAACTATTAATGGGAACATGCACAATAAAAAGTTGCATGCTTGATTGCTCTGACGGCTCATTCTTGGTTTCTGTGACCTAGCTCCCTAGCTTGCTTTGTGCACCTGTACAAACTTGTTTCCCAACGGGAAGTAGTTTTTGCCTTTAAAAACCCTACAAGACCAAGGCCCGATGCCGCTCTTCCATGGTTGCTCCTCGGGAGACTGTCTCTGGCCAGCTGGAGTGAATAAATTGCCCTTTTCTGCATGAGTGGCACATAAGTGCATTTCTTATGGGAGTGTGCCTAACAGCCCACCCCTGCCAGTCTTTATAGCCAGCATTCTACTCTCTACTTCTATATGTTTAACCTTTTAAACACCCACATATGAATGAGAACCTGCAGGTACTTCTCTTTCTGTGTCTGGCTTGTTTCACTTAACATAATCCTCTCCAAGCTTATCCATGTTGCTGCAAATGACAGAATTTCATTCTTTTTAATGGCTGAGCAGTATTTCATTGAGTATGCACACCTCATTTTCCTTATCCAATCATCCCATGATGGACATTTACATTGACTCCAATATTTGCTATTGTCAATAGAGCTGCAATAAACATGAGAGTACAGGTATGAACTGATGTTTTCCAATCCTCTGGATATATCTCCAAGAGTGGGATTGCTGGATCATATGAAAGATCTCTCTCTAGTTGTTAAAGGAGCCTCCATACTGTTGTCCTAGAAGGAAACATAGAAGAAATCCTCCAGGATTTTGGACTGGGCAAGGGCTTTATGAATAACATCCCAAACCACAGGCAACAAAAGAAAAAATAAACAAATGGGATTATATCAAACTAAAAAGCTTCTGCACCACAAAGGAAATAATCAACAGAGTGAAAAGACAACCTACAGAATGGGAGAAAGTATTTGCAAAATATGCATCTGACAAGGGATTAATATCCAGAATATACAAAGAGCTCTGATGACTTTACAGCAAAATACCAAATAATCCAATTAAAAAATGGGCAGAGGGGCTAAATAGACATTTCTCAAATAAAGACATACAAATGTCCAACAGGTATATGAAAAAAATACGTAATTTCACTACTCAGTGTGGTTTTGATTTGCATTTCAATGGTGATCAGAATTTTGGGGGGCCAGGCCATGACTGACTTGGGAGAGTGTGGTGCTGGAACACCAAGGCCACAGGTTTGGATCCCTATATAGGGATGGCCAGTTAGCTCACATGGGAGAGTGTGGTGCTGACAACACCAAGTCAATGGTTAAGATATCCTTACAGGTCAGCATTTAAAAAAAAAAAAAGATTTTTTCTCATACACCTGTAGGCCATTTATATGTCTCCTTTTGAGAAATGTCTCTTCAGCTCATTTGCCCATTTTTTTTAATTGTGGCAAAATATATAGAAAATAAAGATTGTCATTTTAAGCATCTTAAAACATATGGTTCAGCCAATCCCCTGTCTGACAGCACCAGACACCTCACTGGCAGCAGCGCTGCTGCCACAGATACCAAATCTAAGAGAGTCACCTAAGACAACCACCACCACAGCAACTGAAGCTGCAAGGATGGCTCACCGCCAAACCAGCAGAAACTGCTGCCTTATAGGCTGCTCACTGGTGACTCATTGGCATAGACAGAAGGAGAGCCATCAATGTATACCAGAGAAAGAGGGGAGCAAGCACCAGCCCATGACCCACTGACCCCACCTGCAGGGAGAATTACACTGCCATACACAGTAGCACACCAGGGGGTGGGAGGTTTGTGCACAGCCCATGGCACTGTCTTCATCTGGGGAAAGACACCCAGAACCCCCAAAAGTATAGAAACCCAGGATAAACAAATAGAGTTAGGAAGAAAATTCCCAATCAACACCACCCCATTCCCCATCTAGAGAAAGCAAGTTCCCAGGAGGAGCCTCTGCCTATAGAAAAGATGAAAGAAAAAACCCACTCAAGGTCACTTATTTGAACTGAGGGGCACCACTCTACCCCACTGAGGTTATCAGAGACTCTTTCTCCAGTGCTCTTCTTGACTCCTTTGTTGAAAACCAGTTGGCCATAGGTATGTGGATTTATTTCTGGATTCTCTATTCTGTTCCATTCGTCTATGTGTCTGTTATAGTGCCAGTAGCATGTTGCTTTGATGACTCTCGCTTTGTAGTATATTTTGAAGTTAGGATATGTGATACATCATTATTTCTGTGAAGTATGTCATTGGTAATTTGGTTGTGAATGCATTGACTCTGTACATTCCATTTGGTAGTATGCTCATTTTGACAATATCGATTCTTCCACTCTATGGGCATGGGAAGCAGTTCCTCTTTTGTGTGTCTTCTTTAATTTCTTAAATCATTGTTTTATAGTTTTCATTGTAGAGATCATTCACCTCTTTAATTAATTTGTTTCTATGTATTTTGCGGGGCTTGTTATTGTAAATTAGATTGCTTTCTTATTTGTTTTTACAGTAGTTTGTTGTTGGCATATAGCAATACAACCAATTTGGTATGTTGATTTTGTATATTGCAAGTTTACTGAATTTGTTTATCAGGTCTAGGAAGGTTTTGGCAGGGTCTTTAGGTTGGTCTCTCTATAACAATATATCATCTGCAAACAGGGACAGCTGGACTTTCTCCCTTTCCAATTCAAATATCCTTTATTTCTTTCCCCTGCCTAATTGATCTGGTACCAACAGAGAGATTCTAAAGAAAAAGAAAAGAAAAGAAAGGAAGGAAGGAAGGAAGGAAGAAAGGAAGAAAGGAAGAAAGGAAGAAAGGAAGAAAGAAAGAAAGAAAGAAAGAAAGAAAGAAAGAAAGAAAGAAAGAAAGAAAGAAAGAAAGAAAGAAAGAAAGAAAGAAAGAAAGAAAGGACCATGCAGAGTAGATAGATATCTGCACCCCCATGTTTACTGCAGTACTATTCACTGCAGCAAAGATAAGAACTTGACCTAAGTGTCTACAGATGAATGGCTAAAGAATGTGGTATACATACACAAGGCATAGACTGGTGGGCTCTCCAGCACTCAGCCCCCTGTGAGGAGCCCAAGGAGGAGATCCCACTTCATCATCACAACACCCTCTTTCCCAGGAACAGGGCATGCTAGACTCACTTCCTGTCCCAAGAAAACTTTCTGGTGTTAAAATGAGCTAAGTAAATGTGGACATGGGACTTAGTCAATGACAGTTGCTATCCTTTGAACATCTGGCCAGGTAATTTCCAGTGAGCTTTAAAATATTGTATACATAACTCCATAAGATAACTGGAATTTCAAAACATTTTATTTCCTGTCATGAGGGAAGCATTCAAAAGGCAACTGTAAACTTGTTGATGCAAAAGCTGAGCTACCAAGTTCAACACTTGACCACCTAAAATCAGGCCTCAGGTGGGTGGTAGGATTCTTGCACAGGAAGTCCTCAAAATACTTGTAGCTGACTTCAACATTGCACCACACCCTTGATCCACTAAGAGTAGTCCATAAACAGGACCAGCTGCACCAACATCAACAAGGAAACAGTTAAAAGTGCAGACCATCAGGAACCTTCTAGACCTCCAAATCAGAATCTGCATTTGAGCAAGATCCCCAAGAGATTCATAAACATGTTGAGCTTGGAGACACTCTGGTCTAAAACAGTCTTTCAACCTCCTCAGTGTTGACATTTGTGCTGAATAACTCTTTACGGTGGGCGAAGTCCTGTGTATTATAGTATTATGAGTAGCACCATAGTTTCAATCTACTAGATGCCAGTAGCACCTCCCCAGTGGAGACAACCAATAATATTATTAGAAATTTCAAAGTGTATCATGGAGGCACAATCACTTCTCATTGAGAAACACTGACTTTAAGCAAAAGAACTGGCTACACCATGACACAGTTCAAACTAAAGTCGGTCTATTACTTGATTCATAACTTTGGGCAGATTATTTAATCCTTCTTAGCTACATTTCTGAAAATGTAGAATGGGGTTTATTATAGCGCTGACCACTGAGAAGGTGCTAATCTCAGGGCATTGTGCATAAAAATGTCTAAATATATCTGTTATAATTATCAGGCTTTTCATAACTAAACAACTAAATGACAACGGTTGTAAGTGTGGAATTACTGGTTCTTTTTGGAAATTGTCATGAAGCAAAGTAATATAATACCCAAGTTTAAGATCAGAGGAACACAGTTGTTGAAGAGGGCAATAATTTTCTGGAGAAAACAGGAGATGTGTCCCACCACAAGTCAAGGCTTTGGAGATCCTAGGGACATAGTCAGGACAGATTTGTTAGTCTTAGACTTTAGCGAAAACTTTACCTCAGGGGTGATATAAGGTTGAGGGAGGTGAGATCTCTAGTAGGAAAGAGTTCATGTAAAAGGAATAATAAAGACTGGATTCACCTGATTTTTAACCTGGTCTCTTAAGGACAAAAAATCTCCAGGGAAAAATATCCTTTCTGTGCAAAGCAATGTCCCACAGAGAAATGATATGCTCAGGATTTGGAGTAACAATTGGGAAATGAGCCTAATGAGCAGATATATGGGGCTGTAAATATCTCCTTGACAGCTGTTCATCAGAGTGTACAACCGTGGGCTGGAAGGGACATAGTTGTTTCTTCTGGAGTCCTAAGTCTGACTTGGGGATCAGTGTCTGACACCTTCCTGCTGTCATATCTGGTGACAGAGTTTCAGTCTCCATCATCAACCATCCAGGGACGAACTCGGATTTTCACACAAAGACCTTCATTTCAGGCATCAAATCTAGGTGAGTCCGAGAAACCAGTGGGCACTGCAGGAAAGCTTCAGAGAGAATGGAAACCAAGAATGATTCCTCGAGGTCACTTGAGAGCCAATTCAGCCAAGCTCAGAACCCAGAGATTTCAGTGGTTGGTTTGCTTGTTTGATTGATTGATTAATTAATTAATTAATTGATTGATTGATTAATTAATTAATTAATTAATTAATGTTTTTATTTATGTTACTAAAAAACAGAAGTGTAAATTGAACTCATCAGTGCACTGGTCATAATTGAAATTTAAGAGATGGTAATAGAAGCACAATAAGAAAAGTGAATTGTAGGCAAAATGTTGTTCCAGTAGAAGTACAACGTATGTGCAAGAATGTTTACAATTATGCGAATTAGAGAAATAGGGTATTAGATGGGGAGAGATATACTGTGATGTGAGGGTATTTCTTTTTTATGTTTGACGAGACATATTTGTGTACACTTGCACAATTGATGAGAAAGATCCCAAGCAATGAATTCCTCCCACATACTACCTGTTAACAGCAGTTCATGAGGGACATATTTTGCAGTACCTACATTCATGCTACATATGGAGATTTTTAAAATTCTCTTAATAGGTTAAAAAAAGTATACTAATGTGCTTTACTTGCAATTATTTCCTTATTGCTGACACTGAATATATTTGTGGATTTCTTAGATATTTACTTTGTCTATTGCAAATTGTCTCTGAGAGTTCTCTGATTTTGTATACAGATTTTATTTCTGTTTTTGTTTTGATTTCTATTTCTGTATATATTTTTGATATATAAGAATTGGATTGGTCAATGGGTACAAAATGGTTACCCATAAGTTACAATTAGAAAGAATAATTTCTGATGTTCTATTGCATAGTAGGATAACAAAACCTAATAGTAATGTATCACATATTTCAAAATAACTAAAAGAGAGGTTTTTGAATGTTCTCATCACAAAGAAAGGATAAGTGTCCAAATTGTGGGAAATGCTAATCACCCTGATTTATTCATTACATGATATACATGTAGGGAAACATCACCTTGTACTCCATAAATACATATAATAATCATGTGCCAATCATATATTTTTTAAAAAAGAAAGAACTAAACGGGAGATGCAAAAAAAAAAAAAAAAAAAAAGAAGAAGAAAGAAAGAAAGAAAAGCATTGTAGTTTTCAGCACCTTCAATGTGTACTATCTAGTTCTTTTGTGGATTATCTGGGGAATGTATAAAAGTTTGTAATTTTGTGTGATCAAAGTTATCATTCACTTATATCGTATTTTCCTCCTTGCTTTTTAAAAAATTTTTAAACATTCGTAATTTATTCAAACTTGCTTTATGATTCAACAAACGGTCGATTTCTTTTTTTTCTTTTAACTTCTCAATATACACTGTAGTTGAGTTTCGTGTCTTTTTACCCCTTCCTCTTTACCACCCTTCCTCTCTCCCCTCATTGCTTTTTATTTTTTTTTATCCTTTCCCAAGAATTTTATTTTTTTTTTATTATTTTTTTTAAATTTTATTTTGTCGATAAACATTGTAGCTGATTATTGCTCCCCATCACCAAAACCTCCCTCACTTCTCCCTCCCCCCCTACCCCCCAACAATGTCCTTTCTGTTTGCTTGTGGTATCAACTTCAAATAATTGTGGTTGTTATATCTTATTCCCCACCCCCGGTTTGTGTGTGTGTGTGTGTATGTGTGTGTGTGAATTTATATATTAATTTTTAGCTCCCTCCAATAAGTGAGAACATGTGGTATTTCTCTTTCTGTGCCTGACTTGTTTCACTTAATATAATTCTCTCAAGGTCCATCCATGTTGTTGCAAATGGCAGTATTTCATTCGTTTTTATAGCTGAGTAGTATTCCATTGTGTAGATGTACCACATTTTCCGTATCCACTCATCTGATGATGGGCATTTGGGCTGGTTCCAACTCTTGGCTATTGTAAAGAGTGCTGCGATGAACATTGGGGAACAGGTATACCTTCGACTTGATGATTTCCATTCCTCTGGGTATATTCCCAACAGTGGGATGGCTGGGTCGTATGGTAGATCTATTTGCAATTGTTTAAGGAACCTCCATACCATTTTCCATAGAGGCTGCACCATTTTGCAGTCCCACCAACAATGTATGAGAGTTCCTTTTTCTCCGCAGCCTCGCCAGCATTTCTCGTTCATATTCTTTTGGATTTTAGCCATCCTAACTGGGGTTAGATGGTATCTCAATGTGGTTTTGATTTGCATTTCCCGGATGCTGAGTGATGTTGAGCATTTTTTCATATGTCTGTTGGCCATTTGGATATCTTCCTTAGAGAAATGCCTACTTAGCTCTTTTGCCCATTTTTTAATTGGGTTGCTTGTTTTCTTCTTGTAAACTTGTTTGAGTTCCTTATATATTCTGGATATTAATCCTTTGTCAGATGTATATTTTGCAAATATTTTCTCCCACTCTGTTGGTTGTCTTTTAACTCTTTTAATTGTTTCTTTTGCTGTGCAGAAGCTTTTTAGTTTGATATAATCCCATTTGTTTATTTTTCCTTTGGTTGCCCGTGCTTTTGGGGTCGTATTCATGAAGTCTGTGCCCAGTCCTATTTCCTGAAGTGTTTCTCCTATGTTTTCCTTAAGAAGTTTTATTGTCTCAGGGTGTATATTTAAATTCTTAATCCATTTTGAGTTGATTTTAGTATACGGTGAGAGGTATGGATCTAGTTTCATTCTCCTGCATATCGATATCCAGTTATCCCAGCACCACTTGCTGAAGAGGCAGTCCCTTCCCCAGTGAATAGGCTTGGTGCCTTTGTCAAAGATCAGATGGCAGTAAGTGTGTGGGTTGATTTCTGGATTCTCTATTCTATTCCATTGGTCAGTGTGTCTGTTTTTATGCCAGTACCATTCTGTTTTGGTTATTATAGCTTTGTAGTATAGCTTAAAGTCAGGTAGTGTTATGCCTCCAGCTTTATTTTTTTTGCTGAGCATTGCTTTGGCTATTCGTGGTCTTTTATTGTTCCATATAAATGTCTGAATAGTTTTTTCCATTTCTGAGAAAAATGTCTTTGGAATTTTGATGGGGATTGCATTGAATTTGTATATCACTTTGGGTAGTATGGACATTTTCACTATGTTGATTCTTCCAATCCAAGAGCATGGAATATCTTTCCATCGTCTTGTATCCTCTCTAATTTCTCTCAGCAGTGGTTTGTAGTTCTCATTATAGAGATTTTTCACCTCCTTGGTTAACTCAATTCCTAAGTATTTTATTTTTTTGGTGGCTATTGTAAATGGGCAGGCTTTCTTGATTTCTCCTTCTGCATGTTCACTATTGGAGAAAAGAAATGCTACTGATTTTTGGGTGTTGATTTTGTATCCTGCTACTATGCTGAAATCATTTATCAATTCCAATAGGTTTTTTGTAGAGGTTTTAGGCTGTTCGATATATAGGATCATGTCATCTGCAAACAGGGACAGTTTGACTTCATCTTTTCCAATCTGGATGCCCTTTATTTCCTTCTCTTCTCTGATTGCTCTGGCTAGTACTTCCAACACTATGTTGAATAGGAGTGGTGAGAGTGGGCATCCTTGTCTAGTGCCTGTTCTTAAAGGAAAAGCTTTCAGCTTTTCCCCATTCAGGATGATATTGGCAGTGGGTTTGGCATATATGGCTTTAATTATGTTGAGATACTTTCCCTCTATACCTAACTTATAGAGGGTCTTTGTCAAGAATGAGTGCTGAACTTTATCAAATGCTTTTTCAGCATCTATAGAGATGATCATATGGTCCTTGTGTTTGAGTTTATTAATATGGTGTATCACATTTATTGATTTGCGTATGTTGAACCAACCTTGCATCCCTGGGATGAATCCCACTTGATCGTGATGAATAATTTTTCTTATGTGTTGCTGTATTCTGTTTGCTAGTATTTTAGTGAGGATTTTTGCATCTATATTCATCAAGGATATCGGCCTGTAGTTTTCTTTTTTGGTTATATCTTTACCTGGTTTTGGTATCAGGATGATGTTTGCTTCTTAGAATGAGTTTGGGAGATTTGCGTCCGTTTCAATCTTTTGGAATAGTTTGTAAAGAATCGGTGTCAATTCCTCTTTGAATGTTTGGTAAAATTCTGCTGTGAATCCATCTGGTCCTGGGCTTTTCTTTGTTGGGAGCCTTCTGATAACAGCTTCAATCTCCTTTATTGTTATTGGTCTGTTCAAATTTTCTACGTCTTCATGGTTCAGTTTTGGGAGCTTGTGTGTGTCCAGAAATTTATCCATTTCCTCCAGATTTTCAAATTTGTTGGCGTATAGTTGTTTATAGTAGTCTCGAATGATTCCTTGTATTTCAGATGAAAAAGTTGTAATATCGCCTTTTTCATTTCTAATTTTTGTTGTTTGAGTCTTCTCTCTTCTTTTTTTTGTTAGCCATGCTAATGGTTTGTCAATTTTATTTATCTTTTCAAAAAACCAACTTTTTGATTCGTTGATCTTTTGAATTGTTTTTTGGTTTTCAATTTTATTCAGTTCTCCTCTGATCTTAATGATTTCTTTCCGTCTGCTAACTTTAGGATTGGATTGTTCTTGTTTTTCTACTTCTTGAAGGTGAAGTGTTAGGTTGTTCACTTGCCATCTTTCCATTCTTCTGAAGTGAGCATTTAATGCAATAAATTTTCCCCTCAATGCTGCTTTTGCAGTATCCCACAGGTTTTGGTATGATGTATCATTGTTTTCATTAGTTTCAATAACCTTTTTGATTTCCTGCTTGATTTCTTCTTGGACCCATATGTCATTAAGTAGAATGCTGTTTAATTTCCATGTGTTTGTATAGTTTCCAGAGTTTTGTTTGTTATTAATTTCTAGTTTTAATCCATTGTGGTCTGAGAAGATACATGGGATAATTGCAGTTTTTTTGAATTTATTGAGACTTGATTTGTGACCTAATATGTGATCTATCCTGGAGAATGATCCATGTGCTGATGAGAAGAATGAATATTCTGAGGTTGTTGGGTGGAATGTTCTGTAGATATCTGCCAATTCCAATTGGTCTAGAGTATTGTTTAGATCTTGTGTTTCTCTACTGATTCTTTGCCTAGATGATCTGTCTAATATTGACAGTGGAGTGTTCAGGTCCCCTGCTATTATGGTATTAGTGTCTATTTCCTTCTTTAGGTCTAATAGAGTTTGTTTTATAAATCTGGCTGCTCCATCATTGGGTGCGGACATATTTATGAGTGTTATGTCTTCTTGAGGGATCAGTCCTTTTATCATTAAGTAGTGTCCCTCATTGTCTCTTTTTATGGTTTTTAGTTTAAAGTCTATTTTGTCAGATATAAGAATAGTTACTCCAGCTCGTTTTTCTTTTCTGTTTGCATGGTAAATCTTTTTCCATCCTTTCACTCTTAGTCTGTGTGAATCTTTATGGGTGAGGTGGGTCTCTTGAAGGCAGCATATAGTTGGGTCCTGCTTTTTGATCCAGTCAGCCAGTCTGTGTCTTTTAATTGGGGAATTTAAGCCTTTAACATTAAGAGTTGTTATTGAAAGGTGTTGATTTATTCCTAGCATTTTATTGGTTGTTTGGTTGTCTTAGGTGTCTTTTGTTCCTTGCTTTCTGATTTACTGTTTGGTTTCGTTTGTTGGTTCCTTAGGTTGTAGATAGTATTTTTGTTAGCTTGTTTTCTCTTCATGAATGCCATTTTTATTGTACTAGCGGGTTTAGATTTTTCTTAGGTTTTTATGGCAGTGGTAGTTATTTTGCAGGAACCAAACCCAGTACTCCCTTGAGGATTTCTTGTAAGGGTGGTCTTGTGGTAGTGAACTCCCGCAGTTTCTGTTTGTCTAAGAAATATACTATTTGCCCCTCATTTAGGAAGGATAGCCTTGCAGGGTAGAATATTCTTGGCTGGCAATCTTTGTCTTTTAGTATTTTGAAAATATCATCCCATTCTTTTCTAGCTTTTAGGGTTTGTGATGAAAAGTCTGATGTTAACCTGATTGGGGCTCCCTTATAGGTGATTTGACGCTTCTCTCTTGCAGCTTTTAAGATTCTCTCTTTGTCTCTGAGTTTTGCGAATTTGACTATGACATGTCTTGGAGAAGGCCTTTTTGGGTTGAATACGTTTGGAGATCGTTGAACTTCCTGGATCTAAAGATCTGTGATTTTTCCTATACCTGGGAAGTTTTCTGCCACTATTTTGTTGAATATGTTTTCAATGGAATCTCCATTTTCCTCCCCTTCTGGAATACCCATGACTCGGATATTTGAGTGCTTGAGGTTGTCTGATATCTCTCTCAAATTTTCTTCCATGTCCTTGATTCTTTTCTCTTTCTTTTTGTCTGCTTCTGTTCTTTCAAACAGCCCATCTTCAAGGTCAGAAGTTCTCTCTTCAACTTCGACAAGCCTGCTGGTTAAACTCTCCGTTGTGTTTTTTATTTCGCTGAATAACTTCTTCAGTTCAGCAAGTTCTGCTACATTTTTTTTCAGGACATTGATTTCCTTGTATATTTCCTCTTTCAGATCCTGTATACTTTTCCTTATTTCATCATGATGTCTAGCTGAGTTTTCTTGTATCTCATTCAGTTTCCTTAGAATTATCACTCGAAATTCCTTGTCAGTTATTTCAAGGGCTTCTTGTTCTATAGGATCTAGAGTATGAGATTTATTAACTTTTGGTGGTGTGCTTTCTTGATTTTTTGTATTTCTGGTGTCTTATTTTTGGTGTTTATTCATTGTGGCAGGGGGTTTCACAGTCCACCGGTTTGAGACTAATGACTAACTAGGATGTTGTTGTGGTTGCCAATTAGGTATGGCTCCCGCCATGACTGCTCAGTTGGCCTGTAGTGTCTTGTGTGTGTGGTTGCCTCGGGTCTTGGGCTTCTCCGGGGATCCACCTTTCTGGTCAGCTTGTACTCTGCTGGGCTGGTGGATCACGTACCACAGGGTGTGTGATCTCTGTTGAGCTTTCACTTTCCGTACAGGACTTCTCCCCGTTCCGTGTGCTCTGGCCCAGGCTGTTAGATGGTTCAGTGGCGACCCCACCGGGTGTGTGGTTTCTGTCGAGTCTCCGTCTCCCTGGCCGCATGTCTCCCCCCTCTGTGCACACTGTGCTGATCTGGGGTGTGTCTTCTGCACCCCTCGTCTATCAGCTGGGCCTTCAAGACCCTGCTCAGCACCGCCTCGCCCAGGAAGTCTACCAGGTTTCTGCTAGGCACAGACGACCGGTCTCTCTGGGTGCCTTTGTAGCACTGTGTAGATCTTTCTTGGGTCTTGTTCACCTTTGTATCCCCCCGGTATAAACCGAGTCTAGTGCCCGCCTGCAGCCTGCTCTCCGGCAGGTTCAAGCGGACCTGGGAACTCTCCTACCACACTATTCCCAACCAGAAATTCGTTAGGCTTTTTTCCAAACTGGTGGTCGCAGAGATGGTATCTGCCTCCCAGTAACAGGAAGTTTACCGGGGCGGGGTCCAGGGTGTGGTGGAGTGACAGTCGGCCCGCCCGTACTTCCTAGCCCTCCCAACACTGGTCGGGACGCCCCACACCCCCAGCCCCGCCAGAGAACCGTGGAGGGAGTGGGAGAGGAGGCCGGCCCGCAGGGTCCGGAAAGCCCCGCACCAGGCCAAGCAAATGGGCTCAGTGATGGCCGAGCAGGGCGGAGCTGCCCGCACCTGGGAAAATGGAGGCAGCACCGGGGCAGTGAGTGGCCTGGTGGTGCAGGCGGGAGCCGCGTGGGCATCCACCCCCCGAACAGAGCTGTGCCAGGGATCACTCACAGTGCTGTGCCAGGTCGGGCGCTCGCTCTGTCTCTGGTTTGTTGCCTTCCGTGTTCTCGGCACTGCCGCCTCGGGCTGTTCAGTCACGGCGCCACTCGGGCGCTCCCAGGAATCTTCTTTAATGCTGGCCTGAAACCTCGAATCCTGAATAGGGCAGCTGGCCGCCTTCAGTGCGGCCCCAGCCTCCGGGATCCTGGCTGCATCCACAGCAGCCCTGGCGCCGTGTTCCCTGTTTCAAGACTCGCTTTTGCAGCTAAGAATCAGTTCTTTTCCTGCTCCACAGTTCAAAGCTGTTGCCTGTAAATGAGGCAGCCTCTCCTGCCAGGGGCAAAGTGGCGTTGAGCCCCCACGACTGGCCAGCAGCAGCAGTCCTCCCTTAAGAGATGGCCAGAGGAAGGTCCACAAGTTTCCCGGCTGCCTGAAGCCCAGTGGCCACCTTTTCCACCTCAGCTACTCCGCGCCAGCCGCCGCAGCCGCCGCCATCTTGAAACCTCCTTTTCAAAGGGAGACCTCCTCATTGCTTTTTAAATGTACAAAGTTCACCTGCAGTATTGAGTAAATAAATCACCTTCTATACATATTTCCAATTTATTTTTACATTTCCGTTATTCTTTAATGTGCCTTTGTTCCTTGTGTGATTAAATCTATTTCTACTATTTACATTTTCATCAGCCATCTGTTGAAAGACATTCTTCATCATTTTACTGAAGATCACCTTTATATTTTATAAACATATTTGATCCGTGTGTCTTTATATAAGTTAAATTATAAGTTTCGTATATAACTCAATTATAGGCTATATTCCCTTACGTATAGGTCTTTGCAGATTGAATTATTAATCTATGTTAAATTCATTAAAATATTGCTATTTTATATTTATGCTTTAGTTATTGATGTACCTTTCAATTGGTTAATACCGTTTATTTGAAACCAGCCAGTATTATTCTGCTGCCATTTTTTTTTATCTTACAACTTCTCATTTTCTTAACATTTGCTTCCATATAATGCACACGTATTTGAAAGAAAGGGAGCCGAGACACCGGGTACCAATTAAACTTTATTAAAGGAAAAGAATCTGCTGGGCTGCCCTCAAAATGGAGGACAGCAGCTGATGTGGGGGTGGGAGAGCTTATACAGGGCACCACGGGCTGGCCGATACAATCAAGGAGGGGCATTCTGCTAATGGAGAAACTATGTGACCAGCCTGGAGACTTACACAGTTGAGGAAGCAAAAAGGGTTTCTTTTTCTCAGAAATAATGGGGTTTCGTACAAAGGGAGGGGCTGGCCACTATTTTGTGCTTATTGTGTGCAAAATGTCACTGGTCACATCCAAGATCCATCATTCCCACCTTTTAAGTATAGGGAGAAAGGAAAAGAAGCAAAGATCTCATTCTTCTGAAGCTACTTCCTGCTGGAGATAAGTGAAGATATGAAAAAAATAAAAGATTTATGTTGGTGGGTAAAACAATTATGTGGTGGGGCATTGGTTTCAGGCGGGGAGACTATTCCTCCAGGGAAAGGTCACTGATTCTGAGGGGCTGATACCCTCCTCGCAGGAACAATTTGGCAATCTTTTGGTTGGTGAAAGCCTTCATATGTTCTTGCAAGAAATTAAAGAAACATCAAAAGAGACAGGGACCAAAAATAGGCTGAGCCCTAGCAGAGTTAGGGGTCCTAGTAGTGGCATAAACCAGGGTATCCAAGGGGTCAGTGACTGGAGCCACCCCCAAGGGGTGTTTGTGTTTTGTTACCCTTTTGTGTCAATGATCAATACTTGCTTTTAAATGGTTTAAGTTGTTTTGGGTCATCACAGACTAGTTTACTTAGTTCTTCTGAGAGTTTTTGATAGAATTGAGAGGCACCAGCAAGGCCTGCTATGCCAGTCCCAGTTGCAGGAAGGATCCCTGCCCCAATTTAAATAGGTACAATTATAGCCCTACAGAAGAGGGGGCACTTCCTGAGTGGGGGCGAATTTAGTACCAGTCCCGTCTCCATTGCTCCATCTGTCTGGACAGTGATGTCGGGGATGAGCCTGATGAGCCAAACAAATGTGCAAGAAATTGTGTTTGGGGGCAGGTAACAGGATAATGTAGTTTCATAAAGGAAAAATATTCCAGTTTTAGGGCATGGATGAGGATGGGTTAAGTGAGTGGTAGCGTTTGGTGGTGTTAGTAAGGCAGACTGTGGGCAGGCCCCACACAAAGCCACTGAGGTGAGATTAGAGGAAAGTGGAGAGACATTTGTGGAAATGTGGGCTTCACTTACAGGGAGGGGTGACCACAAAAAGTTTCTTGTGAAGTGGGAGACAGATGAGTCGCTCGAGGACCAGTCTGATTCATTGAGGACTGCATCATTCCCTGCAGACCTGAAGCCTCCAAGTTCCAGGTAAGGGGGAGCATTGAGATAGGAGGAAAAGCACAGGAAGAATGTGAAGGTTATGGAGCCAAAGGAATTTAAAGGGCACATTGCCACAATGAAATTGCTAAGAAACATCCTACCGATAGGAGGTAAAGGAGAGCCAGGAGAAATCTTCCTATAATGCTTCACTCCTTTGGGGCAGCACTGGCTAATCCTGTAGCAAGTACTAGAACAGGTAGTATAATAAAGGTTAGGGACATGGGGTGGCCTATACTTATCATGTCCCACAACGGCAAACCTGCAATAGCAGGTCGGGACCAGTCTTGGAGTAGCTCTTGTGTGAGGGACATGAAGCGGGCCTGCAAGAGTGAGGATAATAACCAGAGGAAAGATCATCCTTCTTTTGGGATTGGGGGAAGATTGGAGGTCCTGGAGATTTTCAGTTTTGTGGGTCCTAAAATGGATGAAGTGTGAGGAGATGTTGGGTTGAGGGTTGAGCAGAGGGACCCCTCTCTCTTGGTGTTAACAGATGTTTTGGGTAAAGTCTCAGGTGCTAGTGTTACCAAGGAGCCTTTCCTAGTATTTTTACTGCCATGGGGGTGGTGAGAATTACAGTATAAGGCCCTTCCTAACATGGTGAGGGGAGGCTTTGGAATTCAGGTCAATATACACTTGCTCTCTTGGGCTCAGTTTAAAGTCTGAGGGTGTGGTGGGGAAAGGATGAGACATTAGAAGGTTGGCCTGATCCCTGTGACCCCTAATGAGTGAAAGAATAGTGAGATACTTGGCCTAAAGATGATGAGATGGAAGGGAGAGGTGTGAGAGTGAAGGGTCTGCCATACCTAAGTTTGAGGGAGCTGAGTCCTGTAGGCTTGCAGGGGCAGCCTGTAGAAGAGTGAGTGGATGGTGGGTAGGCCAAAATGAGGGATGATTTCTGAAATGAGAGCATGTGTTACTGCTGTAGCATCCTCTGATGTGCAGGGAAAAGCCTCAACCCAACCTGTAAAGGTATCTACTAGGGTTAGAAGATACCATGTCTTCTTGTGGGGAGAGTGATGTAAGGGCTAAATAAGGTATAGTAGAAGTTCATAGCCTATATGAACTGAATTATGGAAATCTAAAAGGATTTGCTCAGCTTGTTTAGTGGGGAGAACATAGCGACTGGAGACAGTGTACCAGTTGTCCTTTCTCTGTGTCCCCAACTGTGGGAGGTGTTATATTTTGGGGGGTATGCATTGGCATAAGGGTGTAGGGGCCATGAGAAGGACCTGAGTAAGAGGGGAAGAGTGGGGACTGGTGATTGAGCAGCCTCTTTTGTGTTTAGATCCACCAGTTTGTTTCCCT
The DNA here is from genome assembly GCF_027409185.1 of Cynocephalus volans. NCBI lineage: Eukaryota > Metazoa > Chordata > Mammalia > Dermoptera > Cynocephalidae > Cynocephalus > Cynocephalus volans. Next base: position 107,138,668 of record NC_084469.1, read on the forward strand.
GGGCTATGGGGCCATTGGAGGTTTGCTATCCTCTGCAGTGTATAACCCCAACCTCTTTTGGGAGTTGTGCAGCCTCAATAGCTTGTGTTAGATTTACTATGGCATAATCCACCCAGGGAGTGGGTGTGGAGGTGGCACTCCCATCTATGAACCGCATAATGGAATGTGGGGAGATGTGTGGAAATGGATTGAGAAAGAGATCTAAGGCCTCCATGCAATCGTGTTCTAAGGGTTGTGAGTGTTTTGGGATGAGAGTGGCTGGATTTAAGGAAGAGCAAGGTTTAAAGGAGAACTGGGAATTTTCAACAAAGTAAGGTGAATAAGTTGTAGGTGGGAAGGGGAGAGAATTGACTTGACCTTATGGCTAAGAATTTCTTGATTGTTTCTTGTTCAAAAGTCAATTTTGAGCTTTCTTGTGTTAAAAGGGCAGCTGTTGCCAAGGCCAATTGTTTACAAAGGTGTGAAACCCAGGAGAAAATATCTCCTGCCTTTTGTCCCAAAACACTGACTGCCAATCCTTGGGTTTCAGTGATATATAGGATAAAAGGATGAAATAGGTTTGGGAGGGATAGAGCTGGGGCGGCAAGGACAGTGGCTTTTAATCACTGGAAGGGAGAATAAATGGGCTTTGTGGGATCTAAAGTAATGGCAGGATCCCCTTTGGCTGCCTCATAAAGTGGCTTTGCAGCTGCCAAAGTTAGTAATCCATAGGCGAAGATACCCTGCAAGCCCCAAGAATGAAAGGATTTCACTCTTTTTGGTAGGAGTAGGGAGTTCAGAAACTAGACTCTTGTGATCCACCAGTATTTCCCTGGTATTGGGGGTGAGGTGAACTCCCAAATAGGCAATGGAAGAAGACATTTGGACTTTGCTGGGGGAAACTTGATATCCCCTGGAAGCCAGGAAATTAAGGAGAGCAACAGTGAGGACCTGTGAATCCTCATAGGAGGGGCTACAAAGGAGGAGGTCATCCAGATGTTGTATTAAAGTACTAGAGGTTGGGGGAAGTCCAGATATGTCTTGAGCTAAGACCTGGCCAGAGAAGTGGGGGCTATCCCGAAACCCCTGAGGTAGTACTGTCCAGGTGAGTTGTTGGGAATGACCCATGTCAGGATTAGTCCTGTACTAAATGGTATGAGCCATTAGGCTTTATAACTGGAAGGATGGGTGTATTAAAAGTTGAGTGGGTAGGCTGTGAGAGATGAGAAGAAAGAGTTTGTGTATGATGGATTTTAAGCCTATTAGATGTTTGTTAGTGATGGGGTACTCTGGGACATTACGGAACAAAGAGGGGTTCCACACCTTAACAAGGATAGGGTAGTGGTGCATAGCAATGGAGGGAGAAGAATTGCCCCATCTAGGGATTAACCGTGTCCGAGGAGGAGAGGAAGGATGAAGCCCAAGGGGGCAGGTCTGGGTGGCCTATAACAGGAATATTGTAGCTGGAGTTAAAGTGTTTAGGGTAAGAGTTGCTTTGACATTGAAAAGAATGTCCATCCAAGTAAGGGGGTTGGGCATAGAGGCATTCTTAAAAAATTGTGTTTGAATTGGGTGTGATGTAGGGTGCAGGAAAGGGGTTCAGTGATCTGTGGATGGTATTCTGATCCCATGGCCACTGCTATTGTGATAGAGGATGGGGTTGTTGGTCCTGCATATTTTGGAAGGGTAAAGTAAGTGGACCCTTCAGTGATAACAAAAGAGATCTGCTTACCTGCTACAAGGTGAGTTACTGTGGGCTCACATGTGGTGATCTCTATGGGGCCTCGGGCCCTGGGCATCGTCAATCCTCTGCCTAGGAAAAGCTGGGAAGCTCCAGTAGGGATGGCTGTAAAGCCAAAGGCTGAGGGTTGTGGACTGGGCCACTCCCTCTCTGGCGAATGGAACAGTCAACCCCCCAGTGATTTGGCTGTTTGCAGTGAGGACAGGGTCCAGGAGGGGGCACCCCAGGCCCATGCTGAGTGGCCCAGTTGACTGCATTTGAAGTGGTTCCTGGGTGGCTTGCCACTTGAGGCAGCCAGCTTTTGAGTACGTGAGCCATGGACAGCATTAACTAGGAGCTGGTGTTTGGCCTGATCTCTTATACAGTTCTTTTGAATAGCAGGGGCTGATTGGGTAATGAAATGAGAGTGTAAGAGGGTCATGCCTGCAGGGGAGTTTGGATCTATACACGTGTATTCATGTAAAGCCTCAGAGAGGCAGGTTAGGAACTCATTGGGATTTTCAGTGGATCTCTGTGTGATCTCTCTAAGCTTGTCATATTTGACTGACTTGTGAGTAGCTTTTTGGAGGCCATGAAGTAGGTGTGTGATCATATTATCCTTGAGATCCCGATCCCCGTGGCTGGCCTGGTAGTCCCAATTTGTGTCCATGCAAGGAACAGCAATGGCTCCCACAAGCCACCTATTATTTTGAGCATGTACCTTGTCTGCCTGTTGGGCCACTATCCAGATCTGCTCCCTGTTTTCTGGGGATGAATATGTGTCTGGGTCAGACTGGAAGTATCCCAGTCATTTTTTGATTTGGGAAAGGTCCGAAAGAGAAAAGGGAATATGTACCTGGACAAATCCTTTCTTCCCTGCCAATTCTAGGAGGGGATACAAAGGAGCTGTGGCTGAGAATGAAGAGAGGGAAAAGGTGGAGAGGCTGGTGAAGGATTTGGAGCATAAGGAGGTAGTCAAGGTGGCCCATACAGGGAGCAGAGTAGTCTGATGGATTAAAAGATTAATCTGAATCCAGAAGGGGAGGTTGAGCATGAGCTAGGAGAATTTGAGATGTAGGACAGTTTTGACAGAGAGAAGAATGAATTCAGAGATAGGAGAAGTCCTGAACATGAGAAATCTCTCCATCCTTTGCCATTCTGCTGACAAAAGTTGTCGAAATCTCTGAGAGTACCTAAATTGAGACTGCCATCTTGTAGTCACTGTGATCCATTCTCTAGTTTGTAAAATGAGACATTTAAGTTTTAATATCTCCCTGGAGACCAAGGGTAAACTGGCCAGAGACAGCCCAAGGATGTGGAACATGGAGGTTTGGATTGTGAAGATCCCATTTAAAAAGAGAGAATGGGAATGGGCTGTCCTGGTAGAAGGGTGCCAACAAAGAGCGTCCTCTTTGCTTTGCATCTTCTTTTCAAGCAAGAAGCCACCAACCAGCTAGAGGAGCATCCTCCAATAGCTGGGGGGCATTAGAAAGGTTCCCTCGGACAGGCACCTGGACTTTGAGAATGAGATAGAGAGCGAGTCAGGGGAACCTGAGATGAGAGAGGACTGACCGACTGACTCACCCTTAATTTAGGCCAATATTGGATGCATTGGTCTGAAATGGCAAAAGGAGAGAGTCCTGAGTGTACCCGGTATGGCAGGTCCAGGAAGGGTGGCCGTGGGCCAGTCAACCCAAGCAAGGGGACCATCCAACAGTCCAGCCAAAACCCTTCCCAGGTTTCAGCACCATAATGAAGGAAAGTGAACTGAGACAACAGGTACCAATCAAGCTTTATTAAAGGAAACGAATCTGCCAGACTGCACTCAAAATGGGACACAGCACCAGGTATGGGGGTAGGAGAGCTTATATAGTGTGCCAAGTGATGGCTGATACCATCAAGGAGGGGCATTATGTTAATGTGGAAACTATGTGACGGGGGGAACTGCACCCTTGCAGAAGCAAAAGGGTTTCTGTTTAAGTCACAAGGCTTCTCACAAAGGGAAGGGGGGAGGGTTTTGGTGCTGTAGTGGAAGACAAGGCCAGCGGCTATTTCGTGCTTATTGTGCACACAATGGCAGTGGTCACATCCAAAATCCATCAGTCCTCACTTTGTTCATTGTACCATTTGCTATTGCTACACAACAAACCATCTTAAAAGCAAATGGTTTAATATAATGCCTTTATTAACAATTGTGATTGCATGGCAAGGAGTTCAACTGAGCTCTCCTGCTCTCTTCATAAATATTTACTCTGCTGTGGGTTAGCTGGGGAGTCTCTGCTGATTTTGGCTGGGCTTTCTTATGTATTTGGTAGTTGGCTGGCTTTTGGTTAATGTACGGTGGCCTTGTCTGGGACATTGGCTTCTCTTCCATATGTGTTCTGTTTCTACTAAAGGCTAGCCTGAATATATTCATGTGGCTGAAGCAGGGTTGCAAGAAATATCAGCAGAAATGCAACAAGGCCCCCTCAAGCTGGTTATCAATATCAATATTTTCTAATGACCAAAACAAATTAAAATTCCTAAATCTGGCTCAAGCCTTGAAGGACACCTTCCACCACCTTCCACAGAAGCTGGATGATCTTAGATAAGATAGTGAGTGTGACTGTATATGTTTAATTAGCACTATAAAACTTCAATTTCAGGGAGTCTAGCCGACCCAATTGTAAATATTCCTTTTCTACCCTTCCCTTCTAGCTCACTACTCCTAGGTGAAAAAAAAATAAACATTTTTGCTCCCATTTACTTCATAAAGGCCAGAAACATCACATCTAATTAATTGATTAACAGAGCTAGAAAAATGATGCTTCACTGATAGTGTTGATGCCATCCTCATAGATGCATTGCTTTTCTTTTGAATGACCTGAACTTTAATATATTTGTAAAGGTTTCCATCCAGATACTGATGTTTGTTAAAAGAGTCTTTATTGGAGAAAGTGGCACTGGGAATTCAAATAAAAGGAGACATCTAAAAATTGAAAAGAAGAGGAGAATTTTGGGTATGAGTTCCGTTGTGAATTCATTGAAAGTAAGGCTTGAGAAGAGAAGGGAATCACTAGAATCCACAGGATACCCAGGAGGAACAGCACTAATCAAAGTACAAAAAGCTATGCCACCATCCTTTACATTTTCAGACATGTTTCATCACCAGTAAGCCTTCACTTCTGCAGAAAAATAAAAGAGTGGTTCTTAATATGTTAAGGGATACACAATATAAAAAGATGTAACTTTTGACAACAAAACCATAAAATGGGGTGACAGTGGGAGAGTAGGGTTTTGATATGCAATTAAAGTTATCAGCTTAAAATACTCTGACATATTTATAAATTATTTCATCCAAATATTATGGTTACCACAAAGCAGAAACCTGTAGTAGATACCAAAAATTAAAAAGTAGTAATTCAAAGCCTTCCACTAGAGAAAATCACTTAATGACAATGGAAGATAAAAGCAACAAAAGAAAGAAAGGATCTACAAAACAACTAGGAAAAAATTACAAATTCTTTACATGGCATTGATTGCCATGACTGTAAATAAACTGAATTTTCCAGTCAAAAGACACAGTGGCGGAGTATATTTAAAATATATATATATATTCTGCTACAAGAGATTCACTTCACCTGCCAGAACACACATAGACTAAGAGTCAATGTATGAAAAAAGATAACCCGTGCAAATGGAAAGCAAATGAGAGCAGCAGTAGCTTTATTATATCAGCTAAAATAGATTTTAAGTCAAGAACTGTAAAAACAGACAAAGAATGTCGCATAATAATAAATGCACCAATCAAGAGAATATCATCATTTAAAGTAAAGATGCACTTGGGCCGACCCCGTGGCTCACTCGGGAGAGTGCGGCACTGGGAACGCAGTGGCGCTCCCGCCGCAGGTTCGGATCCTATATAGGACTGGCCAGTGCGCTCACTGGCTGAGAGCGGTGTGGGCGACACCAAGCTGAGGGTTACGTTCCCCTTACCGGTCGCAAAAAGGACAAAAAAAATAAAAAGATGCACTCAACATCAGAGCACCTAAACATATAAATAAATTTTAGTAGGTCTGAAGAGATAGATAGACTATAATACAACAAGAGTAGGGGATCACAATACACAACTTTATTTATTTTTTCTTTTTGTTTTTGTGTGACCAGTAAGGGGATCGCAACCCTTGGCTTGGTGTCATCCACACCACGCTCAGCCAGTGAGCGCACCGGCCATCCCTATATAGGATCCGAACCCGCGGTGGGAGCGCCACTGTGCTCCCAGTGCTGCACTCACCCGAGTGAGCCATGGGGTCGGCCCAATACACAACTTTAAGCAATGGAAACATCATCCAGAATAAAAATCTATTAGAGCACATTGGGCTTAAATTACACTCCAGGCCAAATGGACCTAACAGACATATACAACACATTCAACAGTAGCAAAGTACACATTCCTCACAACCACATAAAGAACATTCAACATAGAGATCATATGTAAAACCACAGAACAACTCTTAATAAATTTTAAGACTGGTATCATATCAAATATCTTTACTGACCACAGTGGTATAAAACTAGAAATCAATAATAACAGGAGAAACCTTAAAAATTTTACAAATAGGTAAAAATTAAACAACATGCTCCTGAATAACCAGTAGGTAAATAAAAGAATTAAAAGGGAAATTTTTAAGAATTTTGAGAACAATAAAAATGAAAACAAAACATACCAAAACCTATGGATACAGTAAAAGCAGTTCTAACAGTTAAGTTTTTAGCAGTAAACATCTACACAGAGAGAGAGATCACAAATAAATAATCTAATGTTACACCTCAAGGACCTAGAAAAAGGAGAACAAACTGAACCCAAGATTAGGAGAAGTAAGAAAATTATAAAGATAAGAACAGAAATGAATGTGATAGACACACAAAAAAGCAGTAGAAAAGGTGAACAAATTGAGTTGGTATTTTGAAAAGATGCACAAGATTAGCAAAACTTTATCTAGACTAGCAAAGAAAAACAAAGACTCAAAGAAATAATATCAGAGATAAAAAAGGAGATTTGCTACTGATAACACAGAAATACAAAGGACACTACAATGGATAATTACATGCCAATTGTATAACACATAAAAATTAATACATTTTTGGACACATAGAATCAATCAAAATTGAATTATAAAGAAATGGAAAATCTGAACAGATCAGTAACAAGTAAAGAGATAGAATCAGGAATAAAATGTGTCCCATCAAGGAAAATCTCAGGATCCGATGGCCTCACTACTGAATTCTATCAAACATTGAAAAAAAGAAAACTAATAACAATTCTCTTCAAACTCTTTGATAATATTGAAGAAAAGGGCATACTCCCAAACTCCTTTTTCAAAGCAAGCATTACCCTGATAACAAAAACAGACAAGGATACAACAATGACAATAAAAACAATAGGTGAATATCCCTGATTTTTACAGATGCAAAAATTTTCAACAAAATATTAGCAAACTGAATTCTACAGCACATTTGCCAAAATCATTCACCACAGTGAAGTGGGATTCTTCCCAGGGATGCCAAGAACGGTTCAACATATGAATATTAATAAATGTCATACATCACATTAAAAAAATCAGGGACAAAAACCATATGATTATGCCATTAGTTGCAGAAAAAGCACATGACAAAATTCAACATGCCCTCATGATGAAAACAACAAAGTAGGTATATAAAGACTATATAGCTAACATCATCCTGAAGAAGGAAAAGTTGAAAACTCATACATAGAACAAAACAAGGATTACGCACTCTCATCACTTCTATTCAACACAGTATAAGTCCCACACAGAACAATTAGACAAGACAAATAAATAAAAAGCATTTGAATTGAAAAGGATCAAACCGTCTGTTTGCAGATAACATGATCTTATACATGCAAAACTCAAAAGACTCCACACACACACAAAAAAGAACTAATAAGAAAATTTGGTAAAGTTGCAAGATACAAAATCACATACAAAAGTCAGTCATCTTTCTATAAACTAACAGGAATCTGAAAAAGAAATGAAGAAAATAATCCCATTTACAATAGCTACAAAAATAAAATACTTAGGAATAAATTTAAACAAGGGATGAAAGATTTCTACACTGAAAGCTATGAAACATTGATGAAAGGAATACTTTAAAAAAATAAATTTATAGTTATCCCATGTTCATGTATTGGAAGAATTAATATTGTTATAAATGTCCATACTACTCAAAGAGATCCATGGATTCAAAGCAATATCTATCAAAATACCTATGACGTTTTTCACAGAAATAGAAAAAACAATTCTAAAACATGTGGGGAACCACAGAAGACCCCAAATAGCCAAAGCAATATTGAGCAAAAGGAACTAACTGGAGGCATCACACTACCTGACTTCAAAATATACTACAATGTTATACTAACCAAAACACCATGATACTGACATTACAACAGACATGTGGACCAATGGAACGGAATGCCATTCAGAAATAAATCCATGCATTTGCAGCCATCTGAATTTCCACAAAGATGCCCAGAACACATAGTGGGAAAAGAACAGTCTCTTCAATAAACAGTGTAAGGGAAACAGTATACCTACATGCAGAAGATCAAAATTAGACCCTTACCTCAAACCATATATAAAAATCAGCTTAATATTGATTAAAGACTTAAATGTAAGAGCAGAATCTATGAAATTACTACAAGAAAACTCTGTGGCAACGCTTGGTGATACTGGTCTGGGCAATGAATTTTTTGAATGTGACCTGAAAAGCACAGGCAACAAAACCAAAAGTAGACAAATTGGACTGCAACAAATGAAAAATCTTCTGCACAGCAAAGGAAAAAAATCAACACAGTGAAGAGACAACCTGCAGAATGGGAGAAAAAATGTGCATTCTCTATATCTGATAAGGGGTGTCTCAGACTTAGACTATGGGAAAATCTTTACTCAGGGTTGCGTAAGGCATTAGGAGGTTAGATCTCTGAAAGGCAGGTAAATTCATGAAGAAAGAGTAGAAAAGACTGTGGGCTGCCTGGATAGCTCATCTGCTTAGAGCTCAGTGTTGTAACACCAAGGTCAAGTGTTTACTTCCCTGTATTGGTCAGCTGCAAAAAAAAAAAAAAAAAAGAAAGACTCATCAGAGTCCTAAAGACTGGATTCCCCTGATGTTCATTTTAACCTGGTGTCTTGGAAACACAGAATCTGCAGGAAAAAATTCCTTTTGGTGCAGAGCATTATCCCACAGGGAAATGATGTAGTGTAGCCAGGGATGAAATAACAAGAGGGAAATGTAACTAATGAGCAGATATACGGAACTATAAAATATATCCTCTGCTGTTGTGCCTCAGTGTGTGCAACCTTGCTCTGAACAGAATGTGGTTGTTTCTTCTGGAGTCCTAAGTCTGGCTCAGATACCAATGCTTTACCCTTTCCTGCTGTCTTTTCTGGTGCTAGAGTTTCATTCTCCATCATCAGCTATCCCGTGAGGACTTCACACTTCCACAGGAGACCTTCCTTTCAAAAAACCAATCTAGGTGAGTCTAAGATCCCTGTAGATTCTCCAGGAAAGGACCAAAGGGAATAAAAGTAATGAACATGTACCTGAGGTCATGAATCTAGAGAACGAATCTAGCCCAGCCCAAAGCAGAGAGATTGCTGTGGTTATTTGCTTGCTTGCTTGTTCAATTGATTCATGTGTATATTTATGATGTTACAAACAGAAGTGAACATTGAACTCAGCAGTGGAGAATAATTGTTGACAATTAAGTAATGTTAGGAAGCCTAATTAGAATAGGGAATGAGAGGTTTAAAGTGGTTCCAATAAAATTAGAATATATACTCAAGAATTTCTGCAATTAAATGGCAATGAAATATAGGGTATTAGGTGTAGAGTGATTTATGCTGAAATGAGTGCATTTCTTTTTTATTTTTAAGATGGAGCATATTTGAATATGTTTTCATATCAATGAGAAAGATCCAAACCAATGGATTCCTTTCAAACCCTACCTCATGCCAGCAGTCCTTGAGGTCTACATTTTGCAGTATCTTCTCCCATGCTAGAGAGTCAAATGAAATAAAAGATTTATTTAATAGCTGAAAAGTGGTATACTAAAAACCCTTACTTTGGAATTATTTCCTTACTCATGAGGTAGAATATGTTTGTGTGTTTGTTAGATATTTACGAGTCTATTGCAAACTGCCTGTGCAAATCGTTTTTCCTTTGTGTGATGCATTTGGAGTATTTTTACTTCTTTTTTTATCACATTCTTTTCAATACAAGAATTCAAGTTTTTGAACAATTTTCATGTTTGTCATTTAGTTCTTTTATGTAAGCATTAATGTATTTGGGAGAATATATGACAGTTCCGAAACTTTGTGTAGCCAAATCTGTCTACAGATTATTGTATTTCCCTCATTGCTTTATCAATGTGGGATATTCTTCTGGATAATGTGGATAAATAAATTACCTTTCATATATACATATATATATTTCCTACTTGTTTTCACACCTCTGGTATTCCTTATTGTGCCTTTTGCCTTTTTTTATTAGTAGATCTTTTCCTAAAAGTTGCTTCACCTTTGGCCATCATTTGAGTGACATTCATTATCATTCGACTAAGTGCTGGAGTCCAGCTCCACAGGATTTGTTGGACCTGAATAGGTGGTGTGGATTCGGTGAAAGTAGAAAGACAAGGACCACAGATGTCCAGTGCAAGTGTGGGCCATGACCACATGAATCTTGCTTTATTTATATCTTTTTACTTAATTTTTTACATGATGATTTATCTTTTAATCAAAACATTTCTTATTTTGTTTCTATTGAAAAGGAAAGGTCAAAATGTTCCAAGGCACTCATGCTGTGACAAAAACATCTGCTCATGCATCAATAGTTCACCCCAAAGCCTGTGGCTTGTGGCCAGGAAACTATACAATAGCAGCATGCTTAGTTTCAAAATGTCAGACTCTCAGTCTGAATCACAATTCTTAACCTTTTAAACTTACACATAAACTTATATTCTAAATTCCTATTAAATCTTACTTATACTTATATTTAATAATTTAATGTTTTATGATTTGTATTAATTATTCTAATTCTTAACTAAAATCACAATGTCTATAACAAGATTTTTTATAATGAAACTTAATTATAATGTTCTATTGTATTTTATACTATTAAAAACAATTACACTTTAAACTAATCTAAACAAAATCTATTAATATCAAAACCTATTTATGTATCTCTACTATTTTACCTATCTATCTCTATAACAAAATTTTCTGTTTCCTTGCCAATTGACTCTGGGAACAGTACAAGGAACAAAGTGAAAAATTAAGTGATCCTACTCAAACTAACAAAAACACACTAAATCATTCTTATTATTAGTAAGGAATCTACATGTTCTTGGTAAGTCAAGTGAAACTGTGGGAATGGGGAAAAACAAAGAAATCTGTAACTGGTTATGATCAAATAGTTGTAAACACTGCTACACTTGGACCCACCGTCTTCCTAGGAGATGTCAAATTTTAAAAATTTAACACAATAACTTCATTCCACATGCACAAGAGTATGATCACAACTATAAGGCCAATTGCTCCAAAATCAATGGGCCAATGCACACACTACTAGCAAAAAGATTAACAACAAAATAAAATCAAGCCAACCTATACTGGGAACAGGCATCAAAAACACCTTCAGTACTGACAATGCCCTTTAAATAAACCAGTTAATTTTGATGTATTATAACATGTCCTTTGAGAAACTCCAGGGCCCTCAGAATCTCCCAAAGCCATACCAAGCCAAAAGGTTAGGCTGTTTAATTCTGGGAAGCCTTGTCAAGCAACCAATGGTAAACAAACAGGAAATTCCACAGAGCCATGCCGCATACACAGGACCCCCTGCAGCCTAGCTGAACAAGGGGTTTCACTCCTCAGGCTCCCATGCTATTCCCTATAGCAGGACAGCTCTCAACATCTCCCCCTTTTTCATTTTATTTTTTTTTAAGCAAAAGCTATAGATCAGGTTGGCACAATTAAGACAAAAGGCATTTTGTTAAAACAAAGTTAGTATCATTTAGCATTGCAAGTCCTTTTAATTTAGTTCCAATAAAGACCGATGATGTCATCATCTCTCAGGGTGGCTGCAGCTGCATCACTCCAGGTGCTGTGAATTGGGTGTAATTAACAATTGTTGAAGTTCCTGGATGGTATTTTGCTCCGCATAATAGTTGATTTTGAGTCCAGAGAGTTTGTTAAGGTTAAAACTGTCCAGGACCTTACTGTTTTCAGAGCATCTAGTCTTTTGTCAAATCTTTGATCAATTACAAGTCTTTTGTCTAAGAACAGGGTGTCTCATCCAAGTTACAAACACCCTCTTTAAGGCCAGGAAAATTTAGAGAGCTGCTTTTGTAGAGAAGACTTTTTTTGCCCCTATGATCAAGGCATTCCTCATAAAAGCATTGATGATCAATATCTAGATTGGAAAGGTCTTACTTTTCTTTGTATAAATCTCTCAGTGTTCAGAAGGCTCTTTCCCATGTGGTGATTGAAAGAAGCATCTCAGCTCACATTCTTTCAGTGATCTGTCCCACATTGCTGGGAAGACAGTTTCCCAGGTGAAGATCTGTCTGACCCACATCGGGGGGAAAGATGAACGGCAGGATGAAGCAGCACCAGGCCAAATTTAGGCAACATAAAAAGGGGTCAGCAACATGGAAATGAGACATGCTATCCAATATCCAAAGTTTTAAATTATATCCTGTTATAAAGAGAGAGAGAGTTAATTTTCATTGAACTTATAAAAATAGCCATATTGTCATAATAATCATGAGAATACTCAAAGTTACTAAATTTGGGGGGGATCAAATAAAAACAAATGCTTCTATCTCTGTTTTAAATGACATTTCACCAAACTGTTGTTAGTTATAGCTAGCTGAAGTGAGAGGGAGAGTTTTCTTACATTTGGAAAAACATTAGGAGAACCAGCAGTATTTTACAATAAAGAAATTGTAAAAACCCATAATACTTTTTAATTAATTTACCCATTAACTTTTGTTGTTTTGACCTTTGTGAACAATTTCACAAACCCATCAGTTTCTTCTTTAGAATTTGGGAACTTCAGCTTAAAGCTATGAACTTAAAGTTTGTCAGGAAACCACATCTATCAGAGTTTTATCATGAAATATTTGAAGACATAACATTTTAAAGTTATAATTAAACCAAAATTATGACTGGTAACATTTATATTAAAACAAAAATATTTAAAAACCTTACAGGATTTTGGAACACATACCCATAACACCTTCAGTATTGACAATGCTTTTCCATATAGTCTAATTTATGAAATAAGCCAATTAGTTTTGATACATCTTTTATATATACTTTGAGAAACACCAGGGCCCTTGCAATTTCCCAAACTTATTTTAAAGTTTCAAAATTTAGTGCTGGAAATCTGTGTTAAATAACAAAAGGCTTAAAACATTTAACTGAATAAAGTCACAAATTACTACAAAAAAAATAAAACCAAAGTGACAAAGGGTTTTAAAGGTAAAGAGCACAAGAACTGAATGAAATAAGTTTTTAAACCAATTATCTGAGGGACAAAACAAACAAACAGAAAAAGAATTAACAACTTTGCAACAAGAACAGTTAAGTGAAAAAACCTTTAAAAATCCCGTTTGATTAGTAAACCCAAGCAACAATGTGTGTTAAAAGAACATCTTTATGCATTTAGGTTAGTAAATAGGCATCCAATTATCAGAGCAAATTACACAACACCCAATTTTAGTTTTAACTAAATTAACCAAATACATAATTATGGTTTCCCAACCAAAAACTTGGTGTGTTAAAGCTATACACTTATAACCAGGCCTATGCGATATTTGGCATAGGTTTCTTTTCACTAGCCACTTTAGATCCCAGGTTTCCATGTGGCTTTTAAATATAGATGAATATAGATGCAAAAATCCTCACTAAAATACTAGCAAACAGAATACAGCAACACATACGAAAAATTATTCATCACGATCAAGTGGGATTCATCCAAGGGAGGCAAGTTTGGTTCAACATACGCAAATCAATAAATGCAATACACCATATTAATAAACTCAAACACAAGGACCATATGATCATCTCTATAGATGCTGAAAAAGCATTTGATAAAGTTCATCACTCATTCATGACAAAGACCCTCTATAAGTTAGGTATAGAGGGAAAGTATCTCAACATAATTAAAGCCATATATGCCAAACCCACTGCCAATATCATCCTGAATGGGGAAAAGCTGAAAGCTTTTCCTTTAAGAACAGGAACTAGACAAGGATGCCCACTCTCACCACTCCTATTCAACATAGTGTTGGAAGTACTAGCCAGAGCAATCAGAGAAGAGAAGGAAATAAAGGGCATCCAGATTGGAAAAGATGAAGTCAAACGGTCCCTGTTTGCAGATGACATGATCCTATATATCGAACAGCCTAAAACCTCTACAAAAAAACTGCTGGAATTGATAAATGATTTCAGCACAGTAGCAGGATCCAAAATCAACACACAAAAATCAGTAGCATTTCTTTTCTCCAATAGTGAACATGCAGAACGAGAAATCAAGAAAGCCTGCCCATTTACAATAGCCACCAAAAAAATAAAATACTTAGGAATTGAGTTAACCAAGGAGGTGAAAAATCTCTATAATGAGAACTACAAACAACTGCTGAGAGAAATTAGAGAGGATACAAGAAGATGGAAAGATATCCCATGCTCTTGGATTGGAAGAATCAACATAATGAAAATGTCCATACTACCCAAAGTGATATACAAATTCAATGCAATCCCCATCAAAATTCCAAAGACATTTTTCTCAGAAATGGAAAAAACTATCCAGACATTTATATGGAACAATAAAAGACCACGCATAGCCAAAGCAATGCTGAGCAAAAAAAATAAAGCTGGAGGCATAACACTACCTGACTTTAAGCTATACTACAAAGCTATAATAACCAAAACAGTATGGTACTGGCATAAAAACAGACACACTGACCAATGGAATAGAATAGAGAATCCAGAAATCAACCCACACACTTACGGCCATCTGATCTTTGACAAAGGCACCAAGCCTATTCACTGGGGAAGGGACTGCCTCTTCAGCAAATGGTGCTGGGATAGCTGGATATCCATATGCAGGAGAATGAAACTAGATCCATACCTCTCACCGTATGCTAAAATCAATTCAAAATGGATTAAGGATTTAAATATACACCCTGAAACAATAAAACTTCTCAAAGAAAACATAGGAGAAACACTTCAGGAAATAGGACTGGGCACAGACTTCATGAATACGACCCCAAAAGCACGGGCAACCAAAGGAAAAATAAACAAATGGGATTATATCAAACTAAAAAGCTTCTGCACAGCAAAAAAACAGTTAAAAGAGTTAAAAGACAACCAACAGAGTGGGAGAAAATATTTGCAAAATATACATCTGACAAAGGATTAATATCCAGAATATATAAGGAACTCAAACAAGTTTACAAGAAGAAAACAAGCAACCCAATTAAAAAATGGGCAAAAGAGCTAAGTAGGCATTTCTCTAAGGAAGATATCCAAATGGCCAACAGACATATGAAAAAATGCTCAACATCACTCAGCATCCGGGAAATGCAAATCAAAACCACATTGAGATACCATCTAACCCCAGTTAGGATGGCTAAAATCCAAAAGACTCTGAACAATAAATGCTGGCGAGGCTGCGGAGAAAAAGGAACCCTCATACATTGTTGGTGGGACTCCAAAATGGTGCAGCCTCTATGGAAAATGTTATGGACATTCCTCAAACAATTGCAGATAGATCTACCATACGACCCAGCTATCCCACTGTTGGGAATATACCCAGAGGAATGGAAATCATCAAGTCGAAGGTATACCTGTTCCCCAATGTTTATCGCAGCACTCTTTACAATAGCCAAGAGTTGGAACCAGCCCAAATGCCCATCATCAGATGAGTGGGTACGGAAAATGTGGTACATCTACACAATGGAATACTACTCAGCTATAAAAACGAATGAAATACTGCCATTTGCAACAACATGGATGGACCTTGAGATAATTATATGAAGTGAAACAAGTCAGGCACAGAAAGAGAAATACCACATGTTCTCACTTATTGGTGGGAGCTAAAAATTAATATATAAATTCACACACACACACACACACACACACAAAAACGGGGGGGGGAAGAAGATATAACAACCACAATTATTTGAAGTTGATACAACAAGCAAACAGAAAGGACATTGTTGGGGGGAGGGGGGAGGGAGAAGGGAGGGAGGTTTTGGTGATGGGGAGCAATAATCAGCTACAATGTATATCGACAAAATAAAATTTAAAAAATTAAAAATTAAAAATAAATAAATAAATTAATTAATTAATTAACCAAATACATAATTATGGTTTCCCAACCAAAAACTTGGTGTGTTAAAGCTATACACTTATAAATTAATGCTAACCAGGCCTATGCCATATTTAGCATAGGTTTCTTTTCACTAGCCACTTTAGGTCCCAGGCTTCCATGTGGCTTTTAAAGGCACGTGGAATCCAGAGAACCAAAAGGCAGTATTCACTGTCTATGTCTAAAAGATATTGTTTCTCCCAGAATGACCAGGAGCACAGCTGAGATAACGAGGAAACATGTTGACCTAGAATCAAAATTAAGTAAAAAGTTTGAATCAAATTTTGAAAATATATTTATCAAAACTTTAGAAAATTTAAGTCACATGAACTTGAAAAGTATACTTATTTCTTTAATGAGTGTGCATTAATTATAATCCTATTAGGTACCTTGCACATAAAACAATTACACAGACATGAACATATGAACATAACATACAGCTTACACACGCATAAATGCAGACATAAATAACAAGAACAAACAAGGATCTTATAAGTTTTGTTTAAGATGTAGAAAAAAAAAAGCTCAGTAGTAAAAAGGACAGTCAAGTTCAAATTGTGTTTTTTTTCAAAAAACTTATATTGGTGAGGCCTCACTTTGTAAAGCAAAATAACAAGTTTACATTGTAAAACAAAGTATGCAAATCTTTTCAGGAAGATGCAGAGAAGATTTTCTTCCTATAAGAAAATAGCATAGAATTCTACCATAGAATTTGGTGAAGAAATACATAGATGAGACTAGAAGAGAATTTAGAAGTCTTCAAGATAACCAAGTGGATGTGAGAAAATTTGAGACCATCTACTTAAACAGGTAGATCTAGTCTAGTTTTTGTTTCTCAGATGAGTTACTGAGCTCAAGAGCTGAGCTAACAATCAGAGATGAAACCATTTGACTCTTGAGGTTTTCAGGAAAGAAAAAACAGTAGACCCAAAAGGAGTCCGGTTGGCGCCATGGCTGCTTTTCTTCACAAAATTCCAGGGTCTTCAGAGAAAAAGAGTAGCACATGCAGTCACGAAAAGAACCACTGCTTTTAAGAAAGGAGAGAAGCATCGTGCAGATGAGAAAGAAAAACATGCTCAAATGATACCAACACTGTAAAGAAATATTAACTTTTTTTACTTTAGATCTTTTTTTAAAAAATTTTATTTTGTCGATATACATTGTGGCTAATTATTGCTCCCCATCACCAAAACCTCCCTCCCTTCTCCCTCCCCCCATCCTCGCCAACAATGTCCTTTCTGTTTGCTTGTCGTATCAACTTCAAGTAATTGTGGTTGTTATATCTTCCCCCCCCCCCCGGTTTTGTGTGTGTGTGTGTGTGTGTGTGTGTGTGTGTGTGTGTGTGTGTGTGCGCGCGCGTGCGTGCGTGTGTGCTTGCATGCAGCCTTAGGAAAGAGCACAGGCTTAAGAGAAAGGGCCCTGGGCTCAACACATTCCAAAAGATAACATAATAAAAAGCAAAAAACTCAAGACAAACTATGGAAATAAAAAGGAGCTGCATTTCTATTACAGGACATCTTTGTAATCAATTTAATAAAGTAGCATGCAATATCTAGACAGAGGGACGCATTACGTCCCGAAGATCCAGCAGCAACGAGGCCACCTCTCATCACTCTCCCTTTGCTCATTCCCCTGCCACACTGGCTTCCTTGTTGGCCATGAACAAGTTCCTTCCTCTGGGCCTTTGCACTGGCCATTCCTCCTGCCGGGAACACACTTCTGCAGGTGATGTTGAGACTCTCACCCTGTCTTCATGATGGTCTCTGTACAATTGTCACATTGTCTTGTGGTCTTTCCCAAATTCCCTGTAAAAAAAATAACACCATATCCATTTTTTCCTTCTTCTCTTCTTTCTTTTTCTTCACAAGTTTTGTCACCATCTGACATAGTAAATGGCTTTTTAGAAATTTGCTCATATTCTTTCTCCATTTTTAGATTGTAGGGACTTCTGTTTTATAGCTCTATTCATTCAATTTATTGAATTTGTTTTTCTCAAATGCATTACAGTTTCTCACTATGACTGTAGAAAACATGCTATCGGGAAAAGGCTGATCGTGGGATGGAAATTCTTAATCAGAGATGGAATGCTTATCTCTAAAGAGGATCATATTCTGAAGCAAAATATAGAAATTACCTTCTTGTAGTATTGAGGTTACCAGAGAGTGGGGCAGTTGCAATGGTGTGGGGTTTAGCTTGAGGGGATAGAGGGGAAAAAATAGAACAAAACACTAAGGGGGGAGGGGTAAGTTCAAGAGACCTATTGTGCAACATGGTGACTATAGTTAATTATGATAAATTGTATTACTGAAAAATGCAAAGAAAGTGGAAGTTACGTGTTCTCAACATTAAAATGATGACTGTAGACTAATGCATAGGTTAATAGATACATTTAGCCATTTAAAAATATATATATATCTTCAACAATCTTGTACACAAAAAACGTATATAATTTTATCTGTCAACATAGAAAGAAAAAAGAAAGAATGAAAGGAGGAAAGAAGGAAAGAGACAGAGAGAGAGGAAGGGATGGAGAAATGTAGGGAAGGTGGGAGGGAGGTAGAATGGAATGAAGACAGAGAAAGAGAGAAGGTAACTTTCTGACTGTAGAAAAATAATGATAACATGTCTGATAGATGATTACTACATGCTTGTGTCACGGTGTCTTTCTCTTTTCTTTGTAGTCACATCAACCACATGGAACCAGGGAATGATACATGAAATTCAGAATTCCTTCTTCTGGGATTTTCAGAGGAACCAGCTTTGCAACCCTTCCTCTTTGGGCTGTTCCTGTCCATGTACCTGGTCACTGTGCTTGGACTCCTGCTTATCATCTTAGCCACAATGTCCGACTCCCACCTCCACACACCCATGTACTTCTTCCTCTCCAACCTGTCCTTTTCTGACATCTGCTTCACCTCCACCACCGTCCCAAAGATGTTGATGAATATACAGACTCGGAGCAAAGTCATATCCTATGAAAGCTGCATTACCCAGATGCACTTTTTCATACTCTTTGTAGGGTTGGAAGTCTTTCTCCTGACTGTGATGGCCTATGACCATTTTGTGGCCATCTGTCACCCCCTGCACTACACGGCCCCATCATGAACCACTGGCTCTGTGTGTTGCTGGTTCTGCTGTCCTGGATGATGAATGTCCTGCATTCCCTCTTACAAAGCTTCATGGTGTTGCTGCTGTCCTTCTGTACAGACTTGGAAATCCCCCACTTCTTCTGTGAACTTAATCAGGTGGTCCATCTTGCCTGTTCTGACACCTTTCTTAATGACCTGGTGATATATTTTGCAGCAGGGCTGCTGGGTGGTGGAACCCTCTGTGGGATTATTTACTCTTATTCCAAGATAGTTTCCACCATTTGTGAAATTTCATCAGCTCAGGGGAAGTGTAAAGCATTTTCTACTTGTGCATCTCACCTCTCGGTTGTCTCCTTATTTTATGGTACAAGCCTAGGAGTTAGTTCTGCTGCTGCACACAACTCACGTACAAGTGCAACAGCCTCAGTGATGTGCACTTTGGTCACACACATGCTTAACCTCTGCATCTACAGTATGAGGAATAAAGGGATAAAGAGTGTTCTGAGAAGATTATTCAGAGGAAAGAAATGACTTTTTTTTTTCCTTTCTTTATTGTGGTAAAATATATATAACAAGATTTGCCATTTAAATCATATTAAAACATAGAATTATATGGAATTAATTACATTCATGATGCTGTAAAACCATCACCTATATTTTTAAAATTATTCAAAATCATCCTAAATATAAACTCTGTACCAATTAAGCATTATTTTCTCATTATTTGTCTCCCCACCCCCTCAGTTTTTGGAAGACACTAATCCATTTCTGCCTCTCAATGTTTTTAATTTGTTTTTTCTTACATTACCCATGATAATTATACATATTTACAGAGTACAGTGTGATGTCTGGGTGCATTTACACAGTGTGCAGTGATCCTTACAGGGTAATTAACATGTCCATGAACTCAATCATTTGTTATTTCTTTGTGTAGGGAACATCCAGAATCTTCCTTGCTGCCTATTTGAAATTATACAAATAAATTGTTACCTGTATTCTTCCTACATTGGTAGAGAACACTAGATCTCATTCATCCTATCTACAATTTTGTATCCATTGATCACCCTCTCTCTATAACCCCTCCAATCTCCCCTTATATTATAACTGTTATATAACCACTAAATAGTCTATATAACCACTATTCTACTCTCTATTTCTGTAAGATTAACATTTTTAGATCCCACATATGAGTGACAACATGGGGTGTTTCTCTTTCTGTGTCTGTCTTGTTTCACTTAACATAATCTTCTCCGAGCTCATCCTTGTTGCTGCAAATTACAGAATTTCATTCATTTTAATGTCTGAGAAGTATTTCATTGAGTATAGACACCTCATTGTCTTTATCCAAACATCTAAGGGTGGATATTTACATTGATTCCAATATTGGCAATTGTAAATACAGCTGCAATAAACATGGGAGTGCAGGTGTCCATTCAGCATGTTGATTTCTGTTCCTTCAGGTATATACCCACTGGTGGGATTATTTGGATCGTATGTTAGTTGTATCTGTAGTTATTTTGAGAAACATCCCTTCAATTTTCCAAAATGGCTGTACTAATTTACATTCCAACCAACAGTGTATAACACTTCCACTTTCTCCACATCTTTACCACTATTTGTTATTTTCTGGTTTTTTGATAATAGTCACTCTTAATGGAGTGAGACGATATCTCAGTGTGGTTTTGATTTGCATTTCAATGATGATTAGAATTTTTTTGTACACCTGTAGGCCCTTTGTTTTTCTCCTTTTGAGAAATGTCTCTTCAGCTCATTTGCTCATTTTTTAAATTGTGGCAAAACATATATATAAATTAAATATCATCGTTTTAAGCATGTTTATACGTACAGTTGAGCCATCCGCCTGACTGATGGCACCATTGCACCTGACAGCTCACTGGCAGCAGCACTCCCTATTGCTGCCACAGACTCCAGTTCTGAGAGAGTGGCCCACGACACCCACCACCACAGCAACTGCAGCTGCAAGGGTGGTTTGCAGCCACAAACACCTTATAGGCTGCCCACTGATCACTCATTGGCATAGACAGAAGGAAAGGCACCACTGGATCTCAGGGAAAGAGATGAGTGACCACCGACCCAAGACCCACTGACCCAACCCACAGGGAGAATTATTCTGCATATGTGGTGTCACACCATGGGTTGGGAGATATGTGCACAGCCCATGGGACTGTCTTCATCTGGGGATAGACACATGTGGAACCTCCAAAAGTATGCAAGCCCAGGGTAACCAAATAGAGTTAGGAAGAAAATACCCAATCACCACCAACCCACCCCCGAACCAGAGGAAGCAAGGTCCCAGGAGGAGTCTCTGCCTATAAGAAAGATGAAAGAGAAAACCCACACAGGGTCACTCATTAGAAGTGAGGAGCACCAGTATACCCCACTGTGGTCATCAGAGACTGTCCTCCTCCAATGCATGTTCTTGGCTCCTTTGTTGAAAATCAATTGGCCATAGGTATATGGATTCATTTCTGTATTCTCCATTCTGTCCCATTGGTCTATGTGTCTGTTATAGTGCCAGTAGCATGCTGTTTTGATGACTATCATTTTGTAGTATATTTCAAAGTTAGGGCATGTGGTACATCATTATTTCTGTGAAGTATGTCATTGGTACTTTGATCAGGAAAGCATTGAATCTGTACATCCCTTTGGGTAGTGTGCTCATTTTGATCATATGGATTCTTCCAATCTATGGGCATGGGGTGTACTTCCTTTTTTGTGTGTTTTCTTTGATTTCTTAAATCAGTGTTTTAAAGTTTTCATTATAAAGATCATTTACCTCTTTGGTTAATTTATTTCTACGTATTTTTTTTTTTGGTTGTTATTGCAAATCAGATTGCTTTCCTATTTCTTTTCACACTAGTTTGTTGTTGGCATATAGCAACACAACCAATTTTGCTATGTTGATTTGGTATCTTGCAAGTTTACCGAACTTGTTTATCAGGTCAAAGAGGGTTTTGGCAGAGTTTTAAGTTTGTCTCCCTATAACAATATATCATCTGCAAACAGGGACAATTGGTTTTTCTTCTTTCCAATTCAAACGCTCTCTATTTCTTTCTCTTGCCTAATTGCTCTGGCTGCAAAAGAGGGATTCTGGAAAAAAATTTAAAAAGGAAATCTGCCTATGATAAGATAACTGCATCCCCGTGTTTCTTCCAGTACTATTCACTACAGCAGAGATAAAGACAGACCTATGTGTCTACTGACAGAAGAAAGGCTAAAAGCTGTGGTATACATACACAAAGGGTTTACTCGTGGGCTTTCAACCACTCTGCCCTCTGTGAGGGGACCTAGGATGAGGACCCACTTCATGACCACAGCACCCTGTCCGCCAGGAACAGGGCATACTAGACCCTCTTCCTGTCCCAAGAAATCTTTCTGGTGTCACAATGGGATTAGTAAATGTGGCAATGAGACTTAGTCAATGACAGCTGCTATCCATTGAACATCTGTGCCAGGTAATTTTCAATGAGCTTTAAAATATTATTTTCTTACATAAACTCCATAAGATAGGTGGAATTTTTAAAGTTTCATTTCCTGTCATGAAGGTACTTCTCAAGAGGCAAACGTCATGGTTTATGCAAAGTCTGTGCTACCAATTCAACATTTGATCACTTTAAGCCAGACCTGAGGTGGGTGGTAGGATGCTTGCAGAGCAAGTCCTCAAAATACTTGGAGCTGACTTTAACACTGCACCACAGCCTTGCTCCTCAAACAGTGGTCCATAAACAGGTCTGGAAGCACCAACATCAAGAGGGAAATAGTTACAAATGCAGAACACTGGGGTTGTGCCTAGACCTCCCAAATCAGAATCGGCACTTGAAAAAGAACACCAAGGGATTCATATACACGATGAAGGTAGAGATACTCTGGTCTAGAACAGTCTTTCAAACTCTTCGGTGTTGATGTTTTTGCTGAATAATTCTTTGTGGTCGGCAATAGTATCATGAGTAGCACCCTAGGCTTCAACCCATTAGATGCCAGTAGCACCTCCCCAGTTGTGACAACAAATAATTTTACCAGAAATTTCCAAGTGTATTACAGAGGCACAATCACCTCTCATTGAGAACCACTGACCCAAGGCAAAAGAATTGGATACACCATCATAAAGTTCAAACTAAAGTCCATCAATTACCTGGTTCATAACTTTGGCCAGATTACTTAATCCTTCTAAGCCACATTTCTGAAAATGTAGAATGAACTTTATCATAGTGTTGACTACATAGGAGGGAGTTTTATACAAATTAAATAGAAGACTACTTAGAAGGTGCCATTCTCAGTTCAATGTTCACAAAAATGTCTGAATGTACCTGATATAATTATCAAGCCTTTCATAAATAAAGGACTAAATGACAGCTCTGAACTTATAAGTGTGAAGTTTCTAATTCTTTCTGCAAAATTGTCATGAATCAAAGAAATGTATTACCCATGTTTAAAATCAGAGGATCACAGTTGCTGAAAGGGCAATAATTTTCTGGAGATTTCTGGGGCTGTGTCTCACTACAAGTCAAGGCTTCGGAGACCAAAGGGATATCGTCAAGACAGATTGGTTAGTCTTAGACTGTAGCAAAAACATTAAGTCAGGGATGGTATGAAGCTGTGGGAGGTGAGACCTCTAGAACACAGGAGAGTTCATGGAAAAGGGATAATAAAGACTGGATGCACATGATTTATAACCTGGTCTCTTGGGGACAAAAAATCTACAGGGAAAAAAGCCCTTTCTGTTCAAAGCAATATCCCACAGAGAAATGCTAAGCTCAGGGTTTAAAGTAGCAGTTGAGAGATGTGCCTAAAGAGCAGATGTATGCAGCTGTAAATATCTCCCCTACTGCTGTTCTTCAGAGTGTACCACCATAGGCTGGAAGGGACATAGTGCTTTTTTCTGGAGTCCTAAGTCTGACAAGGGGACCGATGCTTGACGCCTTCCTGCTGTCATGTCTGGTGACAGAGTTTCAGTCTCCATCATTAACCATCCAGGGAGGAACTCGGATTTTCACACAAAGACCTTCCTCTCAGACATCCCATCTAGGTGAGTCCAAGAGACCAGTGGGCACTGCAGGAAAGCTTCAGAGGGAATGGAAACCAAGAATGTTTCCTCGAGGTCACTTGAAAGCCAATTCAGCAAAGCCAGGGACCAGAGATTTCAGTGGTTGTCTGCTTGTTTGATTAAATAATGATTTAATGTTTTTATTTATGATGTTTAAAAAAAGAAGTGTGCATCGAACTCATCAATGCACTAGTCATGATTTAAATTTAAGAGTAGGTAATGAAAGCTCAATTAAGAGGGGATTGTAGGCATGACATTGTTCCAGTAGAAGTGCAACATGTGTCCAGGGTCCTTTCCAATTCCACGGAGTTTAGAAATAGGGTATTAGATGGGAGAGATGTACTGTGATGTGAGTGTATTTCTTTTTATATTTATGATGGGATATATTTGTGTACGCTTGCATAGTGATGAGAAAGATGCCGAACAATGGATTCCTCCCAAGTACTACCTTGTAAGAGCTGTTCATGAGGCACATATTTTGCAGTACCTACACTCATGCTAGATATAGCAATTTTTAAAAATCACTTAATATGTTTTTTTTAAAAAAGAAGTTTACTAATGAGCTTTGCTTCCAATGATTTCCTTACTTCTGAATCTGAATATATTTGTGGACTTGTTAGATGTTTACTTTGTCTATTCCAAATTGTCTCTGTGAATTCTATGCTTTTGTGTAGTGATGTCATTTCTGTTTTTGATTGCATTTTTCAAATATAAGAATTGGATTGTCAATGTGTACTAAATGGTGACCCATGATTTACAGTTAGATAGAAGAAGTAAGTTCTGATGTTCTTTTGCATAGTAGGAAGGCTATAGTTAGCAATAAGGTATTACATATTTCGAAAAAACTAAAAGAGAGGTTTTTGAATGTTCTCATAGCAAAGAAAGAATAAATGTTCAAGCTGAGGGAAATGCTAATCACCCTGATTTGATCATCACAGGATATCCACGTATATGGAAACATTACCCTGTACCCCATAAATATGTATAATTATCACGTGAGAATTATACATTTTTTTTAAAAAGAAAGAACTAATGTGAGATGCAAAAAAAAAAAAAAAAAGAATAGAATTTCAGTTTTCACCACCTTTGCTGTGTAGTATCTACTTCTTTTGTGTGTTATCTGGGGAATGTATAAAAGTTTGTAATTTTGTGTGGTAAAATTTATCCTTCAGTCACATTTTATTTTCCTCGTTGCTTTTAAATGTACAAAGTACATCTGCAGTATTTGAGTAAATAAATCACCTTCTGTATGTATTTCCAATGTATTTTTACATCTCTGTTACTCTTTAATCTGCCTTTCTTCCTTTTGTGATTAAATCTTTTTCTACTATTTACACTTCCTTCAGCCCTCAATTGAAAGGTATTCTTCTTCATCCTTAATACTAAAGATCATCTTTATATTTCATAAACATATTTGATCCACATATCTTTATATAAGATAAATTGTAAGATTAGATGATTCTAACTCAATTGTAGGATATATTCTCTTATGCATAGGTTTTTTGCAAATTGAATTATTAATCCATGTTGAAATCATTAAAATGTTGCTTTTCTATTTCTTTGCTTTAGTTATTGATAAACCTTTCATTTTGGTTAATGCCATTAATTTGAAATAACCCCGTGTTACTCTCCTGCCATTATTTTTTTTTAATCTCACAATTCTTTTTCTTAACAGTTACTTCTACACAATGCACATGTATTCAGGTATGTTTGTGAAAACATAAGGTGGACAGAGCTGGTGAAATCCTAGTCAGTTAGATCTTGCATTATAATGATGAAGACAGAACACAATGAAATAAATGTGGGCATAGTGCAATGCCACCAGGGATGAATTATATGAAAAAAGATTTTTCAGTGTAAAAGGATAGAATTGTCATGATCTGTGCAGGATTTTACAGAGTAACATCAGGGAGGCTTTGCATGTTGGATGAAGACCAGAACCAGGAATAGAATGTGCCATGGGATGTGTTAGAAAATATATACTGAATATCCAAACCTAAGAATACCACAGAATAGATTTCCACAAAAGAAAAGGAGGAATGGGCAGACTTAGATACTATCAGACCATACAAAAAGCAATTGTCAGAATGAAGGTTGAATAGGCAGAATAACAAATGGCCTTCTACAATTTTATATACTAAATGGGCAGATTTGGTTGTGTTTTTATATTTCCTTTCATGATATATTACTTTATTCCCTTTGTTTATTCTTTTTGTATGATTGTTTTATCTGCAAAGTTTGTGATATCAAAAAGATAGCATTACTTTAGTTTTTGAGACAAACATGTTTTTCTGTTTTATTACTTTTTCTGGGTATGAAAGGAACATAAGGTTATTTGGATGTGGACATAACCAAGGAAGCTTTGCCTTTTTCACAGTCTCTCAGCAACTACCAGGGGATCTTAGATATTTTTTTCCCATCAGGTCTATTTAATTCCCCTCCCTGTGTTGACAAAACAGATTTTTTACATATATTTCTTAAAACAGAGGGCAGAATGTAGCCATATCAAAATGGAAAGATAATTTGAAAATGAACACATGCCTGGTATCAACTCCTCTGTAATAGGTTACTAGGGGTCAGAATAATATGGTGTTAATATGTTCCTAGGAGTCAAAGTTTGCTTTATGTGTTTTCATGCTCTGTGTATGTGTATGCTGAGTGTGTGTGTGTGTGTGTGTGTGTGTGTGTGTGTGCACGCGCATGTGTCATAATACAGAGGCCAGAACTCAAGGCATCTTATGGAAATAAAGAGCAAATGCATTTAAATTCAAGAGCACATCTAAGCCAATTTATTACTGTGTAAATACAACAACACCTGGAGAGGACCTTCTGAGTCTTTCAATTTCAGCAGCAATGAGGCCACCTTGTCCTTCAACATTCTCTGACCCCATCTCCCATCACTCAGCTCTTCCTCATTTCCCTGCCACACAGGCTTCCTTGTGGGCCTCAGACATTAGAAAAAAGCATCTTCCTACAGGTGTTTCTACTGGACATTCCTCCTGCTGGGTACACTCATTCCCAAATATCCTTTTGGCTCCTGTCTTGTCTTCCCTGTGGTATTTTTTCAGATGTCACCTTATCTGCTCATCTTCCCTGAATGCACAGTCAAAACTCACACTTCCACCCACTCTCTTTTTAACCTTCTTTCTTTTTCTTGATAGCACTTATGACCATCTGAATAATATATGATATTTCTTATTTGCTTGGATTCTTTCTACATATTTTACTGTTGAAATTTTTATTGTTCTATACTGTCCAGTCATAGTTTACACAGTGCCTGGAACATGGAAATGAGCATTTCTCAAATGATTGAAAGAATTAGTTACTAAAATTTTTAAATACATGACCTCTTGGGAAAAAGGTAAACATGTGACTGGAATTCCTAATCAGACATGGGATGAGGAATCATTTACAAGGGATGGGATTGATAAATAAAATACAGGAATTAGTGTCCTATATGAAGAATATAAATGATAGCATTTCTGATAGGTTCATAATGCATGTTTGTTTCAAGTTCTTTTTCTCTCTCTCCTCTATCTTTTTTTTTTCTTTTCTTTTTTCTTTTTTCTTTTGGCAGTCACATCCACCGCATGGAACCAGAGAATTATACACAAACTTCAGTATTTCTTCTTCTGGGATTTTTTGAGGAACCAGAATTGCAACCCATCCTCTTTGGGCTGTTCCTGTCCATGTACCTCATTACCTTGTTTGGAAACCTGCTCATCATCCTGGCCATCATCTCAGACTCCCACCTGCACACACCCATGTACTTCTTCCTCTCCAACCTGTCCTTTGTGGACATCTGTTTCACTTCCACCACCGTCCCAAAGATGCTGGTGAATATACAGACACAGAGCAAAGTCATAACCTACACAGTCTGCATCACCCAGATGTTCTTTTTCATGCACTTTGTAGTGTTGGATGGCTTGCTCCTGACTGTGATGGCCTATGACCGGTTTGTGGCCATCTGTCACCCCCTACACTACAAAGTCATCATGAGCCCCTGGCTCTGTGTGTTGCTGGTTCTGGTGTCCTGGATGACGAGTGTCCTGCAATCCCTGTTACATACTTTAATGGTGATGCGGCTGTCCTTCTGTACACGCTTGGAAATCCCCCACTTTTTCTGTGAACTCAGTGAGGTGATCCATCTTGCCTGTTCTGACACCTTTCTTAATGATCTGGTGATGTATTTTACGGCAGCACTGCTGGGTGGGGGATCCCTTGCAGGTATTCTTTACTCCTACTCCAAGATAGTTTCCTCCATATGTGGAATTTCAACAGCTCAGGGGAAGTATAAAGCATTTTCCACCTGTGCATCTCACCTCTCAGTTGTCTCCTTATTTTATGGTACAGGCCTAGGAGTGTACCTTGGTTCTGCTGCTGCACACAATTCACACTCAAGCGCTACAGCCTCAGTGATGTACACTGTGGTCACACCCATGCTGAACCCATTCATCTACAGTCTGAGGAATAAAGACATAAAAATGACACTGAAGGATTCTTTGGGAAAGAAACTAAGAAAGAGCCAATTCTCCTGTTGCTAAAGATGTGCACCTCATTGTAGAAATTAAAGCCTCAAAGCCCAAAATTACTCTTATTTAATTAGATCATGGATATATGACTTGCTCCTTTTATTATATCCAGGAATTTCAATTTCTCTGATTTTGATTGCTTTGTAAAATGTACACAATTTTCCTTTATTAAGCTTTCTTCTCTGTCAAATATACAACATCCTTTCCCATCATCATTTTTCTGCTCTTGCAATTTAATTCCCAACATTGGATCAGAAACAATTTGGAAATTCTTATGTGTCTCACACAGTAAAGAATTATACCAGTTTTATGGAATAAACTATACTTATCCACTAAGGCCATTTAGAAAGTTCTATTGTAGAAGAATTTCTGACACCACATCTTCTCACCTTTGTGTCTATCATTCACTTCAATATCACTACCTTGAATTCTCTTTCTGATAATGAAGACTTTAACATACTAGTGTGTTGAATGCCGGTCGTGGGATTTTATGGTCCCATTTCAATCCTGTTCTCTTATTGCTCAGTGTCCACTGTACTTATTCTATTTTCTGGCACATATATTTCAGGCACACTGTCACTTCCATGACATCCTATGGGTCAAGGTGCCTAAAATTTCTAAGTCCAGCCAAGATTGAAAGGTGGAAAAACAGACTCTATTTCTCATCATGAGCAGCTTCACAGTCACATTGCAAAAGACATGAATATGCTGTACCTTCAGTAGTAAGAATAGAAGTTGTGGCAATGTTACTGAAATAGTTTTGTTTGGAATTATGTGCAGTCCCTGTCCACAACTACAAGTTAATATGCTTGGGACTAAAATGGTCTTTAAAAATGTACCAGCTCATGCCTTTGATAGACCAAACTAACAAACAAAAGCTGACCTCAAACTTTTAGAAAATGCTGACAGAGTAGGACCAGGCACGATGTAGGTCAGACCCAGGGAGAAAAGAACAAAAAGCCCCAGGGAGATGGATACACGCTCTGGTTTCCTAGGATACAATACTAGTAGAAGATAAGTTTCTTTTGAATTTGGCTGCCTCACTCATGGACACCAAACTGCTAAGAGAACAATTGATTTAATGAGCATTCATGAGAAATCAACCTCTGAGGCCCCAGAAATAGTAAATAACTCCTCTTACCCCACTTCCCTGCCTCTCAACTGTCACAGAAAGGAGAGAGGTCAACTGGTCCCTTGCAGAGGACTTATGCCTGATGCTGCTCCCATCACCCAGAGAAGAAAGGACCCAGGGAGCTCGTGGTTCAGCAACACCATTGGAGCACCTGGTGTGAGAAACAGGTGTTGAGGCAGGCAGAGCTAAAACCAGAATGAACTTTGGTGCCAAAGTGGTGATAATGTGTTGATGACAGTCCATCCACTCAAAGTACTCTATGCAATCGATTCCTGTGTCCCTCTCAACTTCTCTTCTCTTCAGCTTACTCTCATCTTGCCTTTTCTCTTTTCTGGAACCCAATTCTGAGGATCTCTTACCTTCCTAATAGAAACACACATTCTCTTAGCCTGCAGCATCTCTCAAAGGTTTGTAGCCAATCATCTTAGTCTTTTTCTGTAGTCATTACAACTGCTTCTGTTCTTCTCTATCAAAGATGCTCCTGTAGTCTTTTTTCTAAAATATCTTACTCATGCATTCATTCATTCACTCAAAAAACATTTCTGGAGGTCCATGTAGCAAAAACTTGCAAGCCCATTTCATATATCTTCTGACATGAGTTTACTTCACTTTTCTTTGGCTCCATTTTCACATTTGTAAAATAAGGATAATAATGTTATCCACTCCACAGAACTAATGTTAGGATGTCATTAAAGGAGATCATGTGTAGGAAGTTTTTTAATATGCTCTAATAGCTGGTGGACACCTATTCATGTTAATTATTATCACTGCATTGCTGTATACATTTTATTTGTTAAACCAAAAAACAAGTGATAATGATAATATAATCTAAGGTATATAAAGCATAACACAAGTGTGTGACATACAGAGTTCCATAATAAATTTTAGTTATTATTACTCTCATTGAGTATTTACAAGTCTCTTACCCCTGTTGCAGGGGGTTAATTTTTTTGTTGACATTTGAAATGACCCAGATCTATTTTCTAAGAGACTCAACTGTACATAGGAATGTTATCCTTTTTCCCTTGTACCCACATTTTTGTTAATTTTATCTTTGAATAATTTAAATTTACAGAAAAGTTGCAAAGAGGACAGAGGTCCCATATGAAAATATTTAGAACTAGATAGATGCAATTGTTGCAAAACTTTCTCAATGTACTATATGCCACTGAATGCCACTTTTAAATGGCTACTTTTTTTCTGTATTTGTTTTGTATCAACTATCTTACTTAAATTCTCAGTCACAATAGATCTCAGGCCACCAATTCACCACCTGCAGCCATTATCTGAAAACAATAGTATGTTGACTTTTCAACACTTATGTTTCATATCTTTTTCTTTTTGTTGCATTGATTCGAACTTCTATTGCACTAATAAACAATCAGTGATGAAAACTTAATTTTCTTCTTTAATACTTAAAGGGGAATTCTGCTATAGCTCCTGTGGATTTCTGGAGGTAAGTTTTGCTGTTCATTTAATTTCTTCCTTGGTTATTGATGTGTTATCCTCCATCCTGAATGAAATTTAGACACACATTTTCTCAGAAATAAGCTTATTTTTAAAAATATTAGTGCTTTTTGCATAAAGTTATAAGAAATATCATTTAGGGAAGTCGAGCACTTATCTCTGTGTGCATTAATGTCATTCTTAAATCTAGGTACTAGTATTCTTTCTCTCTTTTATTATCCCTTCCCTTAGACATCTGTCTATTTTTGTCTGTTCATTTGTGTATGCTAAAGAATTAGCTTTGAATTTATTTTTCAGTTCTAGTGTCTTTCTTCTTTTTAGTCCATGTATCTTTTTTCTTTACCTGCTAATTTCTGCTTTAACTAAGTTTGATTTATAAACTTTTTATTAACGATACCTTCATATTTTGAAACTTCTGTTTCTTGAGGATAGACTACATAGGTATTCACTTGCAATTATTGAAAAATATACTAGAAAATGAATCTAAAAATCACCTTTAATGTTATCACTCAAAGTTGATCCCTATTCAAATTTTGGTGTACCTTGTTGAAGATAATTATTCCTGTGCAAATATGTGTGTAATTATAAAAGATCTATATGCTGACTTAATTTCTCCAGCCCGGAGAAGGAGACCAAGGACATTTCAATACCAGTAACTGAAATGTTGTTTCTCTTTCCCCGTGATGGTATTTTGCATTTTTAATTTTCAAAAGACATCATAAATCCCGCATTGAAAAGGGTATCTTCAAGGGAGGACCGCAGCTCCTAGCCAGTCGTGGGGGGTGACCGCCATTTTGCCCCCGGCAGGAGAGGCTGCCTCATTTACAGGCAACTGCTTTGAAGTGTGGAGCAGGAAAAGAACTGTTACTTAGCTGCAAAAGCGAGTCTCGAAACAGGGAACACGGCGCCAGGGCTGCTGTGGATGCAGACAGGATCCCGGAGGCTGGGGCCACGGTAAAGGGAGCCAGCTGCCCTATTCAGGATTCGAGGTTTCAGGCTGGCATTCAAGAAGATTCCTGGGAGTGCCCAAGCCGCGCCGTGACTGAACAGCCCGAGGCGGCAGCGGCCGAGAACGGGGAAGGCAACAAACCAGAGGCAGAGAGTGAGCACCCAACCTGGAACAACCCTGTGAGTGACCCTTGGCCCAGCTCTGTTCGGGGGGCTGATGCCCACATTTCTAGTGCGTGCATCACTGGTTCACTCACTGCAGCAGGGCTGCCTCCATTTTCCCAGGTGCTGGCAGCTCTGCCCAGCTCGGCCATCACTGAGCCTTCCCAATTGTTGGCCCGGCGCGGGGCTTTCCAGAGCCTGTGGGATGGCCTCTCCTACCACTCCCTCTGTGGTTCTCTGGCAGGGCTAGTGGCTTGGGGCTTCCCCAGCCAGTGTCGTGAGGGCAAGGTAGTACGGTGGGCTGACTGTCACTCCACCACACCCTGGACTCTGGCCCCAGGAAACTTCCTGTTACTGGGAGGCAGATACCATCTCTGCGGCCACCAGTTCAGAAAAAAGCCTAACCAATTTCTGGTTGGGAATAGTGTGGTAGGTGAGTTCCCAAGTCCGCTTGAACCTGCCAGAGAGCTGGCTGCAGGGGGCGGTAGATTTGGTCTATGCCGGGGGTATACAAAGGTGAACAAGCCCCGAGAAAGATCTACATAGTGCTACAAAGGCACCCAGAGAGACCGGTCGTCTGTGCCTACC
The DNA here is from genome assembly GCF_027409185.1 of Cynocephalus volans. Taxonomy (NCBI): domain Eukaryota; kingdom Metazoa; phylum Chordata; class Mammalia; order Dermoptera; family Cynocephalidae; genus Cynocephalus; species Cynocephalus volans. The sequence goes on from NC_084469.1 coordinate 107,171,783, forward strand.
AGAAACCTGGTCGACTTCCTGGGCAAGGCAGTGCCGAGCAGGGTCTTGAAGGCCCAGCTGATAGACGAGGGGTGCAGAACACACACCCCAGCCCAGAACAGTGCACACAGAGTGGGGAGACATGCGGCCAGGGAGGTGGAGGCTTGACAGAAACCACACACCCAGTGGGGTCACCACTGCAAGATCCAACAGACTGGGCCAGAGTACACGGAACAGGGAGAAGTCCTGCACAGGAAGTGAAAGCTCAACAGAGATCACACACCCTGTGGTACATGATCCATCAGCCCAGCAGAGTCCAAGCTGACCTGAAGGTGGCTCCCCGGAGAAGCCAAAGACCCGAGGCAACCACACACACAAGGCACTAGAGGCCAACTGAGCAGTCACGGCGGGAGCCATACGAAATTGGCAACCACAGCAACATCCTAGTTAGTCATTAGTCTCAAACCAGTGGACTGTAAAACCCCCTGCCACAATGAATAAACACCAAAAAAAAGATACCAGAAATACAAAAAATCAAGAAAGTACACCACCAAAAGTTAATAAATCTCAAACTCTAGATCCTATAGAACAAGAAGCCCTTGAAATGACTGACAAGGAATTTCAAGTGATAATTCTAAGGAAACTGAACGAGAAGCAAGAAAACTCAGCTAGACATCATGATGAAATGAGGAAAAGTATACAGGATCTGAAAGAGGAAATGTACAAGGAAATCAATGTCCTGAAAAAAAATGTAGCAGAACTTGCCAAACTGAAGAAGTAATTCAGCAAAATAAAAAACACAACGGAGAGTTTAACCAGCAAGCTTGTCGAAGTGGAAAAGAGAACCTCTGAACTTGAAGATGGGCTGTTTGAAATAACAGAAGCAGACAAAAAGAAAGAAAAAATAATCAAGGACATGGAAGAAAATCTGAGAGAGATATCAGACAAACTTAAGTGCTCAAATATCCGAGTCATGGGTATTCCAGAAGGGGAGGAAAATGGAGATTCCATTGAAAACATACTCAACTAAATAGTGGCAGAAAACTTCCCAGGTATAGGAAAAATCACAGATCTTCAGATCCAGGAAGCTCAACGATCTCCAAACGTATTCAACCCAAAAAGGCCTTCTCCAAGATATGTCATAGTCAAATTGGCAAAACTCAGAGACAAAGAGAGAATCTTAAAAGCTGCAAGAGAGAAGCGTCAAATCACCTATAAGGGAGCCCCAATCAGGCTAACATCAGACTTTTCATCACAAACCCTAAAAGCTAGAAAGGAATGGGATGATATTTTCAAAATACTAAAAGACAATGATTGCCAGCCAAGAATACTCTACCTTGCAAGGCTATCCTTCCGAAATGAAAGGCAAATAGTATATTTCTCAGACAAACAAAAACTGCGGGAGTTCACTACCACATGACCACCCTTACAAGAAATCCTCAAGGGAGTACTGGGTTTGGTTCCTGAAAAATAACTACCACTCTGATAAAAACCCAAGAAAAATCAAAACTCGCTAGTATAATAAAAATGGCATTCATGAAGAGAAAACAGGCGAACAAAAACGCTATCTACAACCTAAGGAACCAACAAACACAGAAACCAAACAGTAAATCAGAAACCAAGGAACAAAAGACACTTAAGACAACCAAACAACCAATAAAATGCTAGGAATAAATCAACACCTTTCAATAACAACTCTTAATGTAAAAGGCTTAAATTACCCAATCAAAAGACACAGACTGGCTGACTGGATCAAAAAGCAGGACCCAACTATATGCTGCCTACAAGAGACCCACCTCACCCATAAAGATTCACACAGACTAAGAGTGAAAGGATGGAAAAAGATTTACCATGCAAACAGAAAAGAAAAACGAGCTGGAGTAGCAATTCTTATATCTGACAAAATAGACTTTAAACTAAAAACCATAAAAAGAGACAATGAGTGACACTACTTAATGATAAAAGGACTGATCCCTCAAGAAGACATAACAATCATAAATATGTAAGCACCCAATGATGGAGCAGCCAGATTTATAAAACAAACTCTATTACACCTAAAGAAGGAAATAGACACTAATACCATAATAGCAGGGGACCTGAACACCACAGTGTCAATATTAGACAGATCATCTAGGCAAAGAATCAGTAGAGAAACACAAGATCTAAACAAAACTCTAGACCAATTGGAATTGGCAGATATCTATAGAACATTCCACCCAACAACCTCAGAATATTCATTCTTCTCATCAGCACATGGATCATTCTCCAGAATAGATCACATATTAGGTCACAAATCAAGTCTCAATAAATTCAAAAAAATTGGAATTATCCCATGTATCTTCTCAGACCACAATGGATTAAAACTAGAAATTCATAACAAATGATACTCTGGAAACTATACAAACACAAGGAAATTAAACAGCAATCTACTTAATGACATATGGGTCCAAGAAGAAATCAAGCAGGAAATCAAAAATTTATTGAAACTAATGAAAACAATGATACATCATACCAAAACCTGTGGGATACTGCAAAAGCAGTATTGAGGGGAAAATTTATTGCATTAAATGCTCACTTCAGAAGAATGGAAAGATGGCAAGTGAACAACCTAACACTTCACCTTAAAGAACTAGAAAAACAAGAGCAATCCAAACATGAAGTTAGCAGATGGAACGAAATCATTAAGATCAGAGCACAAATGAATAAAATTGAAAACCAAAAAAGAATTCAAAAGATCAATGAATCAAAAAGTTGGTTCTTTGAAAAGATAAATAAAATTGACAAATCATTAGCATGGCTAACAAAAAAAGAAGAGAGAAGACTCAAATAACAAAAATTCGAAATGAAAAAGGCGATATTACAACTGATTCATTGGAAATACAAGGAATCATTCGAGACTACTATAAACAACTATGCGCCAACAAATTTGAAAATCTGGAGGAAATGGATAAATTTCTGGACACACACAAGCTCCCAAAACTGAACCGTGAAGATTTAGAAAATTTGAACAGACCAATAACAATAAAGGAGATTGAAGCTGTTATCAGAAGGCTCCCAACAAAGAAAAGCCCAGGACCAGATGGATTCACAGCAGAATTTTACCAAACATTCAAAGAGGAATTGACACCGATTCTTTACAAACTATTCCAAAAGATTGAAACGGACACAAATCTCCCAAACTCATTCTATGAAGCAAACATCATCCTGATACCAAAACCAGGTAAAGATATAACCAAAAAAGAAAACTACAGGCCGATATCCTTGATGAATATAGATGCAAAAATCCTCATGAAAATACTAGCAAACAGAATACAGCAACACATATGTAAAATTATTCATCACGATCAAGTGGGATTCATCCCAGGGATGCAAGGTTGGTTCAACATACGCAAATCAATAAATGTGATACACCATATTAATAAACTCACACACAAGGACCATATGATCATCTCTATAGATGCTGAAAAAGCATTTGATAAAGTTCAGCACTCATTCATGACAAAGACCCTGTATAAGTTAGGTATAGAGGGAAAGTATCTCAACATAATTAAAGCCATATATGCCAAACCCACTTCCAATATCATCCTGAATGGGGAAAAGCAGAAAGCTTTTCCTTTAAGAACAGGAACTAGACAAGGATGCCCACTCTCACCACTCCTATTCAACATAGTGTTGGAAATACTAGCCAGAGCATTCAGAGAAGAGAAGGAAATAAAGGGCATCCAGATAGGAAAACATGAAGTCAAAGTGTCCCTGTTTGCAGATGACATGATCCTATATATCAAACAGCCTAAAACCTCTACAAAAAAACTCTTGGAATTGATAAATGATTTCAGCACAGTAGCAGGATACAAAATCAACACACAAAAATCAGTAGCATTTCTTTTCTCCAATAGTGAACATGCAGAACGAGAAATCAAGAAAGCCTGCCCATTTACAATAGCCACCAAAAAAATAAAATACTTAGGAATTGAGTTAACCAAGGAGGTGAAAAATCTCTATGGTGAGAACTACAAACCACTGCTGAGAGAAATTAGAAAGGATACAAGAAGATGGAAAGATATCCCATGCTCTTGGATTGGAAGAATCAACATAGTGAAAATGTCCATACTACCCAAAGTGATATACAAATTCAATGCAATCCCCATAAAAATTCCAAAGACATTTTTCTCAGAAATGGAAAAAACTATCCAGACATTTATATGGAACAATAAAAGACCACGCATAGACAAAGCAATGCTGAGCAAAAAAAAATAAAGCTGGAGGCATAACACTACCTGACTTTAAGCTATACTACAAAGCTATAATAACCAAAACAGTATGGTACTGGCATAAAAACAGACACACTGACCAATGGAATAGAATAGAGAATGCAGAAATCAACCCACACACTTACTGCCATCTGATCTTTGACAAAGGCACCAAGCCTATTCACTGGGGTAGGGACTGCCTCTTCAGCAAATGGTGCTGGGATAACTGGATATCCATATGCAGGAGAATGAAACTAGATCCATACCTCTCATTGTATACAAAAATCAACACAAAATGGATTAAGGGTTTAAATATACACCCTGAAACAATAAAACTTCTTAAAGAAAACATATGAGAAACACTTCAGGAAATTGGACTGGGTACAGACTTCATGAATATGACCCCAAAAGCACGGGCAACCAAAGGAAAAATAAACAAATGAGATTATATCAAACTAAAAAGCTTCTACACAGCAAAAGAAACAATTAACAGAGTTAAAAGACAACCAACAGAGTGGAAGAAAATATTTGCAAAATATACATCTGACAAAGGATTAATATCCAGAATATATAAGGAACTCAAACAACTTTACAAGAAGAAAACAAGCAACCCAATTAAAAAATGTGCAAAAGAGCTAAGTAGGCATTTCTCTAAGGAAGATATACAAATGGCCAACAGACATATGAAAAAATGTTCAACATCACTCAGCATCCGGGAAATGCAAATCAAAACCACATTGAGATACCATCTAACCCCAGTTAGGATGGCTAAAATCCAAAAGACTCTGAACGATAAATGCTGGAGAGGTTGCGGAGAAAAAGGAACTCTCATACATTGTTGGTGGGAGTGCAAAATGGTGCAGCCTCTATGGAAAATGGTATGGAGGTTCCTCAAACAATTGCAGATAGATCTACCATACGACCCAGCTATCCCACTGTTGGGAATATACCCAGAGGACTGGAAATCATCAAGTCGAAGGTATACCTGTTCCCCAATGTTCATCGCAGCACTCTTTACAATAGCCAAGAGTTGGAACCAGCCCAAATGTCCATCATCAGATGAGTGGATACGGAAAATGTGGTACATCTACACAATGGAATACTACTCAGCTATAAAAACGAATGAAATACTGCCATTTGCAACAACATGGATGGACCTTGAGAGAATTATATTAAGTGAAACAAGTCAGGAACAGAAAGAGAAATACCACATATTCTCACTTATTGGTGGGAGCTAAATATTAATATATTAATTCACACACACACACACACACACACACACACACACAAAACCGGAGTGGGGGGAAGAAGATATAGCAACCACAATTACTTGAAGTTGATACGACAAGCAAACAGAAAGGACATTGTTGGGGGGAAGGGGGGAGGGAGAAGGGAGGGAGGTTTTGGTGATGGGAAGCAATAATCAGCCACAATGTATATCAACAAAATAAAATTTAAAAAAAAAACTAAAACACCCTACGCAACTGAAAATCTGTAACAAATCTGTAGGAGGAATACTTTCTCCTCAATAACCACACTAAAGTAACAGAAGAAGAAACAGTTCCACCAGATGACTAGACATCAACATAAAAGTAATAGAAATGTGAATAAACAAGAGAACATGACACAACCAAAGGAATACAATAATTCTCAAATACCAGAGAACATACAAGAGGAAACACTTGAAGTGTCTAAAAAGAAGTCCCAAGCAACAATCTTTAGGAAACTCACTTTAATTCGAGAATACTCAGTTAGATGACACAATGAAATGAGAAAAACAAGCCAGATCATGAAGGAAGACTTACAAAGGAATAAATACCATTAAAAAGAATGTAACTGAACTCCTGGAACTGAAAGACTCATTCAATGAAATAAAAACTACAATTGAGAGTGTAAACATCAGGCTAGAGTAAGCAGAAGAAAGAATTTCTGATCTGGAAGTCATTGTGAAGAAACCCAAGGGGGAATAAAAGGAAAAAAGAATTTGAAAAAATTTTTAAAAATCTAAGACACCTAGCAGATAAACTTAAGCACACGAATATCTGAAGCATGTGTGTTAAAGAAGGGGAGGAAAAAGTGAAAGGTACTGAAGCACATTCAAGGAAACAATAGTGGAAATTTCCCTGGTATAGCTAGGGATACCAAATTATAGATCAAAGAGGCTGGAAGATCTCCAAACAGATATATTCCAAAAAGGTCCTCTGGGACACATCAAAGTAAAACTGTCAAAAGACAAATAGAAAGAGAAAATGCTAAAAACAGCAAGAGAAAAGTATCAAGTCACCTATAATGGAGTCCCCATCAGAAAAGCAGAAAACTTCTCCGGAGAAACCATACAGGCCAGAAGATAATGGAATGATATGTTCAAAGGACTAAAAGAATGAAAACTGCCAGCCAAGAATACTATACCCAGCACGGTAATCCTTCATAAACAAAGGAGAAAAGGTATATTAAAAACAAACAAAAACTACTGAACTGCATCACAACACGACCACCCCTACAAGAAATCCTCAAGGGAGTCCTGCACCTGGAAGCCAGAAAATGAAAATCATTAGCATGATTATACAGGAAAGACCAAAACCCACTGGTAGAACAAAAATGCAAATGTGAAAGAGGGAAGTTACATCTTACCACTCCCAAAAAACAATAAACATTTAAGTCAAACGATTAAAGGGGAAGAAAGGAAAAATAGGTATATAAAAAATCCAAAGGAAAATTGATACATTACTAGGAATAAGACAATATCTTTCAATAATAACCCTAAATGTAAATGGATTAAATTCGCTACACAAACTACACAGATTGACTGATTGAATTATAAAGATAGACCCAAGTATATGCTGTCAACAAGGGATTCACCTCACCTGTAAAGACACACACAGACTAATAATGAAGGGATAAAAAAAGATAGACCTTGCAAATAGAAATCAAAGATAAGCAGAGGTATTTATTCTTATTTTGGGTAAAATAGACTTTAAACCAAAAACCATAAAAAGGGAAAAAGAAAGTCATTATATAATGATAAAAGGTTCTATCCAGCAAGAAGATATAATAATCATAAATGTACATGCACCCAACACCATAGCACCAAGAATATAAAGCAAACACTATTAAACCTAAAGAAAGAGACCCCAAGATGAAAACAGTTGGAGACCTGAACATACCACTCTCAACCTTGGACAGTTCATCTAGGCAATAAATGGAGAAACAGGATAGATACTACACTTAAGACCAATTTGTACTTGACAGACCTCTATAGAATATTTCATCAAAAAACTTCACAATAAGCATTCTTCTCATCAGCACATGGAACATCCTTCAAGATAGACCACGTGTTGTCACAAATCAAGTCTCAACAAATTTTTAAATTAAAATGATTTCAAGTATGTTTTCAGATCTCAGTGGATTAAATTTACAAATCACTAACAAGCAAATTTCTAGAAACTATACAAGTACATGGAAATGAAACAATATGCTCCTGAATGACCTATTGGCCCAGGAAGAAATTAAACAGAAAATCAAAAAACGACTTTAAACTTATGCAAATAAAGACACATCATACCAAATGAGGTGCAATAAACAAAAAGAAGCACTAACATAAAAGTTTGTGCAATAAATGCTTGTGTCAAAAGAATAAAAAGATTTCAAATAAAAAACCTTATGCTACTCCTGAAAGAACTAAAAAAAAAGAACAATCCAATCCCAAAATCAGTAGATGAAAAGAAATATTTGAGACCAGAGCAGAACTAAATGAAAGAGACCCATAAAATAATAAAAAAATCAATAAAATGAAAAGTTGTTTTTTTGAAAAAATAAACAAAATACACAAACCGTTAGTTAAGCTACCTAAAAAAGAAGAGAAAAGACCCAAATAACAAAAATCAGAAATGAAAGAGGAGACATTACAATCAATACCACAGAAATACAAGGAATCATTAGAGACTGTAACAAATGACTGTTGACTGGCAACTTTGAAAACCTGGAGGAAATGGGTAAATTTCTGGACACATACTTCCTAGACTGAAACAAGGAGAAATAGAAAACCTGAACAGACCAATAACAGGAATGAGATTGAAGCAGTAATCCCCAGTCTCCCAACAAAGAAAAGCCCAGGACCAGACAGATTTACTGCTGAATTCTATCAAAATTTTAATAGGAATTGACACAATTCTCTTCAAACTATTCCAAAACATTGAAACAGAGGCCACACTCCAAGCTCATTCTATGAGGCCAGCATCACTGAGATACCAAAACCAGACAGAGATACAACAAAAATAGAAAAGAAAAAGCCAATATCTCTGAGGAGCATAGACATAAAAATCTACAGCATAATATTAGCAAAGAGAATATAGAAACACATCAAAAAAATTATACACCATGATCAATGGGCTTCATCCAGGGAGGCAAAATGGTTCAACATAAGCAAATCATTAAATGTGATAAACCACATCAACACAATAAAAATAAAAACCATATAATTATCACAGTAAACACAGAAAAAGCATTCAACAAAATTCAATATCCCTTCATGATAAAGGGTTTCCGGTTATTAGATATAGAATGAGAGTATCTTAACACAAGAAAAGCCATATACAACAAACCCACCAGTATTGTCATCCTAAATGGGGAGCAGCTTTCCTTTAAGAACAGGAGAAATAAGACAGAGATACCGAATCTCACCACAACTATTTAATTTGATATTGGAAGTACTGGCCAGAGCAATCAGGCAACAAAAAGACATAAAGGTCATCCATATTGAAAATGAGAATTCAAACTGCTCCTCTTTGCAGATGACATGATCCTATACACAGAAAAAACCTGAAGACTACCAAAAACCTCTTAGAGTTGATTCATCACTTTAGCAAAGTTCCAAGATACAATATCAACACGTGAAAATCAGAAGCGTTTTTATACTCCAATAACAAACTAGCAGAAAAAGAAATTAAGAAAACAAGCCCATTTACAATAGTCACCAAATAATTAGAATATTTAGGAATCAATTTATCCAAGGAGGTGAAAGATCTCTATGACAAGAACTACAAATCACTGCTGAAAGAAATTAGAGAGGACAAGAAAAGATGGAAAGAAATTCCATGCTCTTGGACTGGGAGAATTAACATTGTGAAAATGTCCATACTACTCAAAGAGATCTACACATTCGATGCAATCCCTGTCAAAATACCAATGACATTCATCACAGAAATAGAAGAAACAACCCTAACATTCATATGGAACAACAAAAGACCACAAAGAACCAAAGCAATCCTGAGCAAAAATAAAAATAAAATAAAATAAAGCTGAAGACTGTATTTATGCATATTTTTATTGTCTTTGCCAAAGATCAACTGGCCACAAGTATGTGGGTTGATTTCTGGGTTCCCTATTCTGTTCCATTGGTCCAAGTGTCGATTTTGATGCTAGTACATGTCATTTTGCTCCTATGGCATCATAGTATAATTTTTTTTTCATAGTACTTTTTTTATTGGCTACAAATATCTGTGAGATACAAAGCTAATGCCTCTATTTTTGCTTTTCCTCAGAATTGCTTTGCTCTTTGGGGTCTTTTGTTGTTTTATATGAATGTTAGGGTTGTTTCTTATATTTCTGTGAAGAACGTCATTGGTATTTTAATGGGGATTGCATTGAATGTGCAGATTGCTTTGGGTAGTATGGACATTTTCACAATGTTAATGCTTTCAATCCAGGAGCATGGAATGTGTCAGCAGCCTAGCTTTCTCATTCCTCAATGGTGAAAAAGCAGTCTCTTCATTAAATTGTGTCTGGAAAACTGAGTATCCACATACAGAGGAATAAAAGTAGAGCCTGATCTCAAAGCACATACAAAAGTAAATGTGAGCTAAGAGGTAAAGGAAGGGAGGAAAGAAACACCACAGTAGTGCAGTGGCCTTACAGAGGGAGGGACCATTCCTAGATCTACAAAGCACAGCAGGGGAGAGAAGGGGAAAGGGAGGGAGTTTGGAGGATAATTGGATGGGGACACAGGGTGCAAAAGTAATATCTGGTAATGGGTATTTCCCCAGTATGAGTCTGGCCCTCACATCATGAGCATGAGGGGTGACAATTAGCTTTGTATCTCATGAATATTCTTCATAAGTAAAAGCAAACAAACAAACAAACAAACAAACAAATAAATAAATAAAAGCAATCTTAAGAAGAAAAGAAAAAAATGTTCTTTTTTCATCTTTTTAGTTGTGATATATGTCTAGCACAGTGCAGAGTCCTTAAGAGTTAAGCTTGACAAATTTTCACATATGTTCACTTACTGTTAACTGCTATTCAAGGTCAAGTTACAGAATACTTCTATCACCCCCTAAAGTTTCCCTCCCACTGCTTATTAGTTAGAACTCCCCCTGGCCACCCACAATAATAAACACTATGCAACTTCTACCACCCTAGATTAGTTTTGCCTGGATTTGCATTCTCTATAAATGGAATTATACAGTAAAGCAATAAAAACTAAAATAAATAAAAATAAACTTAAAAATGATTCCCAACTTAAATGTAAGAACAGAATCTATGGAATTACTGGAAGAAAGCATTGGGGGAAATCACTGTGACATTGGTCTGGACAAAGATTTTTTTCAATGTGACCTCCAATGCACAGGCAACAAAAACAAAAGTGGACAAGTGGGATTAAAACAAACTGAGAAGCTTCTTTACAGCAAAGGAAACAATCACGGAGTGAAGAGACAATCTAAAGGACTGGAGAAAATATTTGGAAACTATACATCTGATAAGGAGTTTCTCAGTCTTAGACATTGGAAAGTTTTTGACTCAGGATTGGGATAATGTATTAGGATTTTATATCTCTGAAAGTAAGGTAAGTTCATGGAGAAGGAGTAAAAACGATTGGATTCCCCTGGTGGTTCATCTGGTGTCTTGGGAACAAAGAATCTACAGGGGAAAAGTCATTTCAGTACAGAGCAATGTCCCCTAGGGAAATTACATTCTCAGGGCTGTATTGACAAGTGAGCCATGTGCCTAATGAGCAGATATGTGGAGCTGTAAATATCTCCTCTGCTGTTGTCCCTCAGCCTGTCCAACTTTGGGCTGGATGGTAATGGTTGTTTCTTTGGGAGCCCTAAGTTTGACTCAGGGTCTGATGCTTGACCCTTTCCTGCTGTCGTGTCTAGTGCCAGAGCTTCTGTCTCCATCATCGACCATCCAGAGAGGAATTCAGACTTCCACATGGAGACCTTCCTTTCATAGAACTGACCTAGGTGAGTCTGAGAGCACAATTAACACTGCAGGAAAGAGTCAGGAAGATAAAAACTGTCAACATGTACCTGGAGCCGATCCACCCTAGCCCAGTGTAGAGAGATTTCTGTGGTTATTGGCTTCTTTGATTAATTAATTAATCAATACATGTATATATTGACGATGTTACAAAAAGAACTGGACATTGAACTCAGCCATGGAGGGTGATTGTTGATGATTAAACAATGGTAATAGAAGGCTAATTGTATTAGGGAAATGGAGGTTTAAAATGGTTCCAGTAAAAGTAGAACATATACCCAAGGATCTTTGAAATTTAATAAAGATGAGAAATAGGGTATTAGAAGCAGAGGGACATATGCTGAAATGACAGCATTTCTTTTTTATTTTTAAGATGATGAGGCAATTTGAATATTTCCATATTGATGAGAAAGATCCAGACCAATGGATTCCTTTCAATCATTACCTCATGACAGCAGACCATGGGGTCTACATTTTGCAATATTTCTCTCATGCTGGATATCCAAGTAAAATCTGAAAAAATATTTAAAAGATGAAAAGCAGTATACTAACAACCCTCACTTTTCAATTATTTCCACATTCACATGGCTGATTATATTTGTGCATTTGTTAGATATTTACCACTTATTATAAATTACAAGTGCAAGTTCCTTGCCTTTTGTTGGGGCATTGAGGCCACACACCTCCTCCTGGGGCAGACAACTAGCCACGACCCCACCCACGTATGCATATGTAATCTATTGAAAACATTGGCCTGGACAGGAGAGATAAAGATGGTGCCTGATGGAAGCCACCGGGTAGTGGCCAAGGAAAGACATAGTTTAAAATTATTGGATAAAAGATATTTCCGTGCTCGTGCTCGTGCTCACTGTGTGATTGCAATAGCAAAGCATTAGAGCAAGATGCATGTTCACATGACCTTTAAGATGATAGGTTGAAGTTAGGAAATCCCCTTGCCATATGTTTATAAAAGCAGGTGCTTGTGTGAAAATAAACGGAACTGCTTGATGGAACCCCTGCCACGTCTGAGTGTCTTTCTGTGGGGCAGAATAGGCAGGCAGAATCCTCACCTTCCTCCCGGGCTCTCCTGGCCACTAGGGTGGCAGGAGTAATCCTACCGGTTCCCTCTCTTGCTCATCCCGTGGTGGGGGGATAAAAGGGGTAACTGGGAGGTTCGGGGCCCTCTGCCCCTGAGCCCCTGCAGCCTTTGTGTAGTGCAGTGGGAGTTTTCTTATTCTTGGTTTTTATTGCATTAATTTAAAAATATGAACTGGAGTTTTTCAATCATTTTGATGTTTGCCACTCAGTTTTTCATAGAAGTATCAATGTATTTGGTGAGTAATGTACCAAAGTTTATAGATATTCTGTACCCAAATCCATCTATCAGTCATACAGTGATACTCTCATTGTTTCATCAATGTAAAAAGTTCTTCTGGACCATTTGGCTAAATAAATTTCTTTTTATATATAAATTTCTCACTTGTTTTCATGCCTCTGTTATTCCTTATTGTGCCTTTTACTTTTTTATATTAGATCTGTTTCTAGAAGCTGCTGCATCTTTGTCCATCATTTGAAAGGCATTTATTATCATTTGACTACTATCACCTTTATCTTTCATAAGCATATTTGAATTCTTATATCTTTATATAAGATGAAATTATAACTTTAGATACTGCTTCCTCCACACATTTTAAAACACTTTCTGTTATATTGTTTTATTTCCAAGCCTTTGACAAGTTAATCTTGAATTAGAGACCCATGTTGATGTCATTAAATAATTACTAGTTTATACCTTCATGTAAAGTTAGTTTCTGATTTTCATTCTATTCTGTCTCATACCATTGTTGGAAACCACTACACATAACCCAATTGTATATTCACGGGCCATTCTTTGTTCTCAAAATTCTTAGTTACATTTAAAACTTCTCTTTCTATAGTATGCAAATACGCACATACTCATCCGGTGTTTACCCAAATGCATGAGTAGTATCCTATGCACATCACAAATGTTCTTTAGGTTTTAGTGGGGTTTTTTTGTTTTTTTTTACTTTGAATTCCTCTTTCCTTTTTTAATCAATACTATAAACTATTTTGGTATTTTTACGTTAAAACTGCAGTTCTCACCTGGGGATGATTTTGTCCCCCGATAGATCTTGAGCACTGACAGTTTCAGCTTTCAGCCCAGGGAGGCACCCTACAGCTAGGGATTCTGATAAACAGAGTGCACAGAAGGACTCCACCACAAGCAGTGATCTGGCCCAGACCTTCAGCAGCGCTGGCATTGGAGAATCGTTGAGTTAACAAATACCTGCACTTTTCATATTTGTAGCTGTCTTCAGATTTTTTTCCCAAGACCTGTAACACTTCACATTTCTGGCAGCAAAATTAGAGAGTACCCCCTTGCTACCTGTTTAAAAGTTCCACACAACTCAGTGATGCAACTCTTTACATTTTGTCCAGGCTCATGTGTTTGGAAGAGATTTCTTGATTTTGTCTTAAACCATTATGAGTTTGAGGAAACTTTCATAAATAAAATCACCATCTTCATTTGCTCATTGTTAGTATATGCTCATGGTTCTACAGTTATCAGCATCACAAATAATTTTTTTTATGGATTATTGTTTCTTCCTTGACATTTGGGGGGATATTTTTGCCCATAATATGTTTTGCATTTTATCTGGTTGAATATATGTCTATCTTCTTACTTTTGTTTCTTGCCTTGGTTTTCTCCTCATGCAGATTTTATTTTAATTTTTTTAAATTTTTTTTATTTTTATTTTTATTTTTTTATTTAATCAATATACAATGTACTTGATTTTCATGTCCCTGTACCAATTCCTCCCTCCCCACTCCCTTTCCCCACCCCCAACCTTGAACATCACATCGGTTCACTTGTCTTAACAACTTCAAGGAATTTTGATTGTTGTGTCTTCTTCCCCACCACCCCCTGTGTGTGGATTTATTTATTTATTTTTAGCTACCACAAATAAGTGAGAACATGTGGTATTTCTCTTTCTATGCCTGACTTATTTCACTTAATATAATTTTTTCTAAGTCCATCTATGTTGCTGCAAATGGTAGTATTCCATTCTTTTTTACAGGAGAGTACCATTCCATTGTGTAGATATATACCACATTTTCCATATCCACTCATCTGATGATGGACATTTGGTCTGGTTCCAACTCTTGGCTATTGTAAATAGGGCTGCAAAAAACATTAGAGTACAGGTATCATTTCAACATGATGATTTCCACTCCTCTAGGTATATTCTCAGCAGCGGAATAGTTGGGTCATATGGTAGATCTATCTGTAATTGTTTGAGGAACCTTCAAACCGTTTTCCATAAAGGCTGCACCATTTTGCAGTCCCACCAATGGTGTAGGAGGGTTCCTTTTTCTCTGGAAACCTGCCAGCAAGTTTTCTAGATATTCATCTAAAATGCAGCATTTACTTTAACACTGAGGTCCTTACATCCTCTGAATTTTTGTAAGACGTGTGAGTTAGGGGAACAACATTATTGCCTTCCAGGTAGATATCCATTTATGTCAGCTTTAATTCATGTTTTTCCAACTAAATTGAAATACAACCTGGTCCTATATGAAATATCACGTATTTACCGAGACTTATTTCCTAATTTATTCAACAAATATTGAGTATCTGCCATGTACCAGAACTTTCTAGGAACATTATGTATTATATTATTGTATGCATAGATCTTTATCTACTTAATAATTAATTTACTTTATACCAGCGATTTATTGTTATATTATATCATGTTTCAGTTGCTCTTTTTTTTAAAATTATTAAATTTATTTATTTTATTTATTTATTTTTGTTTCAGTTTTATTTTATTTTGTCAATATACAATGTGGTTGATTATTGTAGCCCATTACTGAAACCTCCTTCCCTCCTACCTCTTCCCCCTCCCTCCCAAAACCTCCTTTCTGTTGGCTTGTCGTATCAACTTCAAGGAATTGTAATTGTTGTGCCTTCTTCCCTCCCCCCCAGTATGTTTGTGTATTTATTTACTTATTTTTAGCTCCCACAAATGAGTAAGAACATGTGATATTTCTCTTTCTGTGCCTGACTAGTTTCAATTGCTATAATTCTCTCTAGGTTCATCCATGTCGTTGAAAATGGCAGTATTTCATTCCTTTTAAAGAAGAGTAGTATTCCACTGTGTAGATACACCATATTTTCTGTATGAACTCATCTGATAATGGACATTTGGGTGGGTCCAACTCTTAGCTATTGTAAAGAGTGCTGCGATGAACATTGGAGAACAGGTGTACCTTCAACTTGATGATTTCGATTCCTCTGGGTATATTCCCAGCAGTGGGATAGCTGGGTCATATGGTAGATCTATCTGCAATTGTTTGAGGAACCTCCATACCATGTTCTATACAGGCTGCACCATTTTGCAGTCCCACCAAAAATGTATGAGAGTTTGTTTTTCTCTGCAACCTCACCAGCATTTATCGTTCACAGTCTTTTGGATATTAGCCATCCTAACTGGGGTGAGATGGTATCTCAGTGTGGTTTTGATTTGCATTTCCTAGATGCTGAGTGATGTGGAGCATTTTTTCATGTGTCTGATAGCCATTCATATATCTTCCTTTGAGAAATACCTATTTAGCTCTTTTGCCCATTTTTGAATTGGGTTACTTGGTTTTTTGTTGTAAAGTTGTTTCAGTTCCTTGTATATTCAGGATATTAATCCTTTGTCGGATATATATTTTGCAAATATTTTCTCCCACTCTGTTGGTTGCCTTCTAACTCTGTTAATTGTTTCTTTTGCTGTGCAGAAGCTTTTTAGTTTGATATAATCCCATTTGTTTATGTATCCTATGGTTGGCCATGCTTTTGGGGTTGTATACATGAAGTCTGTGCCTAATCCTACTTCCTGAAGTGTTTCTCTTATGTTTTCTTTTAGTAGTTTTATTGTTTCAGGGTGTATATTTAATTCTTTAATCCATTTTGATTTGATTTTGGTATATGGTGAGAAGTATGGGTCTACTTTCATTCTCCTGCATATGGATATCCAGTTATCCCAGCACCATTTGCTGAAGAGGCAGTCTCTTCCCCAGCATATAGACTTGGTGCCTTTGTCAAAGATCATATGGCTCTAGGTGTGTGGGTTGACTTCTGGATTCTCTATGCTATTCCGTAGATCAGAGTGTCTGTTTTTATGCCAGTACCATGCTGTTGTGATTATCATAGCTTTGTAGTATAGTTTAAAACCTGGTAGTGCTATACCTCCAGCTTTATTTTTCTTGCTCAGAATTGCTTTGGCTATACATGGTCTTTTGTTATTCCATGTAAATGTCTGCATAGTGTTTTCTATTTCTGAGAAATATGTCATTGGAATTTTGATGGGGATTGCATTGAATTTGTAGATTACTTTAGGTAGTATGGACATTTTCACAATGTTCATTCTTCCACTACAAGAGCATGGAATATCTTTCCATCTTCTAGTGTCCTCTTTAGTTTCTCTCAGCAGTGGTTTGTAGTTCTCATGATAGAGATTTTTCACATCCTTGTTTAACTCTATTCCTAAGCATTTTCTTATTTTGGTGGCTAATGTAAATGGGCAAGGTTTCTTGATTTCTCTTTCTGCATGTTCACTATTAGAGAATAGAAATACTACTTACTTTTGTGTGTTGATTTTGTATCCTGCTACTTTGCTGAAATCATTTATCAATTCCAAGAATTTTTCTGTTGATGCTTTAGGCTGTTTGATATATAGGATCATGTCATGTGCAAACAGGGACAGTTTGACTTCATCTTTTCCAATCTGGATGCCCTTTATTTCCTTCTCTTCTCTGATTGCTCTGGCTAGTACTTCCAACACTATGTTGAATAGGAGTGGTGAGAGTGGGCATCCTTGTCTAGTTCCTGTTCTTAAAGGAAAAGCTTTCAGCTTTTCCCCATTCAAGATGATATTTGCAGTGGATTTATCATATGTGACTTTAATTATGTTGACATACTTTCCATCTATACCTAACTTATAGAGAGTCTTTATCATGAATGAGTGTTGAATTTTATCAAATGCTTTTTCAGCATCTATAGAGATGATCATATGGTCTTTGTGTTTGATTTTATTGATATGGTGTATCACATTTATTGATTTGCGTATGTTGAACCAACCTTACATCCCTGGGATGAATCCCACGTGATCATGGTGTGTAATTTTGCATATGTGTTGCTGTATTCTCTTAGCTATTATTTTATTGAGGATTTTTACATCTGTATTCATCAAGGATATTGGCCTGTGGTTTTCTTTTTTGGTTATATCTTTACGTGGTTTTGGTATCAGAATGATGTTTGCTTCACAGAATGAGTTTGGGAAATTTGCCTGTGTTTCAATCTTTTGGATTAGTTTGTAGAGAATTGGTATCAATTCCTCTTTGAATGTTTGGTAAAATTCTTCTGTGAATCCATCTGGTCCTGGACTTTTCTTTGTTGGGAGCTTTCTGATAACAGCTTCAATCTCTTTTATTGTTAGTGGTCTGTTCAGATTTTCTACATCTTCTTGGCTCAGTTTTGGGAGCTTGTGTGTATCCAGAAATTTATCCATTTCCTCCAGATTTTCAAATTTGTTGGCCTATAGTTGTTTATAGTAGTCTTGAATGACTCCTTGTATTTCAAATGTATCAGTTGTAATATTGCCTTTTTTATTTCTAATTTTTGTTATTTGGATCTTCTCTCTTCTTTGTTTTAGTTAGCTGTGCTAATGGTTTGTCAATTTTATTTATCTTTTCAGAACAACTGTTTGATTCATTGATTATTTGTATTGTTTTTTGAGTTTCAATTTCATTAAGTTCTGCTCTGATCTTAATGATTTCTTTCCATCTTCTAACTTTGGGTTTCGATTGTTCTTGTTTTTCTAGTTCTTTAAGGTGAAGTATTAGGTTGTCACTTGCCATCTTTCCATTCTTCTGAAGTGAGCATTGAATGCGATAAATTTCCCCCTTAGTGCTGCTTTTGCATTATCCCATAGGTTTTGGTATGATGTTTCATTGTTTTCATTAGTTTCAATAAAATTTTTGACTTCCTATTTGATTTGTTCTTGAACCCATATGTCATTAAGTAGAATGCTGTTTAATTTCCGTGTGTTTGTATAGTTTCCAGAATTTCGTTTGTTATTGATTTCTAATTTTAATCCATTGTGGTCTGAGAAAATACATGGGATAATTCCAATATTTTTGAATTTGTTGAGACTTGATTTGTGGCCTAGCGTGTGATCTATCCTGGAGAATGATCCATGTGCTGATGGGAAGAATGAATATTCTGAGGTTGTTGAATGGAATGTTCTGTAGATATCTGCCAAATCCAAGTGGTGTATAATGTTGTTTAGATCTTGTGTTTCTTTGCTGATTCTTTGCCTAGATTTCAGTTGCTTTTTGATTCTCATTCAGTTTTGTTTAATATGGTTGTTTTAAAATCTCTATATTTAACCTCCCCACCCTTCTTTTTATTTCATAACTTCTTCGTTAAGTTTTTTCTACAGAATGCATGCATACCACATACGTTTGAGAATATACATGAGTAAGCAAAGCAGGTGAAGTCTCTGCTCATTTGGATCTTGCACAATAATTATTAAGATACAGAATAATAAAATAAATGTCCGTATGACGTAAAATCTTCAGAGATCAATTATGTGAGAAAAGGTTTTTTGGGTTTTGGGTGTTTATTTTTATATTTTTTATTTTATTTTATTATTATTATTTTTTTTTTTTTTGGTGTACAGGAATAGAATTGTCATGATGTGTGCAATATTTCATGAAGAAATGTTAGGGAAAACTTTATGTGTTGGACAAAGACAAGAACCAGGACTACAGTGTACCCACTGGATTTGTCAAACAGATCAAAACCAAAAGACTAAGAATAACAAATACAAGATGGCACACAAGGAAAGTGAGAGAGGTGCTTCTGTCATTCACTGTGGAAACATAGAAATCTAATACGTCAAGTAAATATGGAATGTGTACAAGAAGAACTTGTCTTCTGTTTAATGTAAAAAAAAAGCCCATATAAGTGTGTTATTTGTGTATTTCCTTTTTTGCATTGCTGGTTTCTTCCATTTATTCATTTTTTCTACTGGGATGTTCCACCTTGGAGTGCCTTGGCCTTGAAAAGATATCATTCTGTTTGTTGTCTGATGCTGTAGCCTGGATGTCCCACTACCGACCACACTGAAGCTTAAATCCCCACTGTCACTGTTGAAGGTGGAAATCTTCTCATGGTAACTGAAAGGAGGATCCTCAAAGAGGTGATTAGATTGTAGGACCATAGAGTTTTGAATCAATTCTACATTCTCTAGAGGAGAGACAATCAGATACTGACAACTTGCTTGTTATCAATCCCTTAATAATAAACTGGGGGTAGAAAGAACATGGTATTAACATGGCCCAAGCAGGCCACATTGTGCTGCGTGTGTGTGCATGCACACGCTCATGTATATAACTTTAGAGGTGGGCACAGGTTTCAGTAAAAAGTTGTGAGGCTCAACATATTTGAAAATATGACTAACAATATGAAGGGGTCAACTGAAGGCAACCTATGGAAATAAAAAGGAGCTGCATTTCTGTCACAGAGAACCTTTCCAGCCAATTTAATAAAGTGACATGCAACATATGGACAGAGGGACTCCTTGTATTCTGAACTTTCAGCACCTACAAGGCCACATCATTCTTCAACATTTTCTGACACCAACTCTGATCAATTTCCCTTTGCTCATTCCTCTGCCACACTGGCTTCTTTGTTTGCCATGAACAAGCTCCATTCTCAGGGACTTTAACTGTTCCTCCTTCCAGAAACACACTTCTGCAGGTGATATTGAGATTCGCACCATGTCTTCATTATGGTCTCTGTTCAATTGTCACTGTGTCTGGTGATCTTTCCCTAATTCCCAGTAAAAGAAAATAATAATAACCCCACAATCACTCTTTCCTTTTCTTCACAGGATTTGTCACCATCTGACACAGTATATGGCATTTTAGAAATTTGCTCATATTCTTTCTCCATTTTTAGATTGCACAGACTTTTGTTTTATAGCTCTCTTCACTCACTGTCTAGACTTTTTGCAATGTGCCAAAATTCAGTATACTTTTCTCAAATACATTAAAAATTTTCTCATTAAAACTATGGAAAACATGCTCTCAGGAAAAGGCTGAGAGTGGGATGGAAATTCTTAATCATAAATGAAGTGTGTATCCCTAAAGGGGATCACATTAACACAGAAAATATAAAAATTACCTTCTTGTACATTGGAGGTTACCAGAGAGGGGGCTGTAGTAATGGGGTGGGGTTGAGGTTGAATGGATATGGGGGAAAAATAGAACAATACACTAAGATAGGAGGAATATATCCAAGAGATCTCTAGTTCAACATGGTGGCCTAGTTAATTATGGTAAATTGTACTATTGAAAAATACAAAGAAAGCAGATGTTAAGTGTTCTCAGCATTACAATGATGTCTGTGGAGTAATGTATAGGTTAATAGCTACAGTTAACCATATCAGAATGTATATACACTTCAAATCATGGTGTACACAATAAATATATAAACTTTTATCTGCTGATATAGAAACAAAAAAGAAAGAAGGAAAGGAAGAAAAAAGGAAAGAAAGGAGAGAAGAAGGAAAGGAGAAATACAGGGAGGACAGGGGGAGGTAGAGAGGAATGAAGACAGAGAGAGACAGAATTTAACTTTCTGACTGTCGAAAAAATAATAGCATTTCTGATAGGTGAGTACTACATGATTGTGTCATGATGTCTTTCTCTTTTCTTTGTAGTCACATCAGCCAGATGGAACCAGGGAATGATACACCAATTTCAGAATTCCTTCTTCTGGGATTTTCAGAGGAACCAGAATTGCATCCCTTCCTCTTTGGGCTGTTCCTGTCCATGTACCTGATCACTGTGCTCAGAAACCTGCTCATCATCCTTGCCATCATCTCAGACTCCCACCTTCATATGCCCATGTACTTCTTCCTCTCCAGCCTGTCCTATTCTGACATCTGCTCCCCCTCCTCCACCGTCCCAAAGATGTTGGTGAACATACAGACTCAGAGCAAAGCCGCAACCTATGAAAGCTGCATCACCCAGATGCATTTTTTCATACTCTTTGTAGGGTTGGAAGACTTTCCCCTGACCGTGATGGCCTATGACCAGTTTGTGACCTGCACTACACAGTCATCATGAACCACCGGCTCTGTGTGTTGCTGGTTCTGGTGTCCTGGGTCATGAGTGTCCTTCATTCCCTCCTACAAAGCTTCATGGTGTTGCTGCTGTACTTCTGTACTGACTTGGAAACCCACAATTTTTCTGTGAACTTAATCAGGTGATCCATCTTGCCTGCCCTGACACCTTTCTTAATGACATGTTGATGTATTTTGCAGTGGGAGTGCTGGGTGGTGGAACCATCTGTGGGATTCTTTACTCTTATCCCAAGATACTTTCCACCATATGTGGCATCTCGTCAGCTCAGAGGAAGTATAAATCATTTTCCACCTGTGCATCTCACCTCTCATTTATCTCCTTGTTTTATGGTACAGGCCTAGGAGTGAACCTTAGTTCTGCTGCTACACAGAACTCATACTCCAGTGCTGCAGCCTCAGTGATGTACACTGTGGTCACACCCATGCTGAACCCCGTCATCTACAGTCTGAGGAATGAGGACATAAAGGGGGCTGTGACGAGATTCTTCAGTGGAAAACAATGAAAGAACCATTCTTTCTTTTTTCATCATAACAAAATGCATATAACATAACATTTGCCATTTAAATCATACTTAAACATACAATTCCATGGAATTAATTACATTCCCAATGCTGTAAACCCATCACCTCTGTTTTTAAACCTTTTCATCATCATCCTAAATATAAACTCTGCACCAATCAAGCATCAATTTCTAATTATTCCTTTGTATGTCCCCACCCCAAGCTTTTGACAGCCTCTAATCTACTTCTGCCTGTGAATTATTTTAATTTACTTTCTTTAAATGACACATGATAACTGTAAACATTTATTGAGTGCGATGTGATGTTTGGGTACATTTACACAGTGTGCAATGATCATATCGGGGTAATTAACGTATCCATCAACTCAATAATTTGTTATTTCTTTGTGTTGGGAACATTCAGAATCCCCTTTCATACCTATTTGAAGTTATACAATAAATTGTTAACTGTATTCTCCCTAAATTGGCAGAGAACACTAGATCTCATTCTTCCTAGCTTCAACTTTGTATCCATTGACCACTCTCTCTCTATTCCTCCTCCACCCCACTTTGCCAGTCTATATAACCACTACTGTACTCTCTACTTCTACATGATTGGCTTTTTTAGCTCCCAAATATGAGTGAGAACAAGGGGTATTTCTCTTTCTGTGCCTGGCTTATTTCACTTAACATAATCCTCTCCAAGCTCATCTACGTTGCTGAAAATGACAGAATTTCATTCTTTTTCATGGCTGAGAAGTATTTCGTTGAGCATAGATACCTCATTTACTTATTCAATCATCTGAGAATGGACATTTAGGTTAAATAGAGCTGCAGTAAACATGAGAGTGTAGGAATCCATTAAACATGTTGATTTCTGTTCTTTCAGATATATACCTCTAGTGAGATTTGCTGGATCATATGTTAGTTCTATCTGTAGTTATTTTGTGAAACCTGCCTTCATTTTTTCCATAATGGCTGTACTAATTTACATTACCACCAACAGTGCATAACAGTTCCACTTTCTCCACATCTTCACCACTATTTGTCATTTTCTGTTTTTTTGATAAAAGTCACTCTTAATGGAGTGAGATGATACCTCAGTGTGATTTTTGATTTTCATTTCAATGATGATTCGATTTTTTTCATACACCTGTAGGCCATTTGTTTGTCTCCTTTTGAGAAATGTTTCCTCAGATCATTTGTTATTTTTTTGTTGTTGTTCTGGCAAAACATACATATAAAATAAAGATCGTCATTTTAAGCATCTTTAAACATATAGTTGAGCCAAACCCCTGACTGACGGAACTGGTGCAGCAGACACCTCACTGGCAGCAGCACTCCCTGTTGCTGCCACAGACACCAGTTCTGAGAGAGTGGCCCATGACTGTGACCACCACAGCAACTGCAGCTGCAAGGGTGGCTTGCTGTCACACCATCAGCCAGCACCACCTTGTAGGCTGCCCACTGATCACTCATTGGCATAGACAGAAGGAGAGTCACCACTGGATCCAAGAGAAAGAGGTGAGTGATCACCGACTAATGACCCACTGGCCCAACTCACAGGGAGAATTACACTGCCATGTGTGGTAGCACATCAGGGAGTGTGAAGTATGTGCACAACCCACGGCACTGTCCTCATCTCGGGAGAAATACAGGTGGAACCCTCAAAATATGGAAACCAAGGATAAGAAAATCAAGTTAGGAATAAAATTCCAAATCACCACCAACCCATAACCCAATTAAAGGAAGCAAGATCCCAGGAGGAGCCTCTGCCTGTAGAAAAGATAAAAGAGAAAACACACCCAGGGTCACTCATTTGAACTGAGGAGCATCACGATACCTCACTGCGGTCATCAGACTGTCTTTCTCCAATGCATGTTCTTGGCTCCTTTGTTGAAAATCAGTTGGTCATAGGTATGTGGATTTATCTCTGGATTTTCTATTTTGGTCCATTTGTCTCTGTGTCTGTTACAGTGCCAGCATGCTGCTTCGATGACTGCTGCTTTTTAGTATATTGGGAAGTTAGGAAGCTTGATACATCACTATTTCTGTAAAGTATGTCATTTACTTTGGTTGTGAATGCATTGAATCTGTACATCCCATTTGGTAGTATGCTCATTTTGACAACATTGATTCTTCTGATCTCTGAGAATGGGATGCAGTTCGTTTATATTGTAACTTCTTTAATTTCTTAAATCAGTGTTTTGTAGCTTTTATTGTAGAGATCCTTCACCTCTGTGGTTAACTTTTTTGTTTGTTTTTTTGGTTTTTTGGTTTGGGTTTGGGTTTGAGTTTGGGTTGCTATTGTAAATCAATTGCTTTCTTATTTCTTTTACACTAGCTTTCTGTTGGTGTATACTAACACAACCAATTTTGCTTTGTTGTTTTTCTATCTTCCAAGTTTACTGAATTTGTTTATCAGGCCTAGGAGGATTTTAGCAGAGTCTTTAGGTTGGCCTCTCTGTAAAAATATGTCATCTGCAAACAGGGACAACTGGACTTTCTCCTTTTCAATTCAAATGCCCTTTATTTCTTTCTCTTGCTTAATTGCTCTGGCTGCAAAAGAAGTCTTCAGGAAACAACAACAACAAAAAAAGGAAATCAGCATACCAAAAGACACCTGCACCCCTGTGTTTATTGCAGCACTATTTACTACAGCAAAGATATGGATTCAACCTAGGTGTCCACTGACACATGAATGGCTAAAAGAGATGTGGTATGCATACACAAAGCATAGGCTGGTGGGCTCTCAAGCACTCTGCCCCCTATGAGGGGCCCTCCGAGGAGGTACCACTCCATGATCACAAGGAACAGGGCATGCCAGACTCACTTCCTATCCAAAGAAACTTTTCTGGAGTCACAATGAGCTTAGTAAATGTAGAACTGGGATTTAGTCAATGACAGTTGCTATCCATTGAACATCTGTGTGAGGTAATTTCCAATGAGCTTTAAAATATTACTTACTTACATAAACTCCATAACATAAGTGGAATTTCACTACGTTTCATTTCCTGTCCTGAGGGAAGCATTCAAGTGGCAAGTGTAAACTTGTTGATGCAAAAGCTGAGCTACCAAGTTCAACACTTGACCACTTAAAATCAGACCTGAGGAGGGAGGTTGGATTCTTGCACAGGAAGTCCTCAAAATACTTGTAGCTGAATTCAACACTGCCCCACAGCCTTGATCCTCTAAAAGAGGTCCACAAACAGGACCGGCAACACCAACAGCAACAGGGAAATAGCGACAAATGCAGAATGTCCGAGTTCCTTCTAGATCTTCCAAAGCGGAATCTGCACTTGAACAAGCTCACCAAAAGATGCATATAAACATTGAAGTTGGAGATATTCTGGTCTAGAACAGTCTTTCACCCTCCTCAGTATTGACATTTGTGCTGAATAATTCTTTTTGGTGGCCAAAGTGCTGTGCTTTATAGTATGATGAGAAGCACCCTAGGCTTCAATCTACTAGATGCCATTAGCACCTTCCTAGTTGTGACAATCAATAATTTTACCAGGAATTTCCAAATGTATCATGGAGGCACAATCACCTCTCATGGAGAACCACTGCCCTAGAGCAAATGAACTGGATACACCATGATGGAGTTCACATCAAAGTCCACCTCTTACTTGGCTCATAACTTTGGGCAGATTACTTAATCCTTCTAAGCCACAGTTCTGAAAATGTACAATGCAGTTTATTATACTGCTGACCACATACGATGGAGTTTTATAAAAATTAAATAGTAGACTACTTAGAAGATGTTAATCTCAGGGCAATGTGCATAAAAATATCTAAATATATCTGTTATAATTATCAGGCCTTTCATAAATAAACTCCTAAAGGACAGCTCTTATATGTGTGAAATTCCTGATTCTTAGTGGAATTTTTTCATGAAGGAAAAAATCATATTACCCATGTTTAAAATCAGAGGAACACAGTTGTTGAAGAGGGCAATAATTTTCTGGAGAAAACAGGGGCTGTGTCCCACCACAAGTCAAGTCTTTAGAGATCCCGGGGACATAATCAAGACAGATTGTTCAGTCTTAGACTTTAGTGGAAACTTTAACTCAGGAGTGGTATAAGATTGTGGGAGGCAACACCTCTAGAAGGCAGGAGAGTTCATGAAAAAGAAATAATAAAGACTGGATTCACCTGATTTTGAACCTGGTCTCTTGGGAACAAAATATCTGCAGGGAAAAAAATCCTTTCTGTGCGAAGCAATGTCCCAACAATTGGGAAATGCTCCTAATGAGCAGATATATAGAGCTGTAAATATCTCCTCTACTGCTGTTCCTCAAAGTGTACAACCGTGGGCTGGAAGAGACATAGTTGTTTCTTCTGGAGTCCTAAGTCTGACAAGGGGACTGATGCTTGACGCCTTCCTGCTCTCATGTCTAGGGACAGAGTTTCAGTCTCCATCATCAACCATCCAGGGAGGAACTCGGATTTTCATACAAAGACCTTCCTCTCAGACATCCCACCTAGGTGAGTCCAAGAGACCAGTGGGCACTGCAGGAAAGCTTCAGAGAGAATGGAACCAAGAATGTTTACTTGAGGTCACTTGAAAGCCAATTCGGCAAAGCTAAGGGACCAGAGATTTCAGTGATTGTTTGTTTCCTTTCTTGATTAATAAATTGATTAATATTTTTATTTATGATGCTTTTTAAAAATTCCCATTTAACTCAGCAATGCACTCGTCATTATTGAAATTTGAAAGATGGCAATGACAGTCTAGTTAGAAGAGGGGATTTTAGGCATGACATTGTTCGAGTAGAAATACATGTGTCCAAGGAAACTTGCAATTACATGGAGTAGAGAAATAGGGTATTAGATGGGGAGAGATATACTATGATGTGAGGGTATTTCATTTTTATGTGGAAGATGGGACATATTTGTGTATGCTTGCATATTGATGAGAAAGTTCCAGAACAATGGATTCCTCTCACATACCACCTTGTACCAGCAGTTCATGAGGCACATATTTTGCAGTTATCTACCCTCATGCTAGATATGGAGACTTTTAAAAATCACTTAATAGGTTTTTTTAAAGTATACTAATGAAGATTACTTGCAATTATTACCTTACTTCTGAGTCTGAATATATTTGTGGATTTGTTAGATATTTACTTTGTCTATTGCAAATTGTCTGTATGAGTTCTTTGCTTTTGTATAGTGATTTTATTTCTGTTTTTGATTGCATTTTTCAAATATAAGAATTGGGTTGCTCAATGGGTAACAAATGGTTACAAGTAAGTTACAGTTAGAAGGAATAAGTTCTGATGTTCTATTGCATAGTAGAATGACTGTACTAAACAATAATGTATTACATATTTCAAAATAGCAGAGGTTTTTGAATATTCTCATAACAAAGAAGGGATAAATGTTCAAGTTGAGAGAAATGTTAATCACCCTGATTTGACCATTACACAATATATACATGTATGGAAACATCACCTTGTACCCCATAAATATGTATACTTCTCATGGGCCAATCTTACATTTTTTCAAAAGAAAGAATGAAATGTGAGATGCAAAATTAAAAAAGAAAAGTATTGGAGTTTTCACCACCTTTGCTGTGTACTGTCTGTTTCTTTTGTGGATTATCTCAAGAATGTATAAAAGTTTGTAATTTTGTGTGGTCAAATTTATCATTCAGTTATATTGTTTTTTCCTCATGGCTTTTTAAATATACAAAGTTCATCTGCAGTATTTGAGTCAATATATCACCTTCTATATGTATTTCCAATGTATCTTTGCTTCTCTTTTGTTCTTTAATGTGCCTTTGTTCCTTTTGTGATTAAATCTATTTCTACAATTTACATTTCCTTCAACCATCAATTGAAAGACATTCTTCCTCATCATTTTACTAAAGATCACTTTTATATTTCATTAACATATTTCATCTGTATACTTTTATGTAAGATAAATTATAATTTTAGATGATTCTAACTCAATTATGGGTTATATTCTCTTATGTATAGGTCTTTGCAAATTTAATTATTAATCCATATTGGAATCATTAAATCATTGCTATTTTATATCTTTCCTTTATTGATGCACCTTTCAATTTGGTTAATACCATTGTTTTGAAACCACCTGGTTTTATTCCCCTGCCATTCTTTTTAGCTCACAACTTCTCATTTCCTTAACATTTACTTCTATATAATGCATACATATTCATGTACCTTTGTGAACTCACAGGGTGGACAGAGCAGGTGAAATCCCTGCTCAGTTAGATCTTGAATTATAATGGTGAAGACAGTACAAAGAAAGAAATGTGGGCATGGTATCATGCCCCCAGCGATGAGTTATATGAAGAATATTTTTCAGTGTAAAAGGATAGAATTGTCATGTCTGTGCAGGATTTTAGAGCAAAGTCAGGGAGACTGCGTTTTGGACAAAGACAAGAACCAGGAACAGAATGTGCCATGGAATGTGTTAGGAAATATGTAACAAATCTCAAAACCTAAGAATACCAAAGAATAGATTTCCACACAAGAAAAGTGAGGAATGGGCAGCCTTAGATACTATCAGACCATATAAAAACCAATTGTCAAAATCAAGGTGGACTAGGAAGAATGACAAAAAAGTCTTCTACCATTTTATGCACTAAATGACCAAATCTGGTTGTCGTCTTATATTTCCTTTCATGATATTTTAGCTTATTCCCTTTGTTCATTCTTTCTATATGATTGTTTAATCTACAAATGTTGTGACACCAAAAAGATAGCATTACTTTTGTTTTTAGGCAAACTTATTTTTTTCTCTTTTATTACTTTTTCTGAGTATTAAAGGGATGTAAGTTTAGTTGGATGTTGACATAACCAAGGAAGCCTTGTCTTTTTCATGTTCTCTCAGGAAACATCTGAGCTTATTAGATTTTTTCCCCCATTAGTTCTATTTAAATCCCTTCTCTGTGTTTATGAAGGAGATATTTTAAAAATTTTTGTTTCTTTAAATAGAGGGCAGAACATAGTCACATCAAAATAGAAAGATAATTTCATAATGAAAACATGCCTGGCATCCATTCCTCTTTAAAATGTTATTGGGTGATAGAAGAATATGGTATTGATAAGTCCCCAGAAGTACAAATTTGCTTTATGTGTATACATGCTCTGTGTAAGTGTATACTGAGTGTTTTGTGGTGTGTGTATGTCCCTTTAGGTGTGAGAGGAGGTTTCACATCAAGGAGACTTGGACTCAATGTGTTCAAAAAAGTGACTCATAATACAGAGGCCAAAACTCAAAGCAACTATGGAAATAGAGAATGCATTGAAATTCATAGGACAATTTAAGCCAATTTACTACAGTGCCAGCATAACAACATCTGGAGAGAAAGACCTCATGTGTCTTTAAGTTTCAAAAGCAGTGAGGCCACCTCATTCTTCAGCATTCTCTGACACCGTTTCCCATCACTCTCCTCTTGCTCATTCCCCTGCCACACTGGCTTCCTTGTGGGCCTCAGATCTGAAAAAAAGCATCTTTCTATAGGTGTTTGCACTGGACATTCCCCCTGCTGGCCACATATATTCCCAAATATCCATGTGGCTCCTCTCTTGTCTTCCTTGAGGTCTTTATTCAGATGTCACCTCATCTGCTCAACTTCCCTGAATGTACAGGAAAAAAAATAAACAACGCCTCTTATCCACTCTCTCCTTTTTACCTTCTTTCTTTTACTTCATAGCACTTATGACCATCTAAATAATGTATGACATTTTTATTTGCTCTCATTCTTTCTACATATTTTACTGTAGAAGTTTATGTTGTTCTATACTGTTCAGTCATGGTTTAGACAATGCCTGGAACATGGAAAATAACCAATGAGTATTTCTCAAATGCTTGAAAAAATTAGTTATTAAAATTTTTGAATACATGACCTCCTGGGAAAAGGGTAAACATGGGATGGGAATTCCTAATCAGACATGGGGTGAGGAATCATTTGAAGTGGAACAGATGGGTACACTTATACAGAGATTAGTGTCCTAATTATATAATATAAATGATAGCATTTCTGATAGGTTATTAATGAATGTTTGTTTCAAGTTCTTTTTCTATCTCTTCTTTTGTTTTGTTTTTTTTTCATTGTTTTTATTTTTTTCTTTTGCAGTCACCTCCACCACATGAAACCAGAGAATGACACACAAATTTCAGTATTTCTTCTTCTGGGAATTTTAGAAAAACCAGAATTACAACCCTTCCTCTTTGGGCTGTTCCTGTCCATGTACCTGGTGACCTTGTTCGGAAACTTGCTCATCATCCTGGCCATCATCTCAGACCCCCACCTCCACATGCCCATGTACTTCTTCCTCTCCAACCTGTCATTTGTGGACATCTGTTTCACCTCCACCACAATCCCAAAGATGCTGGTGAATATACAGACACAGAGCAAAGTCATAACTTACACAGGCTGCATCACCCAGATGTACTTTTTCATACACTTTGTTGGATTGGACAACTTCCTCCTGACTGTGATGGCTTATGACCGGTTTGTGGCCATCTGTCAACCCCTGCACTACATGGTCATCATGAACCCCCGGCTCTGTGTTTTGCTGGTTCTTGTGTCCTGGATCATGAGTGTCCTGCAATCCTTGTTACATAGTTTAATGGTGTTGCGACTGTCCTTCTGTACACACTTGGAAATCCCCCACTTTTTCTGTGAACTCAATGAGGTTGTCCACCTTGCCTGTTCTGACACCTTTCTTAATGACCTGGTGATGTATTTTGCAGCAGCACTGCTGGGTGGGGGACCCCTCGCTGGTATCCTTTACTCCTACTCCAAGATAGTTTCCTCCATATGCAGAATTTCATCAGCTCAGGGGAAGTATAAAGCATTTTCCACCTGTGCATCTCACCTCTCAGTTGTCTCCTTATTTTATGGCACAAGCCTAGGTGTGTACCTTGGTTCTGCTACTACACACAACTCACACTCAAGCGCAACAGCCTCGGTGATGTACACTGTGGTCACACCCATGCTGAACCCCTTCATCTACAGTCTGAGGAATAAAGACATAAAAAGTACACTGAAGGAATTTTGGGGACAGAAACTAGAAAGGAGCCAGTTGTCCTGTTGCTAAAGATGTGCACCTGATTGCAGAAATTAAAGCCTCAGAGCCAGAAATTGCTCTTATTTAGTTAGATCATGGATGTATAACTTGCTCATTTTATTATATCCAGGCATTTCAATTTCTTTGATTTTGACTGCTTTGTAAAATGTAAGCAATTTTCATTTATTAAGCCTTCTTCCCTGTCAAATATACAACATTTCTCCATCATTTTTCTGCTCTCACAAAGTAATTCCTATTGTTGGATCACAAACAAGTCGGAGATTCCCATGTTTCTCATATAGTGACACAGTTACACTAGTTTTATGGGATAAACTATACTTATCAACTAAGGCCATTTATAAAATCCTATTGTAGAAAAATATCTGACACCACAGCTTTTCAATTTCATGTCTATCATTCATTTCTACACCACTGCCCTGAATTATCTTTCTGATAATATCGACTTTAACACACTAGGGTGTTTAATAGCTGGTCATGGGATTTGATGCTGCCATTGAGATCCTGTTCTGGTATTGCTCAGTGTCCACAGCACTTATTCTATTTTCTGCACAGAGTATTTCAGGCACACTCTCACTTCCATGATATTCTACAGGCCAAAGCAAGTAAAAAATCTTAAGTTTAGCTCAGATTCAAAGGTGGACAAACAGACTCTACATGTAATTCTGAGGAGCTTCACAGTCACATTGTAAAAGACGTGGATACTTTGCATCTTCAGGAATAGAAGTTGTGGCAAAGTCATCGGAATAGTTTTGTTTGGAGTCATGTGTGGTCCCGTTTCACAACTGCAAGTTAGGATGCAGGGACTCAAATGGTCTTTTAGAACGTGCCTGCTCATGCCTTTCATAGACAAAAACAAACAAACAAAAGACCGTGTCAAACATTTAGAAAATGCTCACAGAGGAAAACAATGGGCCATGTAAGTCAGACCCAGGGAGAAAAGAATACTGTGAGCAAAAAGCCCTGGAGAGAAGGATAAACACCTCTGGTTTCCAAGATGCTTCCAAGGATAGAAAAATAGCAGAAAATAAATTCTTTCCCATTTTGACTCCCTCACTCATGGGAACCAAACTGCTCAGAGAATAGAGTAACATGGAACCATTAATTTCATGAGAATTCAACCTCTGAGGCATAAGAAATAGGAAATAAGCCCCTCACTCCTCCTGCCTGTGACTCAACTGTTGCAGGAAGGAGGGAGGTCGACTGGACCCTTGCGGAGGACTTCTGTCTGATGCCGCTTCTGTCACCCAGGGAAGAAAGGACCCAGGG
Organism: Cynocephalus volans; assembly: GCF_027409185.1. Lineage (NCBI taxonomy): Eukaryota > Metazoa > Chordata > Mammalia > Dermoptera > Cynocephalidae > Cynocephalus > Cynocephalus volans. The sequence goes on from NC_084469.1 coordinate 107,204,326, forward strand.
AACTGCAGTCTCAGCAGCGCCACTGAAGCACCTGGTGTTGGAAACAGTCATGGAGACAGGCAGAGCTCTCAGAGGAAAAGCTTCGGTGGTAAAAACTGTGAAAATGTGTTGACGAGAGTCCATCCACTCAAAGCATGCTACACAGTGAATTCCTGTGTCACTCTCTACTTCTCTTTCTCTCGGGTTCCTCTCATCTTGCTTCCTCTCTCTTCTGGAACACAGTTCTGAGGATCTCTTACCTGAGAAATGGACCTTCTCTTAGTCCTCAGCACCTCTCAAGAGTTTGTACCCAATCACCTTAGTCACTTCCTGTATTCATTACAAATGCTTCTATATTTCCCTATCAAAGACGCTCCTGTATTCTTTTATCTATAATGTCTTACTCATTCATTCCTTCGTTCACTTAAAAACCATTTCCTGTGGTTCCACATAGTAAACCCTCGCAAGCCCATTTCATGCATCTTCTGACATGAGCTTACTTAATATTCCTGTCTTCATTTTCCCATTTGCAAAATGGAGAAAACAGTGTTATCCAGTCCTTAGAATTAATGTTAGGATGACATTAAAGGAGATCATGTGTGGGAATTTTTTAATAGTCTCTAAAATGAGTAGGCACCTATTCATGTTAATTATCATCCCTGCATTGCTGTACATACATTTTTATTTGTTAAACCAAAAAAATGTATACTGATGATGATAATATAGGCTAAGGTATATAAAGCATACCACAAGTGCTTGACTTATGGAGTTCCATAGTAAATTATAGTTATTATTACTCTCATTTGTGGAGAATTTACAAGTTTCCTGCCCTTGTTCCAGGAGTTTTATATTTTTGTTAAAATTTGAAATGATCACCATCTATTTTCTTAGAGATTCAAACGTTCATAGGAATGCTATCCTTTTCCTCTTGTACCCACGTTTTGTTGATTTTATTTTCAATAATTTATATTTATAGAAAAGTTGCAAAGAGAGGACAGAGGTCCCATAGTGATGAAAGTGTTTGGAACTAGAGAGATGCAATTTTTACAAAACCTTCTGAAGGTACTACATGCCACTGAATGCCACATTAGAATGACTACAGTTCTTTCTGTATTTGTTTTGTATCAACTGTCTTACTAATATGCTCAGATGCAATAGGTTTCCGGCCACCAACTCACCACCTGCAGCCATCATCTGAAAACAATGTTATGTTGCCTTTTCAACACTTAGGTTTCATTTCTTTTTCTCCTTGTATTTCATTGATTGGAACTTCCAGGGCACAAATAAACAATTACTGATAATTAACTTAATTTTCTTCTTTAATACTTAAAGGAGAATTCTGCTATTGCTCCTGGCACAGGGGTCCACCCGTGCATTTCTCTAGGTAAGTTTTGCTGTTCATTTAATTTCTTCCTTGGTTACTGATGTGTTACCCTCCCTCCTGAATGAACTTTGGACACACATCTTTTCAGAAATAAGTTTGTTTTTGAAGATATTAATCCTTTTAACATGAACTTACAAGTAATATCATCTATAGAAGTTGAACACATCTCTGTGTGCATTTTTGTCATTCATAAATCTAGGTATTTCTGTTCTTTCTCACTTTTATTATTTCTTCCCTTAGACTTCTGTCTATTTTTGTCTATTCAATTGTGTATGTGTAAGAATTAGCTTTGAAATTTATTTTTCAGTTCTAGTGTCTTTCTTCTTTTTAGTGCATTTATCTTTTTTTTTCTGTGTGCTTTCATCTTTACCTGCTAATTTCTGCTTTAACTCTTTGTTTTGTAAAACTTTTATTTTTGATATCTTCAAATTTTGAGATTTTTATTTCATGAGGATACACTACATAGGTATTCACTTGCAATTATTGAAAAATATGCTAGAAAATGAATCTAAAACTCAACATTAATGTTACCACTCAAAGATGATCCTTGTTCATATTTTGGTGTACTTTGTTGAAGATAATTTTTCCTGTGCAATTATGTGTGTAGTTTAAAAAATCTATATGCTGATTTAATTTCTCCAGCCCCGAAAAGGAGACCAAGAGCCTTTTATTAGCAGTATCTGAAATATTTCTCTTTCCGCATGATGGAATTTTGCATTTTTAACCAAAAAAAAAAAGAGACATCTTAATTCCCTCATTGAAAAGGGTATCTTCATTTTAATAGTACATTCTTAGATTAATAGTAAGAATGAAAAAATTTTTAAACAATTTTTACATTGCTTCACATGGATCTTTAATATTTCTATGCCTTTTTCCCAGCAATGCATTATTCTGTCTATGAGTTATAATTAAGATTTTAGAGATTAAAGTTATTAACTTTTATCACACAAATAGATTATTATTACATTCTAATTTTCTGCATGGAACTATTTTTATTTCAGGAGTTTAATTTATGGTTGCAATTATTGATCTTTTCTTCTGTTATTTCTACCAACGACTTTTAGTTTCAAAGGAAAAAATTACTTTGAAAGGTTATACATATCTATGCATAAATTTATAATATGTACATATTTAATTAAATTTCCTATAGACAGCTAATGTAGTCCCCTGTTCTACATTTCATGTTTGAAATTTATTTACAAATATGTAGATAAGATTTAACATTATTTTTTCAATATAGTCATTGAACACTTATTCCTACCCTTTTCTTAGACCCTCAAAAGTGTCCAGAAATAAATACAAGTTAACATGATAAAAGAATCATATATTTTCATCGTGATGAGCATAATATTAAAGTATGAAACTCTAGGGTTATTCCCTTAGGGGGGAAAAAAAATAAAAATAAGAATTCCAGCTCATCATAAATTTTAATGGGGTTTTGAAATTTCAAACCAATGAAAAAGACAAAGAATAGAAATAAATGTTATTAATTAATATTATGATGACAAAATACATAAATATAAAATTATGAAATTAATAAAAAACACCAGAAAAGTAACATCACCCCTCATCAATTTGTAAAAATCAAAATCTTTCATAATATAACAGCAATGACAAAGATAATGTGGAAAAATATCATTCATAATAACATTAAATCTAAGATACACTAAAATACTATTCACAAGGAATGAATGTATTCTATATTTTAAAAAACTGCAGGGAAGTTTATTCATATATGATTGAAATATCTAGAGGAAAATGCCTGGTTATTTGAATGGGAGTCTGAACAGAATAAATATGTCCGCTTTATTCCAAATTAGTTTATAATTTTAATGGAATCTCCAGTAAAATTAAGATGCTATTTTTCTTCTAAGGAGGATAGGTGATTCTATAGTTCACATGTGAGAATAAATGGAAAGAGAAGTAATATTATGAAAGATAGAACTAAGAATAGATGAGTTTCTCTACTCAAATTTTAAGCATATTATGAGGATAGAAAATTAAACGTATAAAACAAAAGATTTGACAGCCTACTTAACAGTTATGACACAGATAATCAGTTACAAGAATGTGAATAAGGAAATACTGTAATTTTTAATAACTGAGAGAGGCTATTTACACATAATCCTAAAAGAAAAAAACATATAAAATTAAAATCAATCCAAACGTTATTTTTTCTTAAAAATCTTAGAAAGAAAAAAAATGTCCAAAAATGTGAAACTTTTAAATAGCCATTTCCTTTGGGTGGATTATTTTAATATGATGAGAATCAGAAAATGAAAAATGTACAGAGGATTCACTGCTATATTTAAAAACTCTAGGATTTCGACACTGACAAATTTCATTTTCCTTAAGGGTATATAAAGAAATTGGTAATAAAATTGAAACAGAAACAGTGATTCATAATAATAGTGGTTATTAATCATTTTTAGCAGAAGCAGCATGCAAGGTCCAGAGGATATAACTAATCTACATTACAGAGACTCAGCACTATAACAACAATCTTCCAATGATTGAAAGATCTGCCTAGAATTAGGGAATTTTCCTTCCACCATGCATTAGGCAGAAAGGGCAAGAACAACCCCAGGGATGCTGGGGGAGGGAGCACTGCTTAGGAATGTGGGCGAGCACTGCAGTGGTGGTGTTCAAACTGTGTGTGCCTCAGAATTCCCAAAAGGGCTTGTTAAATCACAGAGTGCCAGCTGCACCCACCAGGGCCTGACGATACACTTTTCTAACAACTTTCCAGGTGATCTGATGTTGCTGTTCCAGGGACCACAATTTGAGACCACTGACCTAGAGACAATCTTTCCAGGTAGTGATAGTAGCTACAACTTGTCCACAATAGGATCCAGTGGTTAGCCAAAATGGATGACTTCTTGAATCCCCTGGGTTTAAATAAAGGATATTGCTCTCATTCTAGAGAAGGTTTATTTGAAGTGAATTTTGCGTTGCTTTTTTTCCCTCACTCTGAGCAAACCCAGAAACCCCTTGGAAGAAGGAAAACAAACAGGAGATAAGAACTTTCTCCTCCTGGGATTCACAGGGGACTCTGACCAGCAGTCCCTCTTCTTTGGGCTGTTCCTCTCCATGTACCTGGTCTCAGTACTCGGGAACCTATTCATAATCCTGACCAGTATCTCAGACTCCCACCTGCACACCCCATGTACTTCTTCCTCTCCAACCTGTCCTTTCCTGACATCTGTTTCACTGCCATCACCATCCCAAACATGCTGGTGAATGTGCAGACACAGAGCAAAGTTATCAGCTTTGCAGGCTGCCTCAGCCAGATATATTTTTTCATTGTGTTTGGATGTCTGCACAGTTTAATCCTGACAATGAAGGACTACAACTGATTTGAGGCCATCTGTCACCCTCTGCACTACATGGTCATCATGAACACCTGGCTCTGTAGGCTGCTGGCTCTGGGGTTCTGGATCTTGAGTGCCCTGGGCTCCCTGCTTGAGACCTTGAGCACTTTCAGGCTGTCCTTCTGCACAAACATGGACATCCCAAGCTTTTTTTGTGACTTTCCCGAAGTCCTGGAGCTCGCCTGTTCTAACACACTCATCAATAACATAGTGACATTCTTTTTGTCCATTGTCTTAGGTGTTTTCCCTCTGTCTGGGATCCTTTTCTCTTACTCTCAGATTTTCTTCTACACCCTGAGAGTTGCATCAGCCAGTGGCAAGTGCAAAGCCTTTTCCACCTGTGGGTCTCACCTCTCAGTGATCTCCTTGTTCTATGGCACAAGCCTTGGGGTCTACCTCAGTTCTGCAGCCGCATGGTCCTCTAGTGCAAGTATGATGTCCTCGGTGATGTACACCATGGTCACCCCCATGCTGAACCCCTTCATCTACAGTCTGAGGAACAGGAACATGAAAGGGGCTCTGAGGAGACTCCACAGCAAAGCTCCTTGAAGGGCCATTGCAGGACTCTCGTGAATAACATTACATGCAATACTGAGGACCAGAAAGCCTGGCATCCTCCATCCAATATTTTGAATACATCTGCAAAGAAATTTTTTCTTTGCCTTTTCCTGTGGGTTATTTCCTGCTTTAGCTATTGTTTATAAAGTTCTATATTGGATCACAGTATTCACTTTCTAACCAGTAGTTTTAACCTTTTATAAATAAAACCTGCCATTTTCCCTATTACCTTCAGTAATAATCTTGTGTTTTTTAAGTAAATCAAATCTTACATGTTTAACATAAATCCTCAGAAGTGATGGGATGTATACCTACGTTAGAAATGTTTCCCTGGTAACTCACTTACAAAGATGTTTTCTGATGTTATGTGATCAAAATTAACTCAAAGATTTCCTTCCTTTTCATTCGATTCACTTTTATTTCAGACACAGTGACTTTATTGAATTTTTTTACTTCTACCCAATATGAATATTGGAATTTGAGAACTATATCTCATCCATCTTTGCAACCATGATGCTTAGTACAGTTCTTGATAAGAAGTTTAGGCTCAGTGAATATTTCTCAAATAGAGTGAAAAATAGACAGATGGTTGGTTAAATATAAGACTCGGACCAGAAAAATGTGGTTAGATGATTATAAAATATATACATGTATTCAAATAACCATCTGTACCTAGTAAACACATACAATGAAATAATAAAGTAATTTTTTTTAAATTTTAGAGCTAGAAAAGAAATTCGAAGATACTAATATTGAAATTAATAGTAACAACATTCAGTATATGCCAGCACTGTTTAAGCATTTTATACAAGTTTGTGTTCACTAAAAATTACCCAGTCTCAGGTATTGGGTTTTTTTTAATTTATGTTTTTATCTATCGTTATACAATAGAGTTGATTTTTGTGGCTCTTTACCAATTCCTCCTTTCCCTGCTCCATCTACCCCCTTTCCCACCCCTATCTACATCATAGCTGTTGTTTTAACAACTTCAAGGAATTATTGTGATTGTTATGTCTTTTTATTTCTATTGATTTGTTTGTTTTTTATATATAGCAGGGCACATCAACTAAGATAGTGACTACAGTTAATAGCAATGTAGTGAATTTTTCTTTTATAAAATTTTTAATTGACACATTATAATTGTACATATTTCTGTGGTACAATCTGATGTTTTGATACATATGTATGTGTATAATAACTGGGTCTGGGTAATTAGGGTTTCTATCACCTCATGCGTTTATCATTTCCTTGTACCAAGAGCATTCAAAAACCTCTCCTCTATTACATGACATGCAAAACCTAATGTTAACCATAACCATTCTGCTGTGCAATAGAACACCAGAACTTATTTCTCCTATCTAATTGTGATTTAGTACCGGTTTGCCAAACTTTCCTAGTTTCCTCTTCCCCCTTCCCCTCCCAATATAGTTCATTCCTGAAAATTGCTAAGGCAATAGATTTTAAGTGTGTTTACACCAGAAATGATGAGTATTTGAGGTAATGAATATGTAAATGAACTGCATGTAGCCACTCCAGAATGTACACATATTTCAAAACATCATTTTATAATAAGAAATATGTTAAACTTTTATTTGTCAGTTGAGAAATAATGAATAAATATTTAGAAACAAAACCAAATTCAAACAGGGGAAGAAAGAGACATGAGGAATTTCATAACCCTGCTGACATCAAATGTTTATGAATTATATGCAATGAAGTCAAAACAAGGAGGATGAGATGAGTTAGAGGAATAATTTGGTATTTTTTTTAATTGAAACATAATTGATTTTACATATCTTTGGGGTACAGAGTACAATATGTGATGTTCAAATCAAGATAATTAGTGCACTCAACATTATACAATGTAATCATTTTTCATCATCCTTTACCAATTTGGAGGAATAATTTGATGCACCCAGAAACAGTAACTTTACACATATTTCAACAAGTAAAACTCAGTAAAAAAGTTGGAAGACAGATCATTTTGACAAAAAATAAACAAAGAAACATTGTATTTAAACTGCACTATAAACTAAATGGACTTGATGGGCATTTACAGACTATTTCATATAACAGCTACAGAATTCCTCTCATCAGGACATGCATTGTTTTCCAGCATAAACCACAGGTTAGGCTTCAAAACAAGTCCTAGCAAATTTTTAAAATTGAAATCATATCAAGTATATTTTCAGACCAATATAAAATAAAACTAGAAATACTAATCAGTGAAACATTTGAAATTGTATAGATTCATGGAAACTAAACAATATAATCCCAAACAATCAATGGGTCAAAGAAGAACTTAGGCAGGAAATCAAAACATTCCTTGAAACAAATGAAGATTGAAACACATCTTACTGAAGTGTATGGGATATAGCCAAGGAGGTATTAAGAGGAATGTTTGTAGCAATAAAAACCTACATCAGAAAAACAGGAAGATTTCAAATCAACAACCTAACAATACACCTCAAGGAAATAAAAAAGCAAGAACAAAGCAATCCCAAAATAGGTAGATAAAAAGAAATATTTAAAATCTAAGCAAAAATAAATGAAATAGTAACTCAAAAAACCTACACAAAAGATCAACATAATGATAAGTTGGTTTTTGAAAGGATAAACAAAATTGACAAACCATTAGCTAGACTAAGAAAAAAAAAAGGAGAGTGGGGCAAGATGTTGGGCTAGAGGTGCCCAATGCATGACCCTCCCTGAGAAAGGGACCAGAGCAAGGAATGAAAACCTAAGTACAGGATAAAGCATCAGTGGGAGAGTGTGGGAGGGCACTGGGAGCCCAGTGAGATCCCTGTGGTGCACAAAAACAAAGTAGGGTGGGGTAGAAGAGAAAGAGGTATGTTGCTTTGGGCACCACCATGTCTCCAACACCAGGATCAGCCAGAAGGAATTCCCTTGTAACAAAAAGAATCTGCTCAGCTGTGAGCATTTCCCAGTAGTAACCCCCCTCTTCCCCCTGACCCAGCTCACCCCGACCACCACCATTGTTGCCTGTGCCATTGTCTAGTCCCAGAGCCATGGTCCTTCTCCCTGCACAGGAATTCCTCCTGCACAGCACACCCCACAACATGGCCCATGTCACCAGCTCAGCACTAAGCACATATGCAGCTCCAGCTTTCCAGCCACCTGCATGGCCCTGGCTGCCCATGTGACCCTAAAACCCAGCCACATGCACAGCCCCACCAACCTGCTGGGGAACTCTTGTCCAGCTACCCATGTGGCCTCACCAAGTCATGTGGGTCCAGCCATCTAGCCTTCCTTGTGCTCCAGCCACCTCAGCTGTACATGTAGCCCTACCCACCCATGTGAGCCTGGTAACCTACCCCCCCATGGAGCCCTACCCACCCATCCACACCCATGTATTCACCCACCCACATGTCCCAACCCACCTGAATGTGCCACCTGCAAAATCCCAGACACAGATGTAGCTGCTAGCATCCACCAGAACTACTAAGTCTACCCAGAATTACTGAGTCTACCTTCAAAAACTGAGTTTACTCAGAACTATTGATACTACTCAGTCCATCTGGAACAAAAACTAAAACACCCCACACAACAGGAAATGTGTAACAAATCTGTAGTAGGAAGTCATACTCCTCAAAAAACACCTCAGAATAATAGAAGAAGCAACAGATCCGCCAGAAGACTAGACATCAACATAAGAATACTAGAAATATGAATAAACAAGAAACTATGAAACCACAAAAAGAATTCTATGATTCTCAAATATCAGACCCCATAAAAGAGGAAACACTTTTTTTGTCTAAAAAGAAATCCAAGCCAACAATCTTTAGGAAACTCAGTGAGACAAAAGAACACTCAGTTAGATGACACAATGAAATGAGGAAAACAATCCAGGAGATGAAGGAGAACATGTACAAAAGAATTAATACCATTACAAAGAATGTAACAGAGCTTCTGGAACTGAAAGACTCATTCAGTGAAATAAAAACTACAATTGAGAGTGTAAGCAGCAGGCCAGAGCAAGCAGAAGAAAGAATTTTTCATCTAGAAGTCAGATTTTTGGAGTAACCCAAGGGGAGAAAAAAGAAAGAAAAAGAAAAAAAGAATTTTAAAATATGAAGAAAATCTAAGACAGCTAGCAGACAACCTTAAGCACACAAATGTCCAAACCATGGGTGTTCTGTAGGGGAGGAGAAAGTAAAATGTACTGAATCACATTCAATGAAATAATAGTGGAAAACTTCCCTGGTATTGGTAGAGATACAAACTTACAGGTCAAAGAGGATGAAACATGTCCAAACAGATATATTCCAAAAAGATCCTCTCTGCAACACATCATAGTAAAACATTCAAAAGGCAAGGAGAAAGAGCGAATCATAAAAACAGCAAGAGAAAAACATCAAGTCACCTGTAAGGGGGTCACCATCAGTAAAACAGACTTCTCAGCAGAAAGCCTACAGGCCAAAAGAGAATGCAATGATATATTCAAAGGATTAAAAGAAAAAAAAACTGCCAGTCAAGAATTCTATACCCAGCAAGGCAATCCTTCAGAAATGAAGAGGGAAAGGTGTCTTGCAAACAAACAAAAGCTGCAGGACTGCATCAACCCAAGACAACCCCACAAGAAATCCTGAAGGGAGTCCTGCATCTGGAAGCCAAAAAATGATAATAACTACCATGAATACACTGGAAAGAATCAAACCCACTGGTAGAACAAAAATGAAAATGAGAAAAAGAGAGAAATGACATCTTACCACCCCCAAAAAAACAACAAACATCTAAGTCAAACAATAAAAGGTGGAAAAAAGGAAGTACAGATATATAAAACATCCAAAGGAAAATTGATAAATTGCCAGGAGTAAGACAATATCTTTCAATTATAATGCTAAATGTACATAGACTAAATTCCCTACACAAAATGCACAGATTGACGGACTGGATTAAAAAGCTAGACCCAAGTATATGCTGTTGACAAGGGATTCACCTCACCTGTAAGGACATACAGAGACTAATAATGAAGGGATAGAGAAGTATAGATAGACCATGCAAACAGAGACCAAAAATGAACAGAGGTAGTTATTCGTATGTTGGGCAAAATAGACTTCAAACCAAAAACCACAAAAAGGAAAAAAAGAAGATCATTATATAGTAATAAAGGGATCTATCCAGCAAGAAGACATAATATTCATAAACATACTTACACCCAACTCCAGAGCACCAAGAATATAAAACAAACACTATTAGACCTAAAGAAAGAAACTCCAAGATGAAAATAGTTGGAGACCTGAACATACCACCCTCAACCTTGGACAGATCATCTATGCAATAAATCAATAGAGAAACACCACAGGACTGATACTACACTTTAGACCAGTTTGGACTTGGCAGACAACTGAAGAACATTTCATCAGACAACAGCACAATAAGCATTCTTCTCATCAGTACATGGAACATTCTTCAGAAGAGACCACATGTTAAGTCACAAATCAAATCTCAAGAAATTTTTTAAAATTAAAATCATTTCAAGTATGTTTTCAGACCTCAGTGGATTAAATTTACATATCAATAACAAGCAAATCTCTAGAAACTATACAAATACATGGAAATTTATGCTCCTGAACAAACTATAGGCCCAAGAAGAAATTACACAGAAAATCAAAAAATGACATCAAACTTATTCAAATAAAGAAACATCATACCAAAAATGGGCAATACACAAAAGGAATTACTAAGAGGGAAGTTTGTTGCAATAAATGCTTACATGAAAAGAATAAAAAGATTTTGAATAAAAAACCTAACACTACTCCTGAAAGAACTAGGAAGAAAAGAACAATACAATCCCAAAATTAGTAGATGGAAGGGAATAATAGAGACCAGAGCAGAACTAAATGAAAGAGTGCCAAAAAATGATACAAAAGGTCAATGAAACAAAAAGTTGGTTTTCTGACAAGATAAACAAAATATACAAACCTTTAGTTAAGCTACCAAAAAGGAAGAGATAAGACCCAAATAACAAAAATCAGAATTGAAAGTGGAGACATTATCACCAATCCACAGAAATGCAATGAATCATTAGAGAGCATGACAAATGACTGTACACCAGCAAATTTTAAAACCTGGAAGAGATGGATAAATTTCTGGACACATACTGCCAAGACTGAAACAAGGAGAAATAGAAAATCTGAACAGACCAATCACAAGCAATGAGATTGAAGCAGTAATCAGCAGTCTCCCAACAAAGAAAAGTCCAGGACTGGATGGATTTACTGCTGAATTCTACCAAAACATTAAGAGGAATCGACACAATTCCCTTCAAACTATTCCAAAAAATTGAAACAGAGGCCACACTCCAAACTCATTCTATGAGGCCAGCATCACCATGATACCAAACCAGACAGAGATACAACAAAAATAGAAAAGTAAAGGCCAACATCTCTAATGAGCATAGATGTAAAAATCCATCACAAAATATTAGCAAATGGAATACAAAAACACATCAAAAAAATTAAACATCATGATCAAGTGGGCTTCATCCAAAGAGGCAAGGATGGTTCAACATATGCAAGTCAACAAATGTGATACACCACATCAACAAAATAAAAACAAAACCTGTATACTTATATCAATAAACACAGAAAAAGCATTCAACAAAATTCAACATCCCTTCATGATAGTTTCAGGTAATTAGGTATAGAAGAGTATCTCAACACAATAAAAGCCAAATAAAATAAACCAACCACTAGTGTAATCCTGAATATGGAACAGCTTATCTTTTAAGAACAGGAAGAATAAGACAAAGATGCTGATTCTTACCACTCCTATTTAACATAGTATTGGAAGTACTAGCCAGAGCAATCAGCCAACAAAGAGAAATAAGGGGTATCCTTATAGAAAATCAGAAGTCAAACTGTTCCTTTTGGCATATGACGTGATCCTATATATATAGAAAAATCCTAAAGACTTGTCCAAAATCCAATTAGAACTGATTCATGATTTGGTTATGGTTGCAGGATACAAAATCAACATGCAAATATCAGTAGCATTTTTATACACCAATAACAAACTAGCAGAAAAAGAAATCAAGAAATCAAGCCTATTTACAGGAGTCACCAAAAAATTAAAACACTTAGGAATCAATTTAAAAATAAAAATAAAATAAAATAAAGCTGAAGGCTTTATTTATTCATGTTTTTGGTGCCTTTGCCAAAGATCAATTGGCCATAAGTACATGGGTTGATTTTTAGGTCCTCTGTTCTGTTCCATTGATCCAAATGTCAATTTTTATGTTAGTACCATGTCGTTTGGTTGTTATACCTTTGCAGTATAATTTTTTAAATTTTTTTATATTGCTTTTTGTTGCTTATGAATATTCATGAGACACAAAGTTGATGTCTCTATTTTTATTTTTTTTCCTCAGGATTGCTTTGGCTCTTGGGGGCTTTTTGTTGTTTTACATGAATGTTAGGGTTATTTCTTATATTTCTGTGAAGAATATCATTGGTATTTTAATGGGAATTGCATTGAATGTATAGATCACTATGGGTAGTATGGATATTTTCACAATGCTAATGCTTCCAATCCAGGAGCATTATCTTCCTCATTTCACAATGTTGAGAAAGCAGTCTCTTCATTAAATTGTGTCTGTAAAATTGGGTATCCACACACAGAGGAATAAACTTAGGCCTTTATCTCAAATTATATATAAAATTCAACTCAAAATTGATTCCAGACTTATGTGAGAACAGATGATATGAAATTACTAGAAGGAAACACTGGGGGAAAACTCTCTAACATTGGTCTGAGCAATGATTTTGTTTTCAACGTTACCTCAAAAGCACAAGCAACAAAAGCAAAAGTGGACAAGAGGGATTAAAACAAAAAAACTTCTCTACAGCAAAGGAAACAATCACAGAGTGAAGAGACAACCTAAAGAATGGGAGAAAAATATGCAAACTATATAACTGATATGGGGATTCTCAGTCTTAGACTTTGGAAAATTTTTGACTCCAGGTTGGGATAAGGTATGAGGAAGTTAGATCTCTGAACGGCAGGTAAGTTCTTGAAGAAGGAGTAAAAACGACTGGATTCCCCTGATGTTTCATCTGGGGTCTTGGGAGCAGAGAATCTATAGGGGAAGAAATCATTTCAGTACAGAGCAATGTCCCCTAGGGAAATCAAATTCTCAAGCCTGTTGTGACAAGAGGGCCATGTGCCTAATGAGCAGACCTGTGGAGCCATAAGTATCTCCTCTGCTGTTGTCCCTCAGCATGTCCAACCTTGGGCTGGACGGTAATGATTTTTCTTTTGGAGCCATAAGTTTGACTCAGGGCCTAATGCTTGACCCTTTCCTGCTGTTCCATCTGGTGCCAGAGCTTCAGTCTCCATCATCAACCATCCAGGAAGGAATTCAGACTTCCACACGGAGAACTTCCTTTCGTAAAACCAATGTAGGTGAGTCTAAGACCCCAATTAACACTGCGGGAAAGAGTCAGGAAGATGGAAACCGTAAACATGTATCTGAGGTCAGATCCAGCCTAGCCCGGTGTGGAGAGATTTCTGTGGTTATCTGCTTCTTTGATTAATTAATTAATCAATTTATGTATACATTTATGATATTACAAAGAGAACTGAACATCGAATTCAGCCATGGAGGGTGATTGTTGACAATTAAACAGTGGTAATAGAAGACGAATTATAACAGAGAAATGGAGGTTTAACTTGGTTCCAGTTACAGTAGAACATACACCCAAGGATCTTTTTGAAATTAAATCAAGATGAGAAATAGGGTATTAGATTTGGAGAGATGCATTCTGAAACAAGGGCATTTCTTTTCTATTTTTAAAATGGGGCAATTTGAATGTGTTTCCATATTGATGAGAAACATCCAGACTAATGGATTCCTTTCAAATACTACCTCATAAAAAAAAAAAAATACTACCTCATGACAGAGCCCATGCATGGGGTCTACATTTTGCAATATTTCCCTCATGCTGGATATTCAAATGAAATTTTAAAAAGTATTTAAGTCATGAAAAGTGGTATGCCAACCACCCTCACTTTACAATTATTTCCTCACTCATGTGGCTGTTTTATTTGTGTGTTTGTTAGATATTTACCACTGATTACACGTTGCCTCTGCAAGTTCCTAGCTTTTGTGTGGTGCATTCGGACTGTTTTTATTTCTGGTTTTTATTGAATTACTTTAAATACATGAATTTGAGCTTTTCAAATATTTTGATGTTTGTCACTCACTTCTTTCATGGAAGTATCAATGTATTTGGTGACTAAAGCATGAAAGTTTATAAATGTTCTATATCCAAATCCAGCTATCAGTTATACAGTGTTACTCTCATTGCTTCATCAATATAGAAAGTTCTTCTGAACCATTTGGCTAAATGAATTGCTTTTTATACATAAATTTTCCCCTTGTTTTCATGCCTCTGTTATTCCTTATTGTGCCTTTTACTTTTAATGTTTCTTAAATTTGCTACATCTATGCCCATCATTTGAAAGGCATTTATTATCATTTGACTATGATTGCCTTTATCTTTCATAAACATAATTGAATTCTTATATCTTTATATAAGATGAGGTTTAATTTAGATACTGCTTCTTCCTCACATTTTAAAACATTTTCTGTTATGTTGTCTCATTTCCAATCCTTTGGCGATTTAGTCTTGAATTAGACACCCATGTTGATGTCGTCAAATCATTACTAGTTTATAACTTCATGTAAACTTAGTTTCTGATTTTCATTCTATTCTGTTTCATACCGTTATTTGGAAACCACTACACTTACCCCAAT
This sequence comes from Cynocephalus volans, assembly GCF_027409185.1. Lineage (NCBI taxonomy): Eukaryota > Metazoa > Chordata > Mammalia > Dermoptera > Cynocephalidae > Cynocephalus > Cynocephalus volans. The sequence goes on from NC_084469.1 coordinate 107,219,399, forward strand.
TGCATGCTCACTGCCATTCTTTGTTCTTTATGTTCTTAGTTTCATTTAAAACTTCTCTTTCTGTATTATGCAAATACATACGTACTCATCCAGTGTTTGCTCAAATGCATGAGTGGTACCCTATTCATATCAGAAATGTTCTTTAGGTTTTAGTGTATTTTTTTAGCTTATCTTCCCCTTTCCTTTTCCTTTCCTTTTTTATTTTATCAATGCTATAAAATATTTTGGGATATTTAGGTTAAAACTATGATTCTCACCTGGAGGTGATTTTTTTCCCAAGAGAGAAATTGAGCAAAGATATTTTCAGCGTTCACCCTTGGATGCACCCTACAGCCAGGGATTCTGATAAACATATAGAGTGCACAGAACGACTCCACCACAAAGAGTGATCGTGCCCAGACCTTCAGCACTGTTGGGACTTAAAACCTTTGAGTTACCAACACCTGTATTTTTCATAGATAGAGCTCTCTCCAGATTGTTTTCCCGAGATCTTGTAACACTTCAAGTTTCTGCCACCAAAATTAGAGAGTACCCCCTTGTTACTCATTTAAAAATTCCAACCCTGAAAAGGTGGCCACTGGGCCTCAGGCAGCGGGAAACATGTGGACCTTCCTCTTGCCATCTCTTAAGGGAGGACCGCTGCTGCTGGCCGGTCGTTGGGGGTGACCACCACTTTGCCCCCAGCAGGAGAGGCTGCCTCATTTACAGGCAACAACTTTGAAGTGTGGAGCAGGAAAAGAACTGTTTCTTAGCTGCAAAAGCGAGTCTAGAAACAGGGAACACGGTGCCAGGGCTGCTGTGGATGCAGACAGGATCCCGGAGGCCGGGGCCATGCTGAAGGCGACCCGCTGCCCTATTCAGGATTCAAGGTTTCAGGCTGGCATTAAAGAAGACTCCTGGGAGCACCCGAGCCACACCGTGACTGAACAGCCCGAGGTAGCAGCGGCAGAGAACAGGGAAGGTGACAAACCAGAGACAGAGAGTGAGCACCCGACCTGGCACAGCACTGTGAGTGACCCCTGGCCCAGCTCTGTTCGGGGACTCCCGCCCACCCGGCTCCCGCCTACATCACCAGGCCACTCAGCGCCCGGGGGCTGCTGCCATTTTCCCACGTGCTGGCAGTTCCGCCCAGCTCGGCCGTCACTGAGCCTTCCAACCTGCTTGGCCTGGCCCGGGGCTTTCCGGAGCCTGCGGGCTGGCCTCCCCTCCCTCTCCCTCCGCGGTTCTCTGGTGGGGCTGGGGGCGTGGGGCATCCCCGGCCAGTGTCGGGAGGGCAAGGAAGTACTAGCGGGCCGACTGTCACTCCACCACACCCTGGATTCCAGCCCCCCGTAAACTTCCTGTTACTGGGAGGCAGATACCATCTCTGCGGCCACCAGTTCGGAAAAAAGCCTAACGAATTTCTGGTTGGGAACAGTGTGGCAGGAGAGTTCCCAGGTCCGCTTGAACCTGCAGGAGGTCAGGCTGCAGGTGGGCGCTAGATTCAGTCTATGCCGTGGGGATACAAAGGTGAACAAGACCCGAGAAAGATCTATACAGGGCTACAAAGGCACCCAGAGCAACTGGTCGTCTGTGCCTACCAAAACCTGGTAGACTTCCTGAGCGAGGCGGTGCCAAGCAGGGTCTTGAAGGCCCAGCTGATAGACGAAGGGTGCAGAAAAAACACCCCAGGCCAGCACAGTGTGTACAGAGTGGGGAGACGTGTGGCCAGGGAGGCGGAGACTGGACAGAAACCACATACCCAGTGGGGTCACCACTGCACGATCCAACAGCCTGGTCCAGAGCACACGGAACATGGAGAAGTCCACACAGGAAGAGAAAGCTCAACAGAGATCACACACCATGTGTTACGTGATCCACCAGCCCAGCACAGTCCAAGCTGACCAGAAAGGTGGCTCCCCGGAGAAGCCCAAGACCCAAAGCAACCACACACACAAGGCACTAAGGCCAACTGAGCAGTCACAGAGGGAGCCATACGAAATTGGCAACCACAGCAACATCCTAGTTAGTCATTAGTCTCAAATCGGTAGACTGTGAAACCCCCTGCAACAATGAATAAACACCAAAAAAAGGATACCAGAAATACAAAAAATCAACAAAGTACACCACCAAAAGTTAATAAATACCAAACTCTAGATCCTATAGAACAAGAACCCCTTGAAATAACTGACAAGGAATTTTGAGTGATAATTCTAAGGAAATTGAATGAGATACAAGAAAACTCAGCAACACATCATGATGAAATGAGGAAAAGCATACAGGATCTGAAAGAGGAAATGTACAAGGAAGTCAATGTCCTGAAAAAAGATGTAGTAAAACTTGCCAAACTGAAGAAGTTATTCAATGAAATAAAAAACACAACGGAGAGTTTAACCAGCAGGCTTGTCGAAGTTGAAGAGAGAACCTCTGAACTTGAAGATGGCTGATTGAAATAACACAAGCAGACAAAAAGAAAGAAAAAAGAATAAAGGATATTGAAGAAAATCTGAGAGAGATATCAGACAACCTTAAACGCTCAAATATCCGAGTCATGGGTATTCCAGAAGGGGAGGAAAATGGAGATTCCATTGAAAACATATTGAACAAAATAGTTGCAGAAAACTTCCCAGGTATAGGAAAAATCACAGATCTTCAGATCCAGGAAGCTCAACGATCTCCAAATGTATTCAACCCAAAAAGGACTTCTCCAAGACATGTCATAGTCAAATTGGCAAAACTCAGAGACAAAGAGAGAATCTTAAAAGCTGCAAGAGAGAAGCGTCAAATCTCCTATAAGGGAGCCCCAATCAGGCTAACATCAGACTTTTCATCACAAACCCTAAAAGCTAGAAAGGAATGGGATGATATTTTCAAAATACTAAAAGACAAAGATTGCCAGCCAAGAATACTCTACCCTGCAAGGCTATCCTTCCGAAATGAAGGGCAAATAGTACATTTCTCAGACAAAAAAAAACTGCGGGAGTTCACTACCACACGACCAACCTTACAAGAAATCCTCAAGGGAGTACTGGGTTTGGTACCTGAAAAATAACTACCACTGCCATAAAAACACAAGAAAAATCAATACCCACTAGTATAACAAAAATGGCATTCATGAAGAGAAAGCAAGCAAACAAAAACACTATCTACAACCTAAGGAACCAACAAACACAGAAACCAAATGGTAAATCAGAAAGCAAGGAAGAAAAGAAACCTAAGACAACCAAACAACCAATAAAATGCTAGGAAAAAATCAACACCTTTCAATAACAACTCTTAATGTAAAAGGCTTAAATTCCCCAATTAAAAGACACAGACTGGCTGACTGGATCAAAAAGGAGGACCCAACTATATGCTGCCTACAAGAGACCGACCTCACCCATAAAGATTCACACAGACTAAGAGTGAAAGGATGGAAAATGATTTACCATGCAAACAGAAAAAAAAACGAACTAGAGTAACTATTCTTATATCTGACAAAATAGACTTTAAACTAAAAACCATAAAAAGAGACAATGAGGGACACTACTTAATGATAAAAGGTCTGATCCATCAAGAAGACATAACAATCATAAATATGTATGCACCCAATGTTGGAGCAGCCAGATTCATAAAACAAACTCTATTAGACCTAAAGAAGGAAATAGACACTAATACCATAATAGCAGGGGACCTGAACACCCCACTGTCAATATTAGACAGATCATCTAGGAAGAGAATCAGTAGAGAAACACAAGATCTAAACAAGACTCTAGACCAATTGGAATTGTCAGATATCTACAGAACATTCCACCCAACAACCTCAGAATATTCATTCTTCTCATCAGCACATGGATCATTCTCCAGGATAGATCACATATTAAGTCACAAATCAAATCTCAATAAATTCAAAAAAATTGGAATTATCCCATGTATCTTCTCAGACCACAATGGATTAAAACTAGAAATGAATAACAAACGAAACTCTGGAAACTATACAAACACATGGAAATTAAACAGCATTCTACTTAATGACATATGGGTCCAAGAAGAAATCAAGCAGGAAATCAAAAAATTTATTGAAACTAATGAAAACAATGATACATCATACCAAAACCTGTGGGATACTGCAAAAGCGGTATTGATGGGAAAATTTATTGCATTAAACGCTCACTTCAGAAGAATGGAAAGATGGCAAGTGAACAACCTAACACTTCACCTTAAAGAACTAGAAAAACAAGAACAATCAAAACCTAAAGTGAGCAGACGGAAAGAAATCATTAAGATCAGAGCAGAACTGAATGAAATTGAAAACCAAAAAACAATTCAAAAGATCAACAAATCAAAAAGTTGGTTTTTTGAAAAGATAAATAAAATTGACAATCCATTAGCATGGCTAACAAATAAAAGAAGAGAGAAGACTCAAATAACCAAAATTAGAAATGAAAAAGGCGATATTACAACTGATTCATCTGAAATACAAGAAATCATTCGAGACTACTATAAACAACTATACGCCAACAAATTTGAAAATCTGGAGGAAATGGATAAATTTCTGGACACACACAAGCTCCCAAAACTGAACCGTGAAGACGAAGAAAGTTTGAACAGACCAATAACAATAAAGGAGATTGAAGCTGTTATCAGAAGGCTCCCAACAAAGAAAAGACCAGGACCAGATGGATTCACAGCAGAATTTTACCAAACATTCAAAGAGGAATTGACACCGATTCTTTACAAACTATTCCAAAAGATTGAAACGGACGCACATCTCCCAAACTCATTCTATGAAGCAAACATCATCCTGATACCAAAACCAGGTAAAGATATAACCAAAAAAGAAAACTACAGGCCGATATCCTTGATGAATATAGATGCAAAAATCCTCACTAAAATACTAGCAAACAGAATACAGCAACACATACGTAAAATTATTCATCACGATCAAGTGGGATTCATCCCAGGGATGCAAGGTTGGTTCAACATACGCAAATCAATAAATGTGATACACCATATTAATAATCTCAAACACAAGGACCATATGATCATCTCTATAGATGCTGAAAAAGCATTTGATAAAGTTCAGCACTCATTCATGAAAAAGACCCTCTATAAGTTAGGTATAGAAGGAAAGTATCTCAACATAATTAAAGCCATATATGCCAAACCCACTGCCAATATCATCCTGAATGGGGAAAAGCTGAAAGCTTTTCCTTTAAGAACAGGAACTAGACAAGGATGCACACTCTCACCACTCCTATTCAACATAGTGTTGGAAGTACTAGCCAGAGCAATCAGAGAAGAGAAGGAAATAAAGGGCATCCAGATTGGAAAAGATGAAGTCAAACTGTCCCTGTTTGCAGATGACATGATCCTATATATCGAACAGCCTAAAACCTCTACAAAAAAACTCTTGGAATTGATAAATGATTTCAGCACAGTAGCAGGATACAAAATCAACACACAAAAATCAGTAGCATTTCTTTTCTCCAATAGTGAACATGCAGAAGGAGAAATCAAGAAAGCCTGCCCATTTACAATAGCCACCAAAAAAATAAAATACTTAGGAATTGAGTTAACCAAGGAGGTGAAAAATCTCTATAATGAGAACTACAAACCACTGCTGAGAGAAATTAGAGAGGATACAAGAAGATGGAAAGATATTCCATGCTCTTGGATTGGAAGAATCAACATAGTGAAAATGTCCATACTACCCAAAGTGATATACAAATTCAATGCAATCCCCATCAAAATTCCAAAGACATTTTTCTCAGAAATGGAAAAAACTATTCAGACATTTATATGGAACAATAAAAGACCACGAATAGCCAAAGCAATGCTCAGCAAAAAAAATAAAGCTGGAGGCATAACACTACCTGACTTTAAGCTATACTACAAAGCTATAATAACCAAAACAGTATGGTACTGGCAGAAAAACAGACACACAGACCAATGGAATAGAATAGAGAATCCAGAAATCAACCCACACACTTACTGCCATCTGATCTTTGACAAAGGCACCAAGCCTATTCACTGGGGAAGGGACTGCCTCTTCAACAAGTGGTGCTGGGATAACTGGGTATCGATATGCAGGAGAATGAAACTAGATCCATACCTCTCACCGTATACTAAAATCAACTCAAAATGGATTAAGGATTTAAATATACACCCTGAGACAATAAAACTTCTGAAAGAAAACATAGGGGAAACACTTCAGGAAATAGGACTGGGCACAGACTTCATGAATACAACCCCAAAAGCACGGGCAACCAAAGGAAAAATAAACAAATGGGATTATATCAGACTAAAGAGCTTTTGCACAGCAAAAGAAACAGTTAAAAGAGTTAAAAGACAACCAACAGAGTGGGAGAAAATATTTACAAAATATACATCTGACAAAGGATTAATATCCAGAATATACAAGGAACTCAAACAACTTTACAAAAAGAAAACAAGCAACCCAATTAAAAAATGGGCAAAAGAGCTAAGTAGGCATTTCTCTAAGGAAGATATCCAAATGGCCAACAGACATATGGAAAAATGCTCAACATCACTCAGCATCCGGGAAATGCAAATCAAAACCACATTGAGATACCATCTAACCCCAGTTAGGATGGCTAAAATCCAAAAGACCCTGAACGATAAATGCTGGCGAGGCTGCGGAGAAAAAGGAACTCTCATACATTGTTGGTGGGACTGCAAAATGGTGCAGCCTCTATGGAAAATGGTATGGAGGTTCCTTAAACAATTGCAAATAGATCTACCATAGGACCCAGCCATCCCACTGTTGGGAATATACCCAGAGGAATGGAAATCATCAAGTCGAAGGTATACCTGTTCCCCAATGTTCATCGCAGCACTCTTTACAATAGCCAAGAGTTGGAACCAGCCCAAATGCCCATCATCAGATGAGTGGATACGGAAAATGTGGTACATCTACACAATGGAATACTACTCAGCTATAAAAACGAATGAAATACTGCCATTTGCAACAACATGGATGAACCTTGAGAGAATTATGTTAAGTGAAACAAGTCAGGCACAGAAAGAGAAATACCACATGTTCTCACTTATTGGAGGGAGCTAAAAATTAATATATAAATTCACACACACACACACACAAACCGGGGTAGGGGAGGAAGATATAACAACCACAATTATTTGAAGTTGATACAATAAACAAACAGAAAGGACATTGTTGGGGGGGAGGGGGGGAGAGGGGGAGAGAGAAGGGAGGGAGGTTTTGGTGATGGGGAGCATTAATCAGCTACAATGTATATTGACAAAATAAAATTTAAAAAAAAAGAAAAGAAAAGAAAACTTCCCAGGTATAGGAAAAATCACAGATCTTCAGATCCAGGAAGCTCAACGATCTCCAAATGTATTCAACCCAGAAAGACCTTCTCCAAGACATGTCATAGTCAAATTGGCAAAACTCAGAGACAAAGAGAGAATCTTAAAAGCTGCAAGAGAGAAGCGTCAAATCACATATAAGGGAGCCCCAATAAGGCTAACATCAGACTTTTCATCACAAACCCTAAAAGCTAGAAAGGAATGGGATGATATTTTCAAAATACTAAAAGACAAAGATTGCCAGCCAAGAATACTCTACCCCGCAAGGCTATCCTTCTGAAATGAGGGGCAAATAGTATATTTCTCAGACAAACAAAAACTGCGGGAGTTCACTACCACATGACCACCCTTACAAGAAATCCTCAAGGGAGTACCGGGTTTGGTTCCTGAAAAATAACTACCACTGCCTCAAAAACTCAAGAAAAATCTAAACCCGCTAGTATAATAAAAATGGCATTCATGCAGAGAAAACAAGCTAACAAAAACACTATCTACAACCTAAGGAACCAACAAACACAGAAACCAAACGGTAAATCAGAAAGCAAGGAAGAAAAGAAACCTAAGACAACCAAAAAACCAATAAAATGCTAGGAATAAATCAACACCTTTCAATAACAACTCTTAATGTAAAAGGCTTAAATTCCCCAATTAAAAGACACGGACTGGCTGACTGGATCAAAAAGGAGGACCCAACTATATGCTGCCTACAAGAGACCGACCTCACCCATAAAGATTCACACAGACTAAGAGTGAAAGAATGGAAAATGATTTACCATGCAAACAGAAAAAAAAAACGAACTAGAGTAACTATTCTTATATCTGACAAAATAGACTTTAAACTAAAAACCATAAAAAGAGACAATGAGGGACACTACTTAATGATAAAAGGTCTGATCCATCAAGAAGACATAACAATCATAAATATGTATGCACCCAATGTTGGAGCAGCCAGATTTATAAAACAAACTCTATTAGACCTAAAGAAGGAAATAGACACTAATACCATAATAGCAGGGGACCTGAACACCCCACTGTCAATATTAGACAGATCATCTAGGAAGAGAATCAGTAGAGAAACACAAGATCTAAACAAGACTCTAGACCAATTGGAATTGGCAGATATCTACAGAACATTCCACCCAACAACCTCAGAATATTCATTCTTCTCATCAGCACATGGATCATTCTCCAGGATAGATCACATATTAGGTCACAAATCAAATCTCAATAAATTCAAAAAAATTGGAATTATCCCATGTATCTTCTCAGACCACAATGGATTAAAACTAGAAATGAATAACAAACGAAACTCTGGAAACTATACAAACACATGGAAATTAAACAGCATTCTACTTAATGACATATGGGTCCAAGAAGAAATCAAGCAGGAAATCAAAAAATTTATTGAAACTAATGAAAACAATGATACATCATACCAAAACCTGTGGGATACTGCAAAAGCGGTATTGATGGGAAAATTTATTGCATTAAACGCTCACTTCAGAAGAATGGAAAGATGGCAAGTGAACAACCTAACACTTCACCTTAAAGAACTAGAAAAACAAGAACAATCAAAACCTAAAGTGAGCAGACGGAAAGAAATCATTAAGATCAGAGCAGAACTGAATGAAATTGAAAACCAAAAAACAATTCAAAAGATCAACAAATCAAAAAGTTGGTTTTTTGAAAAGATAAATAAAATTGACAATCCATTAGCATGGCTAACAAATAAAAGAAGAGAGAAGACTCAAATAACCAAAATTAGAAATGAAAAAGGCGATATTACAACTGATTCATCTGAAATACAAGAAATCATTCGAGACTACTATAAACAACTATACGCCAACAAATTTGAAAATCTGGAGGAAATGGATAAATTTCTGGACACACACAAGCTCCCAAAACTGAACCGTGAAGACGAAGAAAGTTTGAACAGACCAATAACAATAAAGGAGATTGAAGCTGTTATCAGAAGGCTCCCAACAAAGAAAAGACCAGGACCAGATGGATTCACAGCAGAATTTTACCAAACATTCAAAGAGGAATTGACACCGATTCTTTACAAACTATTCCAAAAGATTGAAACGGACGCACATCTCCCAAACTCATTCTATGAAGCAAACATCATCCTGATACCAAAACCAGGTAAAGATATAACCAAAAAAGAAAACTACAGGCCGATATCCTTGATGAATATAGATGCAAAAATCCTCACTAAAATACTAGCAAACAGAATACAGCAACACATACGTAAAATTATTCATCACGATCAAGTGGGATTCATCCCAGGGATGCAAGGTTGGTTCAACATACGCAAATCAATAAATGTGATACACCATATTAATAATCTCAAACACAAGGACCATATGATCATCTCTATAGATGCTGAAAAAGCATTTGATAAAGTTCAGCACTCATTCATGAAAAAGACCCTCTATAAGTTAGGTATAGAAGGAAAGTATCTCAACATAATTAAAGCCATATATGCCAAACCCACTGCCAATATCATCCTGAATGGGGAAAAGCTGAAAGCTTTTCCTTTAAGAACAGGAACTAGACAAGGATGCACACTCTCACCACTCCTATTCAACATAGTGTTGGAAGTACTAGCCAGAGCAATCAGAGAAGAGAAGGAAATAAAGGGCATCCAGATTGGAAAAGATGAAGTCAAACTGTCCCTGTTTGCAGATGACATGATCCTATATATCGAACAGCCTAAAACCTCTACAAAAAAACTGTTGGAATTGATAAATGATTTCAGCACAGTAGCAGGATACAAAATCAACACACAAAAATCAGTAGCATTTCTTTTCTCCAATAGTGAACATGCAGAAGGAGAAATCAAGAAAGCCTGCCCATTTACAATAGCCACCAAAAAAATAAAATACTTAGGAATTGAGTTAACCAAGGAGGTGAAAAATCTCTATAATGAGAACTACAAACCACTGCTGAGAGAAATTAGAGAGGATACAAGAAGATGGAAAGATATTCCATGCTCTTGGATTGGAAGAATCAACATAGTGAAAATGTCCATACTACCCAAAGTGATATACAAATTCAATGCAATCCCCATCAAAATTCCAAAGACATTTTTCTCAGAAATGGAAAAAACTATTCAGACATTTATATGGAACAATAAAAGACCACGAATAGCCAAAGCAATGCTCAGCAAAAAAAATAAAGCTGGAGGCATAACACTACCTGACTTTAAGCTATACTACAAAGCTATAATAACCAAAACAGTATGGTACTGGCAGAAAAACAGACACACAGACCAATGGAATAGAATAGAGAATCCAGAAATCAACCCACACACTTACTGCCATCTGATCTTTGACAAAGGCACCAAGCCTATTCACTGGGGAAGGGACTGCCTCTTCAACAAGTGGTGCTGGGATAACTGGGTATCGATATGCAGGAGAATGAAACTAGATCCATACCTCTCACCGTATACTAAAATCAACTCAAAATGGATTAAGGATTTAAATATACACCCTGAGACAATAAAACTTCTGAAAGAAAACATAGGGGAAACACTTCAGGAAATAGGACTGGGCACAGACTTCATGAATACAACCCCAAAAGCACGGGCAACCAAAGGAAAAATAAACAAATGGGATTATATCAGACTAAAGAGCTTTTGCACAGCAAAAGAAACAGTTAAAAGAGTTAAAAGACAACCAACAGAGTGGGAGAAAATATTTACAAAATATACATCTGACAAAGGATTAATATCCAGAATATACAAGGAACTCAAACAACTTTACAAAAAGAAAACAAGCAACCCAATTAAAAAATGGGCAAAAGAGCTAAGTAGGCATTTCTCTAAGGAAGATATCCAAATGGCCAACAGACATATGGAAAAATGCTCAACATCACTCAGCATCCGGGAAATGCAAATCAAAACCACATTGAGATACCATCTAACCCCAGTTAGGATGGCTAAAATCCAAAAGACCCTGAACGATAAATGCTGGCGAGGCTGCGGAGAAAAAGGAACTCTCATACATTGTTGGTGGGACTGCAAAATGGTGCAGCCTCTATGGAAAATGGTATGGAGGTTCCTTAAACAATTGCAAATAGATCTACCATAGGACCCAGCCATCCCACTGTTGGGAATATACCCAGAGGAATGGAAATCATCAAGTCGAAGGTATACCTGTTCCCCAATGTTCATCGCAGCACTCTTTACAATAGCCAAGAGTTGGAACCAGCCCAAATGCCCATCATCAGATGAGTGGATACGGAAAATGTGGTACATCTACACAATGGAATACTACTCAGCTATAAAAACGAATGAAATACTGCCATTTGCAACAACATGGATGAACCTTGAGAGAATTATGTTAAGTGAAACAAGTCAGGCACAGAAAGAGAAATACCACATGTTCTCACTTATTGGAGGGAGCTAAAAATTAATATATAAATTCACACACACACACACACAAACCGGGGTAGGGGAGGAAGATATAACAACCACAATTATTTGAAGTTGATACAATAAACAAACAGAAAGGACATTGTTGGGGGGGAGGGGGGGAGAGGGGGAGAGAGAAGGGAGGGAGGTTTTGGTGATGGGGAGCATTAATCAGCTACAATGTATATTGACAAAATAAAATTTAAAAAAAAAGAAAAGAAAAGAAAACTTCCCAGGTATAGGAAAAATCACAGATCTTCAGATCCAGGAAGCTCAACGATCTCCAAATGTATTCAACCCAGAAAGACCTTCTCCAAGACATGTCATAGTCAAATTGGCAAAACTCAGAGACAAAGAGAGAATCTTAAAAGCTGCAAGAGAGAAGCGTCAAATCACATATAAGGGAGCCCCAATAAGGCTAACATCAGACTTTTCATCACAAACCCTAAAAGCTAGAAAGGAATGGGATGATATTTTCAAAATACTAAAAGACAAAGATTGCCAGCCAAGAATACTCTACCCCGCAAGGCTATCCTTCTGAAATGAGGGGCAAATAGTATATTTCTCAGACAAACAAAAACTGCGGGAGTTCACTACCACATGACCACCCTTACAAGAAATCCTCAAGGGAGTACCGGGTTTGGTTCCTGAAAAATAACTACCACTGCCTCAAAAACTCAAGAAAAATCTAAACCCGCTAGTATAATAAAAATGGCATTCATGCAGAGAAAACAAGCTAACAAAAACACTATCTACAACCTAAGGAACCAACAAACACAGAAACCAAACGGTAAATCAGAAAGCAAGGAAGAAAAGAAACCTAAGACAACCAAAAAACCAATAAAATGCTAGGAATAAATCAACACCTTTCAATAACAACTCTTAATGTAAAAGGCTTAAATTCCCCAATTAAAAGACACGGACTGGCTGACTGGATCAAAAAGGAGGACCCAACTATATGCTGCCTACAAGAGACCGACCTCACCCATAAAGATTCACACAGACTAAGAGTGAAAGAATGGAAAATGATTTACCATGCAAACAGAAAAAAAAAACGAACTAGAGTAACTATTCTTATATCTGACAAAATAGACTTTAAACTAAAAACCATAAAAAGAGACAATGAGGGACACTACTTAATGATAAAAGGTCTGATCCATCAAGAAGACATAACAATCATAAATATGTATGCACCCAATGTTGGAGCAGCCAGATTTATAAAACAAACTCTATTAGACCTAAAGAAGGAAATAGACACTAATACCATAATAGCAGGGGACCTGAACACCCCACTGTCAATATTAGACAGATCATCTAGGAAGAGAATCAGTAGAGAAACACAAGATCTAAACAAGACTCTAGACCAATTGGAATTGGCAGATATCTACAGAACATTCCACCCAACAACCTCAGAATATTCATTCTTCTCATCAGCACATGGATCATTCTCCAGGATAGATCACATATTAGGTCACAAATCAAATCTCAATAAATTCAAAAAAATTGGAATTATCCCATGTATCTTCTCAGACCACAATGGATTAAAACTAGAAATGAATAACAAACGAAACTCTGGAAACTATACAAACACATGGAAATTAAACAGCATTCTACTTAATGACATATGGGTCCAAGAAGAAATCAAGCAGGAAATCAAAAAATTTATTGAAACTAATGAAAACAATGATACATCATACCAAAACCTGTGGGATACTGCAAAAGCGGTATTGATGGGAAAATTTATTGCATTAAACGCTCACTTCAGAAGAATGGAAAGATGGCAAGTGAACAACCTAACACTTCACCTTAAAGAACTAGAAAAACAAGAACAATCAAAACCTAAAGTGAGCAGACGGAAAGAAATCATTAAGATCAGAGCAGAACTGAATGAAATTGAAAACCAAAAAACAATTCAAAAGATCAACAAATCAAAAAGTTGGTTTTTTGAAAAGATAAATAAAATTGACAATCCATTAGCATGGCTAACAAATAAAAGAAGAGAGAAGACTCAAATAACCAAAATTAGAAATGAAAAAGGCGATATTACAACTGATTCATCTGAAATACAAGAAATCATTCGAGACTACTATAAACAACTATACGCCAACAAATTTGAAAATCTGGAGGAAATGGATAAATTTCTGGACACACACAAGCTCCCAAAACTGAACCGTGAAGACGAAGAAAGTTTGAACAGACCAATAACAATAAAGGAGATTGAAGCTGTTATCAGAAGGCTCCCAACAAAGAAAAGACCAGGACCAGATGGATTCACAGCAGAATTTTACCAAACATTCAAAGAGGAATTGACACCGATTCTTTACAAACTATTCCAAAAGATTGAAACGGACGCACATCTCCCAAACTCATTCTATGAAGCAAACATCATCCTGATACCAAAACCAGGTAAAGATATAACCAAAAAAGAAAACTACAGGCCGATATCCTTGATGAATATAGATGCAAAAATCCTCACTAAAATACTAGCAAACAGAATACAGCAACACATACGTAAAATTATTCATCACGATCAAGTGGGATTCATCCCAGGGATGCAAGGTTGGTTCAACATACGCAAATCAATAAATGTGATACACCATATTAATAATCTCAAACACAAGGACCATATGATCATCTCTATAGATGCTGAAAAAGCATTTGATAAAGTTCAGCACTCATTCATGAAAAAGACCCTCTATAAGTTAGGTATAGAAGGAAAGTATCTCAACATAATTAAAGCCATATATGCCAAACCCACTGCCAATATCATCCTGAATGGGGAAAAGCTGAAAGCTTTTCCTTTAAGAACAGGAACTAGACAAGGATGCACACTCTCACCACTCCTATTCAACATAGTGTTGGAAGTACTAGCCAGAGCAATCAGAGAAGAGAAGGAAATAAAGGGCATCCAGATTGGAAAAGATGAAGTCAAACTGTCCCTGTTTGCAGATGACATGATCCTATATATCGAACAGCCTAAAACCTCTACAAAAAAACTGTTGGAATTGATAAATGATTTCAGCACAGTAGCAGGATACAAAATCAACACACAAAAATCAGTAGCATTTCTTTTCTCCAATAGTGAACATGCAGAAGGAGAAATCAAGAAAGCCTGCCCATTTACAATAGCCACCAAAAAAATAAAATACTTAGGAATTGAGTTAACCAAGGAGGTGAAAAATCTCTATAATGAGAACTACAAACCACTGCTGAGAGAAATTAGAGAGGATACAAGAAGATGGAAAGATATTCCATGCTCTTGGATTGGAAGAATCAACATAGTGAAAATGTCCATACTACCCAAAGTGATATACAAATTCAATGCAATCCCCATCAAAATTCCAAAGACATTTTTCTCAGAAATGGAAAAAACTATTCAGACATTTATATGGAACAATAAAAGACCACGAATAGCCAAAGCAATGCTCAGCAAAAAAAATAAAGCTGGAGGCATAACACTACCTGACTTTAAGCTATACTACAAAGCTATAATAACCAAAACAGTATGGTACTGGCAGAAAAACAGACACACAGACCAATGGAATAGAATAGAGAATCCAGAAATCAACCCACACACTTACTGCCATCTGATCTTTGACAAAGGCACCAAGCCTATTCACTGGGGAAGGGACTGCCTCTTCAACAAGTGGTGCTGGGATAACTGGGTATCGATATGCAGGAGAATGAAACTAGATCCATACCTCTCACCGTATACTAAAATCAACTCAAAATGGATTAAGGATTTAAATATACACCCTGAGACAATAAAACTTCTGAAAGAAAACATAGGGGAAACACTTCAGGAAATAGGACTGGGCACAGACTTCATGAATACAACCCCAAAAGCACGGGCAACCAAAGGAAAAATAAACAAATGGGATTATATCAGACTAAAGAGCTTTTGCACAGCAAAAGAAACAGTTAAAAGAGTTAAAAGACAACCAACAGAGTGGGAGAAAATATTTACAAAATATACATCTGACAAAGGATTAATATCCAGAATATACAAGGAACTCAAACAACTTTACAAAAAGAAAACAAGCAACCCAATTAAAAAATGGGCAAAAGAGCTAAGTAGGCATTTCTCTAAGGAAGATATCCAAATGGCCAACAGACATATGGAAAAATGCTCAACATCACTCAGCATCCGGGAAATGCAAATCAAAACCACATTGAGATACCATCTAACCCCAGTTAGGATGGCTAAAATCCAAAAGACCCTGAACGATAAATGCTGGCGAGGCTGCGGAGAAAAAGGAACTCTCATACATTGTTGGTGGGACTGCAAAATGGTGCAGCCTCTATGGAAAATGGTATGGAGGTTCCTTAAACAATTGCAAATAGATCTACCATAGGACCCAGCCATCCCACTGTTGGGAATATACCCAGAGGAATGGAAATCATCAAGTCGAAGGTATACCTGTTCCCCAATGTTCATCGCAGCACTCTTTACAATAGCCAAGAGTTGGAACCAGCCCAAATGCCCATCATCAGATGAGTGGATACGGAAAATGTGGTACATCTACACAATGGAATACTACTCAGCTATAAAAACGAATGAAATACTGCCATTTGCAACAACATGGATGAACCTTGAGAGAATTATGTTAAGTGAAACAAGTCAGGCACAGAAAGAGAAATACCACATGTTCTCACTTATTGGAGGGAGCTAAAAATTAATATATAAATTCACACACACACACACACAAACCGGGGTAGGGGAGGAAGATATAACAACCACAATTATTTGAAGTTGATACAATAAACAAACAGAAAGGACATTGTTGGGGGGGAGGGGGGGAGAGGGGGAGAGAGAAGGGAGGGAGGTTTTGGTGATGGGGAGCATTAATCAGCTACAATGTATATTGACAAAATAAAATTTAAAAAAAAAGAAAAGAAAAGAAAACTTCCCAGGTATAGGAAAAATCACAGATCTTCAGATCCAGGAAGCTCAACGATCTCCAAATGTATTCAACCCAGAAAGACCTTCTCCAAGACATGTCATAGTCAAATTGGCAAAACTCAGAGACAAAGAGAGAATCTTAAAAGCTGCAAGAGAGAAGCGTCAAATCACATATAAGGGAGCCCCAATAAGGCTAACATCAGACTTTTCATCACAAACCCTAAAAGCTAGAAAGGAATGGGATGATATTTTCAAAATACTAAAAGACAAAGATTGCCAGCCAAGAATACTCTACCCCGCAAGGCTATCCTTCTGAAATGAGGGGCAAATAGTATATTTCTCAGACAAACAAAAACTGCGGGAGTTCACTACCACATGACCACCCTTACAAGAAATCCTCAAGGGAGTACCGGGTTTGGTTCCTGAAAAATAACTACCACTGCCTCAAAAACTCAAGAAAAATCTAAACCCGCTAGTATAATAAAAATGGCATTCATGCAGAGAAAACAAGCTAACAAAAACACTATCTACAACCTAAGGAACCAACAAACACAGAAACCAAACGGTAAATCAGAAAGCAAGGAAGAAAAGAAACCTAAGACAACCAAAAAACCAATAAAATGCTAGGAATAAATCAACACCTTTCAATAACAACTCTTAATGTAAAAGGCTTAAATTCCCCAATTAAAAGACACGGACTGGCTGACTGGATCAAAAAGGAGGACCCAACTATATGCTGCCTACAAGAGACCGACCTCACCCATAAAGATTCACACAGACTAAGAGTGAAAGAATGGAAAATGATTTACCATGCAAACAGAAAAAAAAAACGAACTAGAGTAACTATTCTTATATCTGACAAAATAGACTTTAAACTAAAAACCATAAAAAGAGACAATGAGGGACACTACTTAATGATAAAAGGTCTGATCCATCAAGAAGACATAACAATCATAAATATGTATGCACCCAATGTTGGAGCAGCCAGATTTATAAAACAAACTCTATTAGACCTAAAGAAGGAAATAGACACTAATACCATAATAGCAGGGGACCTGAACACCCCACTGTCAATATTAGACAGATCATCTAGGAAGAGAATCAGTAGAGAAACACAAGATCTAAACAAGACTCTAGACCAATTGGAATTGGCAGATATCTACAGAACATTCCACCCAACAACCTCAGAATATTCATTCTTCTCATCAGCACATGGATCATTCTCCAGGATAGATCACATATTAGGTCACAAATCAAATCTCAATAAATTCAAAAAAATTGGAATTATCCCATGTATCTTCTCAGACCACAATGGATTAAAACTAGAAATGAATAACAAACGAAACTCTGGAAACTATACAAACACATGGAAATTAAACAGCATTCTACTTAATGACATATGGGTCCAAGAAGAAATCAAGCAGGAAATCAAAAAATTTATTGAAACTAATGAAAACAATGATACATCATACCAAAACCTGTGGGATACTGCAAAAGCGGTATTGATGGGAAAATTTATTGCATTAAACGCTCACTTCAGAAGAATGGAAAGATGGCAAGTGAACAACCTAACACTTCACCTTAAAGAACTAGAAAAACAAGAACAATCAAAACCTAAAGTGAGCAGACGGAAAGAAATCATTAAGATCAGAGCAGAACTGAATGAAATTGAAAACCAAAAAACAATTCAAAAGATCAACAAATCAAAAAGTTGGTTTTTTGAAAAGATAAATAAAATTGACAATCCATTAGCATGGCTAACAAATAAAAGAAGAGAGAAGACTCAAATAACCAAAATTAGAAATGAAAAAGGCGATATTACAACTGATTCATCTGAAATACAAGAAATCATTCGAGACTACTATAAACAACTATACGCCAACAAATTTGAAAATCTGGAGGAAATGGATAAATTTCTGGACACACACAAGCTCCCAAAACTGAACCGTGAAGACGAAGAAAGTTTGAACAGACCAATAACAATAAAGGAGATTGAAGCTGTTATCAGAAGGCTCCCAACAAAGAAAAGACCAGGACCAGATGGATTCACAGCAGAATTTTACCAAACATTCAAAGAGGAATTGACACCGATTCTTTACAAACTATTCCAAAAGATTGAAACGGACGCACATCTCCCAAACTCATTCTATGAAGCAAACATCATCCTGATACCAAAACCAGGTAAAGATATAACCAAAAAAGAAAACTACAGGCCGATATCCTTGATGAATATAGATGCAAAAATCCTCACTAAAATACTAGCAAACAGAATACAGCAACACATACGTAAAATTATTCATCACGATCAAGTGGGATTCATCCCAGGGATGCAAGGTTGGTTCAACATACGCAAATCAATAAATGTGATACACCATATTAATAATCTCAAACACAAGGACCATATGATCATCTCTATAGATGCTGAAAAAGCATTTGATAAAGTTCAGCACTCATTCATGAAAAAGACCCTCTATAAGTTAGGTATAGAAGGAAAGTATCTCAACATAATTAAAGCCATATATGCCAAACCCACTGCCAATATCATCCTGAATGGGGAAAAGCTGAAAGCTTTTCCTTTAAGAACAGGAACTAGACAAGGATGCACACTCTCACCACTCCTATTCAACATAGTGTTGGAAGTACTAGCCAGAGCAATCAGAGAAGAGAAGGAAATAAAGGGCATCCAGATTGGAAAAGATGAAGTCAAACTGTCCCTGTTTGCAGATGACATGATCCTATATATCGAACAGCCTAAAACCTCTACAAAAAAACTCTTGGAATTGATAAATGATTTCAGCACAGTAGCAGGATACAAAATCAACACACAAAAATCAGTAGCATTTCTTTTCTCCAATAGTGAACATGCAGAACGTAAAATCAAGAAAGCCTGCCCATTTACAATAGCCACCAAAAAAATAAAATACTTAGGAATTGAGTTAACCAAGGAGGTGAAACATCTCTATAATGAGAACTACAAACCACTGCTGAGAGAAATTAGAGAGGATACAAGAAGATGGAAAGATATCCCATGCTCTTGGATTGGAAGAATCAACATAGTGAAAATGTCCATACTATCCAAAGTGATATACAAATTCAATGCAATCCCCATCAAAATTCCAAAGACATTTTTCTCAGAAATGGAAAAAACTATCCAGTCATTTATATGGAACAATAAAAGACCACGCATAGCCAAAGTAATGCTGAGCAAAAAAAATAAAGCTGGAGGCATAACACTACCTGACTTTAAGCTATACTACAAAGCTATAATAACCAAAACAGTATGGTACTGGCATAAAAACAGACACACTGACCAATGGAATAGAATAGAGAATCCAGAAATCAACCCACACACTTACTGCCATCTGATCTTTGACAAAGGCACCAAGCCTATTCACTGGGGAAGGGACTGCCTCTTCAGCAAATGGTGCTGGGATAACTGGATATCCATATGCAGGAGAATGTAACTAGATCCTTAACTCTCACAGTATACTAAAATCAACTCAAATTGGATTAAGGATTTAAATATACACCCTGAAACAATAAAACTTCTTAAAGAAAACATAGGAGAAACACTTCAGGAAATAGGACTGGGCACAGAATTCATGAATACGACCCCCAAAGCACGGGCAACCAAAGGAAAAATAAACAAATGGGATTATATCAAACTAAAAAGCTTCTGCACAGCAAAAGAAACAATTAACAGAGTTAAAAGACAACCAACAGAGTGGGAGAAAATATTTACAAAATATACATCTGACAAAGGATTAATATCCAGAATATATAAGGAACTCAAACAACTTTACAAGAAGAAACAAGCAACCCAGTTAAAAAATGGCAAAAGAGCTAAGTAGGCATTTCTCTAAGGAAGATATACAAACGGCCAACAGACATATGAAATAATGCTCAACATCACTCAGCATCCGAGAAATGCAAATCAAAACCACACTAAGATACCATCTAACCCCAGTTAGGATGGCTAAAATCCAAAAGACTCTGAACGATAAATGCTGGCGAGGTTGTGAAGAAAAAGGAACTCTCATCCATTGTTGGTGGGACTGCAAAATGGTGCAGCCTCTATGGAAAATGGTATGGAGGTTCCTCAAACATTTGCAGTTAGATCTACCATACGACCCAGCTACCCCACTGTTGGGAATATACCCAGAGGAATGGAAATCATCAAGTCGAAGGTATACCTGTTCCCCAATGTTCATTGCAGCACTCTTTACAATAGCCAAGAGTTGGAACCAGCCCAAATGTCCATCATCAGATGAGTGGATACGGAAAATGTTGTACATCTACACAATGGAATACTACTCAGCTATAAAAACGAATGAAATACTGCCATTTGCAACAACATGGATGGACCTTGAGAGAATTATATTAAGTGAAACAAGTCAGGCACAGAAAGAGAAATACCACATGTTCTCACTTATTGGTGGGAGCTAAAAATTAATATATAAATTCACACACACACACACACACACACACACACACACACAGAAACCGTGGGGGGGGGGCAGAAGATATAACAACCACAATTACTTGAAGTTGATATGACAAGAAAACAGAAAGGACATTGTTGGGGGGATGGGGGGAGAAGGGAGGGAGGTTTTGGTGATGGGGAGCAATAATCAGCCACAATGTATATCGACAAAATAAAAAATGTTTTTTAAAAAATGTTGTTTCAGAGACCCCTTGTACTTTCCCCTTGATTCCTCTCCTGGTCTTCCTGTCTGGCACATGGATTTAATGTCTGCAAGGGCAGCAGCTATTCTGTGACCATGAGGATGATAACCACACATTGAAAATGCTGGGGAAGAAAAGCAAAAGAAAACTGAGTATGTCATGCATCACTGAGCCTGTATACTAGCCCTAGACTCCCTAACCCCAGACCTGTGACATGTGGATAAATAAAGACTTAATTTATATAAGCCACTGTTTTAATTGAAATTTCTATTATTTGGAGCTGAATACTACCCCTGACTAGGAACACTGTCCATAATGTGTTTTAGAATATCTATAACATGTCCCACTAATAAAAGAGCTGGTGATTCATTTGCATAGTAAAGTTTGGGAACCACTGGTCTACCTGACCCCAAAATAAATAAGCCAGGAATTACTCAGAGGTAATAGAGGGTAGATGTTTGAGCTCAGTGGCCAGGATGCATGGGTTCAAAGGCCAACTTATGCCCTTCACAGGCTGTGTCACTTTGCAGAGTGGCTATTTCTTTCTCTTTCTTTCTTTCTTTCTTTCTTTCTTTCTTTCTTTCTTTCTTTCTTTCTTTCTTTCTTTCTTTCTTTCTTTCTTTCTTTCTTTCTTTCTTTCTTTCTGTTTGTTTCAAATATTCATGAGATACAAAGCTGATTATCCCGCCTCCTGCCCATGCTGTGAGGGCCAGATTCATATTGGGGACGTACTCATTACTAGAAATTGCTTTTGTACCCTTTGTCCTCTTCCAGTTATCCCCCAGCCTCCCTCCCCCTCCCCCTCTCCCCTCATGTTCAATATGTTGCCCTAGGAATGTTCCCTCCCTCTGTTGGATCATGGGACTACCGTGGTCTGTCTTTCCTGCCTTCCTTTCTCTCTTAGCTCCCACAAATGAGTGAGCACATGAGGTATTTATCCCTCTGTGCTTTGCTTGTTTCACTCAACATAAGTTTCTCCAGTTTCATCGATGTTGTTGCAAATGGGACTTTTTCATTCTTTTTTATGGCAGAGTAGTATTCCATAGTGTATATATAACACAGTTTCCTTATCCACTCATCTATTAATGGACATTTAGGTTGGTTCCATATCTTGGCTATTGTAAACGGAGCTACCATAAACATGAGAGTGCAGGTATCTCTAGATATGATAATTTCCATTCCTCTGGATATATACTCAGAAGAGGGATGGCTAGATCATACAGAAGATCTGTCTGTACTTGTTTGAGAAACCTCCAAATTGTTTTCCAAATTGGTTGTACTAATTTACAGTCCCACCAACAGTGCATGAGGATACCCTTGCCAGCATTTGTTATTAGCCATCTTTTTGGTGATAGCCAGTCTAACTGGAGTGAGGTGGTGTCTCAATGTGGTTTTAATTTGCATTTCCCTGATGACTAGTGATATTGAGCATTTTTTCATGTATCTGTTGACCATTTGTATGTCTTCCTTTGAAAGATGTCTGTTCAGCTCCTTTGCCCATTTTTTAATTGGGTCATTTATTTTTTTACTGTATAATTGCCTGAGTTCTGTGTATATTCTGGATATTTGTCCCTTGTCAGATGCATAGTTGGCAAAAATTTTCTCCCACTCTGTAGGTTTTCTTTTCACTCTGCTGATTGTTTCTTTTGCTGTGCAGAAACTTTTTAGCTTGATATAGTCCCATATGTCTGTTTTTTCTTTTCCTGCTTGTGCTTTTGGGCCCACGTTCATAAAGCCTGTGCCTTCACCTAACTGCTAAAGTGTTTAACCTGTATTTTTCCTTAGTAATTTTACAGCTTTAGGTCTTATACCTAGGTCTTTAATCCATCTTGAGTTGATTTTAGTGTACAGTGTGAGATGTATATCTAGTTTCATTCTTCCGCATACGGATATCCAGTTTTCCCAACACCACTTGTTGAAGAGGCAATCTTTTCCCCAATGTAGATTTTTGTTTCCTTTGTCTAATAGCAGATGGCTATAAGCCCGAGGAGTGATTTCTGGGTTCTCTATTCTACCCTACTGGTCTGAATGTCTATTTTTATACCAGTACCATGCTGTTTTGGTTACAACAGCTTTGTAGTATAATTTGAAGTGAGGCAGAGTTATGCCTCCGGCTTTGTTTTTTTGTTTGTTTCTTTGTTTGTTTTTTGCTCAGGATTGCTTTGGCTATTCGGGGTCTTTTGTTTTTCGATATGAAAGGTAAGATTTTTTTTCCATTTCTGTGAAGAATGTCATTGCCATTTTGATGGGGATTGCATTGAATCTGTAGATCGCTTTGTATAGTATAGACATTTTCACAATGTTAATTCTTCCAATCCAAGAGCATGGAATATCTTTCCATCTTTTTGTGTCTTCTTTAATTTTTTTCAGAAGTGGTTTGCAATTCTCATTGTAGAGGTCTTTCACCTCCTTGGTTAAATTGATCCCTAGGTATCATATTTTTTTGTTGACAATTGTAAATGGGCTTACTTTCTTTATTTCTCTGTTAATTCATTAGTTGAGTATATAAATGCTACTGATTTCTGGGCATTTATTTGGATCCTGCAATGTTACTGAAGTTATTAACCAGCTCTAGGAGTTTTTTGATAGACTCTTTAGGTTTTTCTATATATAGTATGATGTCATTTGCAAATAGGGAAACTTTGACTTCATCTTCTCTGATGGAGTTTGGATGTGTTGTCCCCTCCAAAACTCATGTGGAAATTTGATCTCCAGTGTGGCAGTGTTGGAAACTGATTGAGACATGGTGGTGGATCCCTCATGAATGGATTAATGCTCTTCCTGGTGGAGGTGTGGTAGTGAGCGAGTTCTCACTCTATTAGTTCCCATGAGACCTGATTGTTTAAAGGACGCTGGCACCTCTTCTCGCTCTCTCTCTTGCTTCCTCTTGCCATGTGATCTGCTTGTACCTGCTGGCTGCCTGCCACTTTTTTGCCATGAGTAGAAGCAGCCTGAGGCCCGTGCTAGATGCAACCACCCCAGAATCATAAGACAAATAAGCCTCTTTTCTTTATAAATTACCCAGTCTCAGGTATTCTGTTATAGCAACACAAAATGGACCAAAACATTCTCCAATCTGGATTTCCTTTATGTCTTTCTCTTGCCTGATTGTTCTGGCTAGTACCTACAGCACTATGTTGAATAGAAGTGGTGAGAGTGCACATTCCTGTCTTCTTCCTGTTAAAGGGAAGCCCTTCAGTTTTTTGCCATTCAGAGTAATGCTGGCAGTTGGCTTGTCATAAATGGCTTTTATTGTGTTAAGATATTTTCCTTCTATACCTAATTTGTTGAGAATCTTTATCAAGAAGGATTGCTGAATTTTGTCAAATGCTTTTTCAGCATCTTTTAAGATAGTCATATGGTCTTTGTCCTTGAACTTGTTGATGTTATGTATCACATTTATTAACCTTTGTATGTTGAACCATCCTTGCATCCCTGGGACGAATCCCACTTGATCATAGTGTATAATTTTTTTAATATGTTGCTGTATTCTAAATGCTAATATTTTGTTGAGGATTTTAGCATCTAGGTTCATCAAGGATATTGGCCTGTAATTTTCTTTTTTTGTTGTTGTGTCTTTATCTGGTTTTGGTATCAGAGCTATGTTGGCCTCATAGAATGAGTTTGGTACAGCAGAGTCTGTTTCAATTGTTTGAAACAGTTTCATGAGAATTGGTATTAACTCCTCTTTAAAAGTTTGATAGAATTCAGCTATAAAGCCATCCACACCTGGGTCTTTTTTTTTTTTTTTTTTTGTCAATATACAATGTGGTTGATTATTGTGGCCCCTTACGGAAACCTCCCTCTCTACTCCCTCACTCCCCTTCCTCCCAACAACCTCATATCTATTCACTTGTCATATCAACTTCAAGGATTTGTAATTGTTGTGTCTTCTTCCCTACACCCCCAACCAATTTTTTTGTGTATTTATTTATTTATTTTTACCTCCCACAAACAAGTGACAATATGTGGTATTTCTCTTTCTGTGCCTGACTCATTTCACTTAATATAATTCTGTCTAGGTCCATCCATGTTGTTGCAAATGGTGGTATTTTGTTCCTTTTTATAGCAGAGTAGTATTCCATTGTGTAGCTAAACCACATTTTCCGTATCCACTCATCTGATGATGGACATTTGGGCTGGTTCCAACACTTACCTATTGTAAATACTGCTGCAATGAACATTGGAGAACAGGTATACCTTTGACATTCCTCTGGGTATATTCCCAGCAGTGGGATAGCTAGGTCATATGGTAGATCTATCTGCAATTATTTGAGGAACCTCCATATCTTTTTCTATAGAGGCTGCACCATTTTGCAGTCCCGCCAACAATGAATGAGAGTTCCTTTTTCTCTGCAACCTCACCAGCATTTACCATTCAGAGTCTTTTGGATTTTAGCCATCCTTACTGGGGTGAGATGGTATCTCAGTGGGGTTTTGATTTGCATTTCCCAGATGCTGAGTTATGTTGAGCATTTTTTCATGTGTCTGTTGGCCATTCATGTACCTTCCTTTGAGAAATGCCTGTTCAGATATTTTGCCCACTTTTTAATTGGGTTACTTGGGTTTTTTTCTTGTAAAGTTGTTTGAGTTCCTTGTATATTCTGGGTACTAATCCTTTGTCAGATGTATATCTTTCAAATATTTTCTCCCACTTTGTTGGTTGTTTTTTAACTCTGCTAATTGTTTCTTTTGCTGTGCAGAATCTTTTTAGTTTGATATAACCCCATTGTTTATTTTTCGTTTGGCTTTTCGTGCTTTGGGCGTTGTTTTCATGAAGTCTGTGCCCAGCCCTGCTTCCTGTAGTGTTTTTCCTACGTTTTCTTTAAGAAGTTTTATTGTTTCAGGGTGTATATTTAATTCTTTAATCCATTTTGAGTAAATTTTACTATATGGTGAGATGTATGGGTCTACTTTCATTCTCCTGCATATGGATATCCAGTTTGCCCAGCACCATGTGCTGAATAGGCAGTCTCTTCCCCAGTGTATAGGCTAGGTGCCTTTGTCAAAGATCAGATGACTGTAGGTGTGTGGCTTGATTCTGGATTCTCTATTCTATTCCATTGATCACTGTGTCTGTATTTATGACAGTACCATGCTGTTTTGGGTAGTATAGTTTAAAGTCAGGTAGTGTTATGCCTCCAGCTTTATTTTATTTTTTTTATTTTTATTTTTTTAATTTTTTTATTTTTTTGCTCAGCATTGCTTTGGCTATGCATGGTCTTTTGTTATTCCATATAGATGTCTGGATAGTTCTTTCCATTTCTGAGAAAAATGTCATTGGAATTTTGATGGGGATTGCATTAAATTTGTATATCACTTTGGGTAGTGTGGACATTTTCACAATGTTGATTATTCCAATCCAAGAGCATGGGATATCTTTCCATCTTCTTGTGTCCTCTTTAATTTCTCTCAGCATTGGATTGTAGTTCTCATTATAGAGATTTTTCACATCCTTGGTTAACTCTATTCCTAAGTATTTTATTTTTTTGGTGGCTATTGTAAATGGGCAGGCTTTCTTGATTTCTCCTTCTGCATGTTCACTATTGGAGAAAAGAAATGCTACTGATTTTTGTGTGTTGATTTTGTATCCTGCTACTGTGCTGAAATCATTTATCAATTCCAACAGTTTTTTTGTAGAGGTTTTAGGCTGTTCGATATATAGGATCATGTCATCTGCAAACAGGGACAGTTTGACTTCATCTTTTCCAATCTGGATGCCCTTTATTTCCTTCTCTTCTCTGATTGCTCTGGTTAGTACTTCCAACACTATGTTGAATAGGAGTGGTGAGAGTGGGCATCCTTGTCTAGTTCCTGTTCTTAAAGGAAAAGCTTTCAGCTTTTCCCCATTCAGGATGATATTGGCAGTGGGTTTGGCATATATGGCTTTAATTATGTTGAGATACTTTCCCTCTATACCTAACTTATAGAGGGTCTTTGTCATGAATGAGTGCTGAACTTTATCAAATGCTTTTTCAGCATCTATAGAGATGATCATATGGTCCTTGTGTTTGAGTTTATTAATATGGTGTATCACATTTATTGATTTGCATATGTTGAACCAACCTTGCTTCCCTGGGATGAGTCCCACTTGATCACGGTGTATAATTTTGCATATGTGTTGCTGTATTCTGTTAGCTCGAATTTTATTGAGGATTTTTGCATTTATATTCATCGAGGATATTGGCCTGTAGTTTTCTTTTTTAGTTGTATCTTTACCTGGTTTGGATATCAGGGTGATGTTTGCTTCATAGAATGAGTTTTGGAGAATTGCCTCTGTTTCAATCTTATGGAATAGTTTGTAGAAAATTGGTGTCAATTCCTCTTTGAATATTTGGTAGAATTCTGCTGTGAACACATCTTGTCCAGGGCTTTTCTTTCTTGGGAGCCTTCTGATAACAGCTTCAATCTCTTTTATTGTTAGTGGTCTGTTCATTTTTTCTACATCTTCTTGGCTCAGTTTTGGTACCTTGTGTGTGTCCAGAAATTTATCCATTTCCTCCAGATTTGCAAATTTGTTGGCATATAGTTGTTTACGGTAGTCTCGAATGATTCCTTGTATTTCAGATGTATCAGTTGTAATATCACCTTTTTCATTTCTAATTTTTGTTATTTAGGTCTTCTCTCTTCTTTTTTTAGTTAGCCGTGCTAATGGTTTGTAAATTTTATTTATCTTTTCAAAAAACCAACTTTTTGATTCATTGATTTTTTGCATCATTTTGGGGGCTTCAATTTCATTAAGTTCTGCTCTGATCTTAATGATTTCTTTTCATCTGCTAGCTTTGGGTATAGATTGTTCTTGTTTTTCTAGTTCTTAAATGTGAAGTATGAGGTTGTTCACTTGCCATCTTTCCGTTCTTCTGAAATATGCATTGAATGTGATAAATCCCCCCCTTAGTACTGTTTTTGCAGTATCCCACAGATTTTGGTATGATGTATCATTGGTTTCATTAGTTTCAGTCAATTTTTTGATTTCCTGTTTGATTTCTTCTTGGACCCATATGTCATTAAGTAGAATGTTGTTTAATTTCCATGTGTCTGTATAGTTTCCAGAATTTCATTTCTTATTGATTTATAATTTTAATCCATTGTGGTCTGAAAAAATACATGGGATATTTCAAATTTTTTTGAATTTGTTGAGACTTGATTTGTGACCTAACATGTGATCTCACCTGGAGAATGATCCATGTGCTGATGAGAAGAATGAATATTCTGAGGTTATTGGATAGAATGTTCTGTAGATATCTGCCAAGTCCAATTGGTCTAGAGTGTTGTTTAGATCTTGTGTTTCTCTGCTGATTCTTTGCCCAGATGAACTGGCCAATATTGACAGTGGGGTATTCAGGTCCCCTGCTATTATGGTATGAGTGTCTCTTTCCTTCTTTAGGTCTAATAGAGTTTGCTTTATAAATCTGGCTGCTCAAAAATTGGGTGCATATGTATTTATGATTGTTATGTCTTCTTGATGGATCCATCCTTTTATCATTATGCAGTGGCCCTCATTATCTCTTTTTATGGTTTTCAGTTTAAAGTCTATCAGATATAATAGCTACTCCAGTTAGTTTTTCATTTCTCTGTGCATGGTAAATCTTTTTCCATCCTTTCACTCTTAGTCTATGTGAATATTTATAGGTGAGGTGGTTTTCTTGAAGGCAACATATAGTTGGGTCCTCCTTTTTAATCCAGTCATCTAGTCTGTGTCTTTTCTTTTTTCTTTTTATTTTTTGACTGGTAAGGGGATCACAACCCTCGGCACAGTGTGGTCTGCACCATGCTCAGCCAGCGAGCACACCGGCCCTCGCTATATAGGATGCAAACCCATGGCCTCAGCACTACCAGTGCCACACTCTCCCGAGTGAGCCATGGGGCAGGCCCAGTCTGTGTCTTTTGATTGGGGAATTTAATCCTTTTTACATTAAGAGTTCTTATTGAAAAATGTTGATTTACTCGTAGCATTTTATTGATTTTTGTTTGGATGTCTTAAGTGTCTTTTGTTCCTTTCTTTCTGATTTGCTGTTTCTCGTCTGTATTTGTTGCTTCCTTGGGCTGTATATAAACTTTTTTTATTCCTCTTCTTTGTTGACATTTTTATTTTACTAGTGGGTTTTGATTTTTCTTGAGTTTTTATGGCAGTGGTAGTTATTTTTCAGGTACAAACCCAGTACTCTCTTGACAATTGCTTGGAAGGGTTTTCATGTGGTAGCAAACTCCCACAGTTTTTGTTTGTCTGAGAAATGTACTACTTGTCTTTCATTTCAGAAGGATGGCCTTGTGGAGTAGAGTATTCTTGGCTGGCAATCTCTGTCTTTTAGTATTTTGAATATATCATCCCATTCCTTTCTGGCTTTTAGGGTTTGTGATAAAAAGTCTGATGTTAGTATGATTGGGGCTCTCTTACAGGTGACTTGATGCTTCTCTCTTGCAGCTTTTAAGATTCTCTCTTTGTCTTTGAGTTTTGCCATTTTGACTATAACATGTCTTGGAGAAGACCTTTTTGGGTTGAATACAGTTGGGGATCTGAGCTTCCTGAATCTGGAGATCTGTGTCTTTTCCTATATCTGAGAAGTTTTCTGCCACTATTTTGTTGAATATGTTTTCAATGCAATCTCCTTTTTCCTTCCCTTCTGGAATACCCATGACTCAAATATTTGAGCGCTTAAGGTTTTCTGATATCTCTCTTAGATTTTCTTCAATGTTTTTAATTCTTTTTTCTTTTTCTTTTTCTTTTTTTTTTTTTTTTTTTTTTTTTTTTTTTTTTTGTTCTGGCTGTATTATTTCAAACAGCCCATCTTCAAGGTCAGAAGTTCTCTCTTCTGCTTCTGCAAGCCTGCTAGTTGTGTTCTTTATGTCATTAAATGAATTCTCCAGCTTGGCAAGCTCTGCTACACTCTTTTTCAGGGCATTGATTTCCTTGTACATTTCTTCTTTCAGGTCCTGTATACTTTTCCTCCTTTCCTCGTGTTGTCTAGCTGAGTTTTCTTGCATCTCATTTAGTTTCCTTAAAATTATCACTCAAAATTCCTTGTCAGACATTTCAAGGGCTTCTTATTCTATAGGATCTAGATCTTGAGAGTTATTACCCTTTGGTGGTGTACTTTCTTGATTTTCAATATTTCTGGTATCTTTCCTTTGATGTTTAGTCATTGTGGCAGGGGATGTGGTGGTCCACTGGTTCAACACTATTGTCTGGCTAGGATGCTGCTGGAGCTGCCAATTTGGCACGGCTGCCTTAGTGTCTGCTCTGTTGCCCACTGGCACCTCACATGTGTGATGACTTCGGGTCTTGGGCCTCTCTGCAGAGGTGCAGAGGTGCCTCTCTGTTCGGCATGCACTCGGCCAGGCTGGGGATGGAGTTGGGTGGTGGCGAGGCCTACCTTCTCAGTTGCATGCTGGCATGGCAGGGTATGTGGTCTCCACAGATCTCAGGCCTCTCTGGTGGGGTGCTTCTCTTATCAGTGCACACTCGGCCAGGCTAGGGATGGAGTCCAGCTGCAGCGAGGCCTACCTGCTGGGTCACGCATGGGCACTGCAGCACACATGGTGTTCCCAGATCTCAGACCTCTCTGGCAAGGTGCTTCTCTAATCAGTGTGCCCTCGGCCAGGCTAGGGATGGAGTTGGGTGGTGGCAAGGCCTACCTGCTTGGTCGCATGCTAGCACCACAGGCAATGTGGTCTCTGCCAATCTCAGGCCTCTCTGGCAGGGCACCTCTCTGGTCAGCGTGCACTCAGCCAGGCTGGGCTTATTTTTGTTGGAAGATTGCTAATTACCACTTCAATCTCCTTGCTTGTTATTGGTCTGTTCAGGTTTTTTTATCTCTTCTTGGTTCAGTCTTGGCTATTTATATGTCTCTAGAAACTTATCTATATCTTCCAGATTTTCAAATTTGTTGTCATACAGTTGTTTATAATAGTCTGTAATGATTATTTGTATTTATGTGGTGATAGTTATAATGTCTCCCTTTTCATTTCTGATTTTTGTTATTTGAGTCTTCTTTTTTTTTGTTAATCTACCTAATTGTGTGTCTATTTTGTTTATCTTCTTGAAAACCAACTTTAAGTTTTATTAATCTTTTCTATTGTTTTTTGGGTCTCTATTTCATTTAGTTCTGCTCTGATCTTATTTCTTTCTGTCTATTGCATTTAGGTTTGGATTGTTGTTGTTTTTCAAGTTCTTTGAGATGTAGCATTAGGTCGTTTATTTGGAGTCTTTCCATTTTTTTGATATAAGCATTTACTGAAATAAAGTTCCCTCTTAGTACTGCTTTTACAGTATCCCAGAAGTTTTGGTATGATGTATCTTGATTTTAATTTGTTTCTAGAAATTTTTTGATTTCCTGTTTAATTTCTTCTTTATTTATTTTCCCTGTATTTGTATATCTTCCAGTGATTTGCTTATTGTTTATCCCAGTTTTAGTCAATTGTGGTCTGAAAAAATTGTTGGAATGATTTCAACATTTTTAAATTTGCTGAGACTAGATTTGTGACTTAAAATGTGTTCTGTCCTGGACAATATATCATGAGCTGTTAAGAAGAAAGTGTATTCTTTAGCTGTTGGGTAAAATGTTTTATATATATCTGCCAAGTCCAGTTGGTCTAGGGTGTAGATTAAATCTGTCTCTTTGTTCACTTGCTGCCTGGAAGTCCTGTCCCATACTGAGAGAGGGGTGTTCAGATCACCCACTATTACTGTATTAGGTCCTTTCTCCTTCTTTAAGTCTAAGAGTGTTTGCTTGATATATCTGTGTGCTCTGGTATCAGGTGCATACATGTTTATGACTGTTATGTCTTCTAGCTGGATAGTTCCCTTTATCATTTTATAATGCCCTTCTTTGTCTTTTTTAATGTTTTTTGGTTTAAGGTCTATTTTGTCCAATATAAGATTAGCTACTTCTCCTCGTTTTTGTGTTTCATTTGCATGGTATATCTATTTCCATCCCTTCACTTTTAGTCTATGAGTGTCTTTACAGGTGAGGTGGGTCACTTGAAGAAAGCATATACTTGGGTCTATCTTTTTAATATAGTCAGTTAGTCTGTGTCTTTTCAATGGGGAGTTTAGTCCATTCACATTTAGAGTAGTTATTGAGAAGTGTTGTTTAATTCCTGTCATTTAATTGCAGCTTTTTTAGGTGGTTTAAATATCTTTTGATCATTATTTCCCCTTTTATTTCTCTTCTGCAATGTGAGTTGGGGATTTAAGGTGGAATGGTTTAGCTTCTTTCTCTTTCTTGCTGGCATTTTTGTTTTAACTTTGGGTTTTGCTTTTTCTTGTGTATTCATGATGATGGTCACCATTATTCAGAATCCAGATGAATGAATCCCTTGAGAATTTCTTGCAGGACTGGTCATGTGGTGGTAAACTCCCACAACTTTTGTTTGTCTGGGAAATACACCTTTCTCCCTAATTTCTGAAGAAGAGTCTTGCTGGGTAAAGAATTCTTGGCTGGCAGGTTTTTCTTTTAGTATTTTGAATATATCATTTCACTTTCTTCTGGCCTGTAGGGTTTTGGTTGAGAAGTCTACTGTTAGTTTGATGAGGGTTCCCTGTAAGTGACCTGACGCTTTTCTCTTGCTGCTTGTAGAATTCTCTCTTTGTCTTTGAGCTTTGCAAATTTAACTATAATATGTCTTGGGGAGGATCTTTTTGGATTGAATCTGTTTGGGGACCTTTGAGCTTCCTGGATATGAAGGTCTGTATCTCGCCCTACACCTGAGAATTTTTCTTTTAGTATTTCCTTGAGAAGGTTTTTGATACCTTTTCCTATCTCCTGCCCTTCAGAAATACCCACAGTTCAGATGTTTGAGTGCTTGAGATTGTCTACTATCTCTCTTAGGTTTTCCTCATTATTTTTAATTCTTTTTTCTTTTTTTTCTTTTTCTTTTTTTTTTTTTTTTTGTCTGCCTGAGTTATTTTAAAAAGACCATCTCCAAGCTCTGAAATTCTTTCTTCTGCTTGCTCTACCATGCTGCTCAAGCTCTCAGTCATGTTTTTTTATTCCGTCAAGTGAGTCTTTCATTTTTAGAAATTCTGCTACACTCTTTTTTATGGTATTAATCTCTTTGTAGATTTCCTCCTTGATATTCTGGATGTTTTTTTCTTGTTTCATTGTGCTCTCCAGTTGAGTCTTCCTTTATTTCTTCAAGTTTTCTTAAGATCATTACTTGATATTCTTTTTCAGACATTTCAAGGGTTCCCTGTTCCATGATGTCTGATGGGGCATTACTGTATCCTTTTGGTGGTGTCATTTCTTCTCTATTGTTTATACTTCTAGTGTCTTTTTTTGCTGATCCTTGGTCATTTGTAGAGGGTTTGCTTCTTCTATTACACTGAGGTTGGCTGTGGAGTGGCCTTGGTTGCTACTGCAGGGGGTGAACTGTCCTACTTGAGAGTAGGTGTGGTGGTGGCTATGTTAAACCAACTTGGTTCCCATTCTAGACTCTGTGGTCATAGAATGAGCCCCTAACACATGGAGTTCTGCTGGGCCAAACTCCATGGGTTGGATCTGTAGGCTGGTGCTCCCCCCAGGTCTGAGGCAGGATGAGGAACCACATGGAGCCACATGGTTCTGCTGGCTGGCTGGTGCCAGCAGGCTCACCTGTGTGGTTATGGTTTGGGGTGGCAGGGCAGGTCCTGGAGCTCCCCCCTGCCTGGGTCCAAGTCGGTGGGGTTGGGGGGCCGCATGGAGCCATGTGATTCCACTGGCTCGCTGGCACCAGATGGCTCACCTGCACAGTGCCAGTTTGGGGTGGCAGGGCAGGTCTTGGAGCTCCCCCCTGCCTGGGTCCAAGATGGTGGGATGGGGTCCCATGTGGATTCACACAGTTCCGCTGGCTTGCTGGCACTGGTGGCCTCACCTGCACGGTGCCAGTTTGGGGAGGCAGGGTGGGGCCTCACAAAGTTGCTATTAAGCTCTCTGGGCCTGTTCCCTGATCTGTAAAATAAGGCAAATAGTCATAATAAGACTTCATTGGTCTCTGTAAGTATTAAAAGTGACTGTGTGTAGAGCACTAAAAACAGTGCTCTTGTAAATATACAAGAGTATTTTTAATTTTTCACTGACAAACCCAAGAATGGATGTGGGGTAGATAGTAAGACCAAGACATAGGCAGAAATTTTAAAAGCATAAGTCTAAAGTAATTGAAAAAGTAAACTCTTTTGTCTTGGAGTATAATTTTATGATATATTTACTCATTAGTTAAACTATAGTGTCTTCATTTTTTAAATTTTTATTTGGTAATTGTACATATTTATGAGGTGCAATGTGATGTTTTGATATACGTATACATTGTGGAATAATTAAATCAAGCTCATAAACATAACCTTTATCTCAGATATTTTTGGGGGTGAGGACATTTAAAATCTCTCTTATTAATGAATACAAAATTGCAATTAGATAGGAAGAATAAGATCTAGTGTTCTATAGCACTGCAGGGGGACTAAAGTTCTAACAGTTTATTGCATAATTTCAAATAGCTAGTAGAGAGGATTTTTAGTATTCCCAGCACAAAGAAATGACAAATATTTGTGGTGATGGATATGCTAATTACCCCAATATGATCATTACACACTGTATGCACATACCCAAATGTCACATTGTACCCCATAAATATATACAGTTATCATGTGTCAAGAAAAAAATAAAATCTACTTTCTTAGCAATTTTAAAATATACAGTACATTATGGTTAACTATAGTCACCATGCTGTGCAAAATATTTCAGAAACTTATTCCTCTTCTCTAAAACTTTGTATCCTTTGAGCAATATTTGCCCACTTACTCTCCTTCCCACCAGCCCTTGGTAACCACCATCCTACTCTCTACTTCTGTGAGCTCAGGGTTTTTAGATTCCACACAGAGATGAGAACATGCAATATTTGTCATTCTGTGCCTGGCTTATTTCACTGAGTACAATTTCCTCCTGGTACCTCTCTGTTGTTACAAATGACAAAATCTCATTCTTTTTTAAAGCTGAATAGTATCCCATTGTTATATATACCCCACATTTTCTTTATCCATTCCTCTGCTCATGGACATATAGTGCCTTCATTTGAAAGAACATGCAAAAGCAAATAAACGTTCTATTTTTTAATTTATTTTTTATTATACATACATGTGGAGTACAACATTGATTTTCAATAATTATGTAGAATGTGTGGTAGTTAGATCAGTATAGTTAGCTTATTCCCTATAATACACAATCATTCTTTGTGTCAATTGACCAATTCCTCACTAGCCCCCCTGCCTCTCTCCCTCCCCTCTTCTTTTCCACCTCTAGTTTTGTAAAAGTTCAATGTATTACTGTGATGGTTGTTTCTTTCTCTCTATCTCTCTTTACTATTCATTTGTTTATTTATGGATTCAGCTCCCAGCTATGAGTGAGAACTTGCAGTATTTCTCTTTCTGTATCTGGGTTGTTCCACTTAGAATAATTCTCTCCAGGCTCATCCATGTTGTTGCAAATGGTAGAATTTCATTTTTTATGGCCGAGTAGTATTCCATTGTGTATATATACCACAATTTCCTTATCCAGTCATCCACTGATGGACTTTTAGGTTGGGATTATATCAAACTAAAAAGCTCCTGCACAGCAAAGGAAATGATCAATAGAGTGAAAAGACATCCTATAGAATGGGACAAAATATTTGCAAAATGTGCATCTGACAAGGGATTGATATCCAGAATATACAAAGAAACGAAATAACTGTTCTAAGCTGAATGTAAACAGCTGTTTCAGTGTCTCAGCTAGAGATAACCCCACCTTAGACAAAACCCTCAGTGTTCCCTCAATCACAAACATGAGGTCAAATGAAAAACCTTGAGGCCTATATTCCAGGACAGGATGCTGACCACATTTTTCCCCACACAGGGAATCAGGGCTGTTTCCTTCCCACTCATACGTCTGCTAAAATAACACGATTATCCCAAAGAGTATATCCCTTTGAAATACGCTGTCTGGTACAAAATGGTAGCCACAAACAACATGTGGCAGTTCAAATTTAAAATAATTAAGATTAAATTTTTTTTAAAAAAGTTCAGTTCCTCAGTCACCTATCAAATCACATATCAGCTACATAACAAGTGTTCAATAGCCATGTGTAGCAGTGGCTACCATTCTGAACAGTGTTTATAGAGAATATTTGCATCACTACAGAAAGTTCTATCAGAGAGCACAGCTTTAGAAGAATGCCTTTTCTGCACTATATTCTTCAGGGTTATCCTGTCAGTGTATATAGAAAATATTTGCATCACTGCAGAAAGTTCTATCAGAGAGCACAGCCTTAGAAGGATGCCAACTTTTCTGCACTGTATTCTTCAGGGATATCCCGTCAAGGCTACCAGGTAGATGACTAGTAAATTTTTGTATATCACTTAGAAATTGCAATTAGCTACAAATAGCAGAAAGCAGACTTTAATGTTGAACCAAATTTTTTTTTCTTTCTTTCCTCACTGAAATATTAATTCTGGAGCTGAGCAGTTGAAGCCTGTTTCTTAAGTACTGATGATGCTTCTACTTTCCAGTTATACCATCCTTAGTATGTGGCTGTCACCCTCATGGTCACAAGATGGCTTCTGTCATTCTAGCCATTGCAACTGAATCCCAGGAAGGTAGAAACACTGGAAACTATCCCATCAGGCCTTCCCATTTTAGTGTGCATGCTTGCTGGTTCAGACTGATGTATCTGCAGCTCTCTGCATGAGGAATTCCTCTGGTGGCTGGAGCCTGCTCTGCCCATGTACGCAGAAAATTAAAAGGCCCAGGAATCACTCTTTAACCAAAGACTGACAGAAGTTGTTGTGTAAGACATTGCTCATTTTGTAAGATAACTTTGAGGGGGGATACATTACACTGGCTCCCAGCAATCCCTTGCAGGAGCCCCAGTTGACCATGTCAGGCACTGCCTTAAAAAACACTCTTTATGATTGCCTGACCATCTCTGTCTCATGTCTTGGGACCACTAAAATCTTTCTTAGCTAGGCTGAGCTACATTTCTTGGACCATGTTATTGGTGGTCCCACAAAAGATATGTCCACCAGGAACCTATGAATGTGACCTTATTTGGAAAAAGGGTCTTTTGCAGATTAAATTCAGTGAAATATCTTGAGATGAGATCATTGTGGATTATCTGTGGGGGCCCTAAATCCAATGACAAGCATCCTTATAAAATACAGAAGAGAAGATGCAAAGAAAAAGAAGAGGTCATGTAAAGATGGAGGCAGAGACTGGAGTGATGCTGCCACAAGCCAAGGAACACCTGGAGCCACCAGGAGCTGGAAAATACAAGGAGCGATTCCTGACAAGAGCCTTCAGAGGGAGTGTGTCTCTACCAATACTTCAACTTTGAACTTTATCCTCCAGAACTATGAGAAAACTTATTTCTGTTGTTTTAAGCCACCCAGTTTGTGGTTATTTGTTAACAGAAGCCACAGAAAACTAAAACAGGCCATAGACAAGATTCTTGGTATGTAGGGGTAAAGGGAGCAGCAGCTATTTTGTAGCACACATACACGTTGTTGCTGATCTGCTGAATTGCCACATTGGCATGTAGCAGCAGCTGGCCCTGAAACTGCCTTACACTCCCCTAAATCCTCCTTCAGCTTCTCTGCCTTCTGGGCCAGGTGTGTGTGTTTAGCCCCACAACAAATGGCTCTGGATTCTGCAAGATACCCTGGTCACTGAGGCCACAGGCAACATGAATGGACACAGAGTTTCCTCCATCCTGCAAGTTTCCATCTCTTGCTGTGGCTTCCAACCAACCCTTGATCTCCCCCACCTTATTTCCATCTCTCCTTTCCAGGGTGAACTCAGAAAGCAAGTTACATGTTACAACAGAGGTAATCTCTGTGGCCAAAGATAGATTGATTTGTCTTCTTCTGGCTGCCAAAGGGACTTAAAAGGATGAAAAGGTAATCTAATAAAATCCACAATCCCCCCTGAAAAAAAAAATGATCTGTTTCCCTTACTCCAGAGGATAAAAGCATTTATTCCTTAAAACCCAGACTGAAAAAGAAAATAGAGGTGGAGGAAGTTTCAAGGGTTGGAGGAGTTGGACTGTGGATCTCGTGACTTGGCATTCCCTCCTCCCATAAAGAGCCCTCTGGGGATACAGAGCTTTGACATTTGATCCTGGGGTGGAATGAGGTCAGGCTAAAATTCTGATTAAATACTGGGATCCCAAGCAAAGTCCCCTGGAGTAGGAAATTGTATAAGTGGAGGAGCCTCCAGCTTTGCATGGACTATTTCCAGTCTCTGACCATAAATGTCTCAGGAGTGGCTACAAATAGATTACAGAAGATTTGGAAACCTTCCTTCATGTTCCTTCAATTGCTTGTGCCCCAGGGTTCTCTTGGAATCCTAAAAAATGGGGTGGGGGTATTCTAAACATACCTGCACTTGGATTTTCCTCCCCTCTTGGGGCTTGTGCCTAAGTGAAGTTTAATTTGATTTTTAAGAGTTAATGTCTTATTTCCTGGACTATGGAGTCATAGAGTTTAGCTAGAATCACATTTCTCTCTATTTACTTATCTGCATTTTCTCCAAACCCTTAATGTTTCCCTTGGTTCCTTAGGATGCAGGAAAATACTACTAAGTGACTGATGTCCACCTTCTGTAGTAAAGAAATGCAGCACCCAAGGCCAGCATGGGGGCATTTGGTCAATCAGTCTCAGGAGTCAAGTACTGAAGCTACAAGATCCAGCTTCCCCTCCCATGGGAAGCTGCTTCCTCCATTTCCAACCTTGGAGTGTGAGCAGTAGAAGGATAACTCAGAGGGCTTGGGGTGCCCAAAGCCTGAACATTCCAAAGAAAGGACTGGCCCTTGACTGGCTCACAGAGATGACCTGTGAGCCCTTGGAATATCCCACCCAATAAGAGCGTCTTTATACACCTGGGACCTTGGGCCATGCCAGATAGTCTATGCTAACAATGTGATCTAAGGTGAATGCCTGTATTTTTTCACCTGGTTCTCTGGACCACACTGTATCAGATTCACCTCTGTGTGGACTGAAGAATAGTTAAGTTCAGCAGGTGCTCTGTGCCTATGTGACAGAGCCTCAACAAAAATTCTGGACACCAAGGCCCATTGAGCTTCCCTGGTTGGCAATACTTCGTATGCGTTGTTGTGTCATTGCTGAGAGAAGGGAGTAACGTCCACAGCTCCGCTGAGAGGAAACTGGAAATTGACATCTGGTCTCTCCCTGACTGTTCCATGCACCTTCCTCCTTTGCTGATTTTACTCTGTACCTTTCACTGTAAGAAACCATAACTGTATGATCACTTTTCTGAGTTCTGTGCATCTTTCTAGTGAATCATTGAACCTGAAGGTGATCTTAGAGGACCCCCAACACAGAAGCAGTGGATATTGTTTTATTATGAGAAATTGTGGTTTTTTCTTTACCTTCTTAGTTCCGCCACTCCTTCAGGAAATAAGGAACATGGACTGACCCCTCTTGGTGTTGAACCAGAAGCTTCTCCTTCCCCTAATCCCAGGAGGATCTTTTCTCCCTCTTCCTTCCTTACCACACTCGCTCAAGTTCTCTGTCTATACTCAGAGTGGAATGGAGACTTTGGACACCTTTCATTCCCGCTCTTTTATCTCAGTCCCCACCCCCCCAACAAGCCAAGCAGAACATCTCTCCAGCCCATGGTTAGTTGGGCGGCAGATTGTCCCTAGGCCCCCAGTCTCCTTCCCTTCTCTCTGGGCAGCAGAGCCAGGGACCCCTCACATCGCACTCTCGTTCCCTCCCCGTCCCCTGGATGCCCCCTTCTCTTGTGCCATGAGTGACTTGTAGGGCTTCCCCAGGCTGGGGAGGGTAAGCTCAGCTTCCTGCAGCTCCAGCTCCCGCTGAGACAAATGCTCGATGACAGCCGCTCCGATGGAGTCCCCCAGCACATTGGTCATCGTGCGAAGCCGGTCACTGGTGGAGGGGAGAGAGAAGCCACTGTTAAAGGGGGCTCAAAGAGCTCCACAAGGGAGAGGGTGCAACGGGGGGGGCTCCCTGTGCTGGGGAGTCAGAGTTCACATTCCAGCCAACCCACAGCCACATGACCTGGAGCAGGTCCCTTCTCTGTCCTCAGTCTCCCCTCCTAACAAATTCAGGTTGGACCAGCTTGGAGATGTTCATATTTGATCTTAGCAATGTGATTTTTTTTTTTTAAGATATGAACAATTGACACAGAAAATTAGGGGCCATGAGCTGAAAAGTACATAGAACCAGGAAGGTAACCATCATGAGTTAACCAGAGGCTGGAGACTGCCAAAGTCAACAGAATGCTGACCAGGGCAGGCTGGAGACTGTCCACATATTACTCAGGTCCAGCTGACAGCTCCCATGTGGGGATTAAAGCCCAGATTTATATATAAACATATATATATGTATATATATAAATGAGTTTGTCTCCTCCCAACTCTCCTTCCCAAGGTTAACTCTACAGAATTTGGGATCCACAGGCTATGGCTCCTTTTCACTCTAAAGTGTTACAATTCTGTGTCCTTTCTGGGATGAAGGCACATGGGTGGAGACCCTGCAGGGGAGAGAAGCATTGCAAAGGAGAGGCAGCACCAGGGTCCAGATTGAGGAACACTCACAGGAACCAGTCCACAGCTATGATCAGCGTGATGTCTTCGGTGGGCAGACCGACAGAAGTAAGCACAATGACCATGGTGACCAGGCCCGCCTGGGGGATGCCAGCAGCCCCAACACTGGCCGCTGTGGCCGTGATGCTGCATGTTGAGACAACACGGAGAGGCAAGGGGTGGGGAGAGATGAGGAAGAGATCAGGAAAGGAAACACAGAGGGGAAGGGGTCTGCTCCCCAAGGCATCTTAAACTGAATTCCCGAGCTAGATACAGTAAGAAAAATACTCATGATCTCTTTTGTATGTGGAATATTAAAAAAGAAAGAAAAAGTCAAACACATAGAAACAAAGAATAGAACAGTGGTTACAATGTGGGAGGAGATGGGAAGATACTCCTA
The DNA here is from genome assembly GCF_027409185.1 of Cynocephalus volans. Classification (NCBI taxonomy): domain Eukaryota; kingdom Metazoa; phylum Chordata; class Mammalia; order Dermoptera; family Cynocephalidae; genus Cynocephalus; species Cynocephalus volans. Next base: position 107,260,688 of record NC_084469.1, read on the forward strand.
TAGTCAAAGATACAAATTTGCAGTAATGTAGAATGCATAAACCCAGAAGTCTAATGTGCAATATAAGGACCACAGTTAATAAAATTATATACTGGAAATTTGCTAAGATTTCAGGTGCTCTTACTACAAAAAAAGGAAGGTAACTGTGAGATGACAGATATGTTAAATTGCTTACCTGTGATAATCATTTCACTATATGTATATCAAAACATCATGTTGAAAACCTTAAACTTACACAATAAGACATTTTTTAAACAAACACTGCACTACATGCAAAAAATAATAATTCATTCACTAAGTTCTCGAAAATAAAAAGCAAATCACACGCGACTTTCATTGAGCACCAATACAGATGGGTTTCCTCATTCTTTGCTTGTTTCTTGTTGGAAGTCGGTTCAATAATATATTTAAACAACTTGTACTGTAGGTGTAAGAGCAGGTATTTAACCAGCTGCCTCTGGAGGCTGGAGAAATGCAAAAGTATCAAACTGAGCAGCAGCCATGAACTAGGAAAGTGAGCTCCCCATGCACACATATGCTAGAAATAAGTAGTTTCTAGAAGAAGCCAGGTTCAGGTGCTGGAAATGGGACTATGGAAGGTGAACCAAATTTAGAGCCAAAAGGAGAAACTGTGTGTGGTAAGGAGCGAATGAAAAAAAAAAATACAGTCATGCATCATTTAATGATGGGGATAGGTTCTCAGAAATGCATCATTAGGCGATACTGTCATTGAGTGAATATCTTAAAGTGCATTTACACGATTCTAGGTGGTTTAGCATACTACATGCCTAGGCATATGGTGAAACCTATGGCTTCTAGGCTACAAACTTGTACAGCCTGTTACTGTACTGAATAGGTAGGCAATTGTAACACAATAGTCACAATGTTACTAGGCGACAGGAATTTTTCAGCTCCATTATAATCTTTTAGGACCACCATCATACATGTGGTCCATCATTGACCAAAACATCCTTGTGCAGCATGTGACTCTGTGTGTGTGTGTGTGTGTGTCTGTGTGTGTGTGTGTGTGTGTGTGTGTGTGTGGTTTTGGACAGCTAAAACACAAAACACATCATAAAAAAATGAGAGAGACGGTGGCCCACCACCAAGTAGAGGGTCACACGCCTGTAAGGACTGCTGTTATCAAGTCAACAGATAAAAAGTGTTGGCGAGGATGTGGAGAAATTGGGACCCTCATACTCTGTTGGTGGGAATGTAATTTGGAACAGCCATTATGGAAAACTTTGTGAAGGTTCCTCAAAAAATTAAAAATAGAACTACCACGTAAACCAGCAATCCCACTACTGGGTATTTATACAAAGAAAATGAAATCGGTATGTTGAAGAGACACCTGCACTCCCATGTTGATGGCAGCATTATGCACAATAGCCAAGATATGGAAACAAATTAAGTATCCATTGATGGACGAATGTATGAAGAAAAGGTGGTTTATATACACAATGGAATGCTATTCAGCCTTGAAAAAGAGCGAAATCCTGTCACTTGTGACAACATGGATGAACCTGGAGGACATTATGCTAAGTGAAATAAGCCAGGTACAGAAAGACAAATACCACATGATCTCACTTTTATGTGGACTTTAAAAATGTTGAACGAAGCAGAGAACAGAATGGTGGTTGTCAGGGGCTGGAGAGTTGGGGGGCAGGAATAGGGAGATGTTTGTCAAAGGGTACAAAGTTTCCATAATAAGATGAATAAGTTCTGGGGATCTAATGTATAGCATGGCTACTATAGTTAATAAAACTGTATTGCATACTTGAAGTATGCAAAGAGAATAGATCTTTAGTGTCCTCATCACAGATGGGGGAAATGGTAACTATGTGAAGTAAGATTGTGTAAATCAGCCTGATTGTGGTAATCGTTTCACAATGTGTGTGTGTGTGTGTGTGTATCTCAAACTGTCATGTTGTACACCTTAAGTATATACCATTTTTATTTCTCAGTTATATCTCAATATAACTGGAGAGGAGACAGAAGTTTGTTACTTCTAACAGGGCCCTCCTAGGGAGCCAGACCAGATCTGGGACAGGCTAGATTTCATCTCCTACATCAAATATGATTGCCTGGTGTGGTGTGCTAAGAAGGGTTCTGAAGGCACTGAGCTTACCAGGAAAAGTTTTAGTGCCCTGCAGGAGCCACCCCTCTTCCTGGTGGTCTCTGAAGCTCTGTCCCAGATTCTACAATCATGAACACAGAGCCACTGGAGATGCTTCACCCAGATGTTGGGTCTATCAGAATAGTGATTGAGCAAATATTTGGCCGAGTGGACAGAGAATGGGCTTTGAAGCCCAGCAGACTCCATTCATGAGCTCTATGACCTTGGAAGTAAACTCAGAGCCTCCATGTTCTCATCTGTAGAACTGGAGACATACACCTCCCTTGTGGGGTTGCTGTGAGTGATAAAAGAGCACAGTGCTAGCAGGTAATAAATGCTTCATAGGAGTAAAGGTCATACTGAGATCTCAGATGTAAATGAGAAGGAGCTTATTGGAAACTGGGGCAAAGGTCACCCTTGCTATGAACTGGAAAGGAACTTGGGTACATTCTGTTCATACCCAAAAGTTTCCCAGAATGTGGAACTTGAAGGTTCCCAGACCCAGGGTATTTAGCAGAAGAAATTTCTAAGCAACAAAGTATTCAGGAAGCCATATGGCTACTTGCACCAGCCTATGCTGAGTTACAACAGAAAAGGTATGACACAAGGCCAGAATTTATAAGTCAAAAAAAAGAGGGCAAAAAATTGGAAAATTCTCAGCCTCACCATGAAAGCAAGGGTGTAGCCCAGTGACTGTTTGCTAAGGAGATTAGTACAGAAGAAGGATTCTCAAGAAAAGGGAGAAAAAGATTTCAAAGGCATTTCAGAAATCTTCAAATCTGCCTCTTCCATTACAGGCCCAGAGGCCTAGTAAGAGAGGATGGTGCTGGGAAACAGGCAAGACACACAGTCCACAGGCTCACTGCCTGAGGCCACCTCAGGAAGTGGCTTCTAGCACCCTAGATACTCCAGCTGTGGCTAAATTGGTCCCAGATAAGGCTGGACCCACAGTTTTGGAAGATACAAGCCAGAAGTCTTGGTGGCATCCACATGTTGTTAAATCTGCAGGCTCACAGAATGCCAGAGCGGTGGAGGCTCCCAAGCCTCCAATTTCACTCCAATTTCAGGGGATGTATGGAAAAGCCTGGGGGCCCTGGAAGAAATCTGTCACAGGGGCAGAGTCAGGGCAGACAGCCTTCACTAGGGCAATGCTGAATGGAAACACGGGGTCAGAGCTGCAGCAGAAAAACCCCACCAGAGCCACGCCTCGTCAAGCTATGAGAGTGGGACCACCATGGAGATCCCAGAATTGTGAAGCTACTAGCATGCAACCAAGCCTGGGAGAATGGAAGCATGACCTCTGACCAAGAAAGTCACAGGAGTGGAGCTGCCCAAGGACTTGGAGACCCAACCTCCACATCATAGTGCAGAGGACATCAAACATGGAGTCAAAGTACATTATTCACCAGCTTTGAGATTTGATGCCTCCTGCCCTACTGGGTTTCAGACTTGCTTGGGACCTGTTACTCCGCTCTTTTAGCCTATTTCTCTTTCTGGTGCTGTTGGTTCATTTCAATTTCTCTTATTGTTGGTGCTGTTGTTGGTTCATTTTGAATGGGAGTATGTGCCCTATGCTTGTCCGAACATTGTATCTCGGAAATAGATAACTTGTTTTCACTCCACAGATGGGACCTTGAGACTTTGGACTTTTGAGCTGAAACAAGTTAAGACTTGGGAGATGAAATGAGTTTATTTGTATGTGAAAAGGACATGAGTTTGGGGAAGCTAGGGGTAGAAAGCTGTGGATTGACGCTCCCTCCACCCCCACCCCACCCCACCCCAACTCTCTAAAACTTAATGCCCACTGTAGCTGTTAAGGGTGGGAGATCTTATTATGGTAATTGAAAGATGGGTACTTGAAGAGGTGATTAGATTGTGAGGACCATGCCTTGGTAAATGGATTAATCTGTTGATGGTTTAATGGTGGTCATGGGTATGGTTCTGGGAACTTTAAAAGGACAGCCAGAGAGGAGGTTAGGTCTCTCTTGCCTCTGCCTTTCTCTCACAATGTGATACCCTGTGTTGCTGAAGTCACCACCAAAGAAGGTTCCCTGGACTTTGGACTTTCCAGCCTCCAAACTATAAGCAACAAATACTGTTTCATTAAAAATTACCCAGTTCCAGGTATTTTGTTATAAGCAACAGAAATGGACTAATACAGTAGGTATCAATTACTGTTATCAAAATTTTCAAGGACAAAAATTTCATTTTCCAAAAGGTCACCCAATTTCTCCTAAATTTATCCTGCTTGGACCTGGATCCTTAGGGGGAAAAAAAAGAACACAGTACTTTATGAACAGAGCCTCTAGGAGGCACACTGTTATCATAAGAGAGGGAGCCTACCTCTTCCAAATGCTGGTCCCAGAATAAACAGTGATCTGTGGGTGCCCTCAGGGGACAGGCAGCTCACTCTAGCTAGGATGGGCTAATTCCACCTGGATCCAAAGAGCCAATTCAAACTTCTTTGGATTAAGTCTAGATTAGGTCCAAACCAGGAATGCCGAGGCAGCCTATCACTAACTGCCACTAACTATTGAAGCGTTTATCCGATGAAACTCAAGCTGGCCATCACCAACAAGCTCTCTCCATGGAATCCCAGGAAGAAGGTGGAAAGGATGCTCAGTCCCCTGGTCCATTTAAGAACACTCCCTCAAAAGCTTCCCCTCCTTACCCTTTTTTTGAACTTCCCTACTCCCAATGATGTCAAAGTTTCCCGTGAGAAGTGCAACATTGCAGTGTTTGAGACCCTGACCAAAAAAAAAAAAAGGAAGAAAAGTGTTTCTTTGAAACTATTTTCATTCATTCCTCCTGGCATCCTTGGTTTCCCCTAGAAAAGGTTGGCCATCCCATCCAGAGCATGCCCAAGACTGGTTGAACACAGTTCAATAAATTCATTCTTTCAACACTTATTGACTGAGCATCTACGACATGGTAGATACGTAGCAGAAATTCCCATAGAAGGAAATCCCTGCCCGAACACAGATTATTTGCTAGTGGGCGAAGCAGAAAGTAAGCCAGATGAATAAGGAAAATACATACTAAGGCAGATCATGCTATATAGGGAAATGCTGCAGCCTTAGAAAATCCAGATGTACAATTTTAAACAGGGTTTCCCTGAAAAGGTGACAAGGAGCAAAGACCTGAAGATGATAATAATGTTTGCTGCTATTTTTATAATGACTACATTGAAACCTCTGGCTGATGGAGTCCAGGAGTCTGTATTTATACAAGAATCTTGGGCTACTGGGATGCACCTGCTGCCTTTGGAAAACTGAACAAAGGGCTCTCCCACAGTAGCATTGAGAGAACTGAGTAGAACATCTTGCCAGCTCCTGACAGCCTCGGGTGGCAAAGTCTCACTTTGCATCTCATCCAGCTTAGACTCTTCCTACTTCCCTGTTCCAACATCTGAAGCCTCCCTTAAGCTCCTCTTGTGGCTCCCTCCTCTTCCCCACAAGCCAAGCTGACGACCTCTTACTTCTTGCCTACTGGCAGGTCTCACCCAAGCCACCTGACATGATTTGAATGTTTGTCCCCTCCATGGAGACACTTCATGCTGAAGCCTAGTCCACCATATGGTATTTTAAAGATGGGGCCTTCAAGAGGTGATTGGACCATGAAGGCTATACCACATGAATGGATTAATCCATCCATGGCTCAATGCGTTATCATGCAAGAAGACTGGAGGCTTTATAAGGAGAGCGAGTGAGTGAACAATTAACACATTCAGTCCTCTCACCACGTCATACTCTGGGCCAACTTGGGACTCTGCAGAGAGTCCCCACCAGCACAAAGGCCCCCACCAGATGCACCTCCTTGACCATGGACTTCCCAGCCTCCAAAACTGCATGAAATAAATTTCTTTTCTTTATAAATTACCCAGTTTCAGGGATTCTCACCTGATCGTTGTGATCTGGCCCAGGTTGAGCTCGTAGTTGTTGACTTGAGCAATGAAGATGGCAGCTAGGGCCTCGTAGAGGGCGGTACCATCCATGTTGACAGTGGCCCCCACTGGCAGCACAAACCTGGTGATGCGGCGATCCACACCCAGGCCCTCCTCCAGGCAGCGGAAGGTGATGGGCAGGGTCGCGGAGCTGGGGGAAGAGAGCCCCAGGGGCTGAGAACAGGAGGTACCAGAATGGGGCAACGATAGACCAAAGGCTCCCCTAATAACATTGAGGGTTCCAGGTTGTAGCTCAGGCAAGAAGAGCACGGTGGGAGTATAATGTGCATGGGGAAAGGGAACTCCTCGTGATGCAGGGAGGATGCAGAAACGAGGGTACCTCAGGATGAAGGTCCCTGATCCCACTTAAAGCCAATAGCTAAGGCCAATGACTGGACACTGTTTTATGCCTCTAGCTTGCTCTATCTACTCCCAGAAAGGAGAGGACTAAAGGCTGCTGATCTCCGACACTTCAGTGCTAAGAGAGGACTATTACAGAGGACCCCCATTCCCTACTCCCCACGTTTGCACAGGGAGTGACCTCAGCTAGGTAACCCCCCTCAGTCTCTCTCTCCCCATCCATTTCTATCAATTGGGGAAGAGTGACTCAATTGATCGGTGAGTTTAGTCGAAGGAGTGGGTATCTCATTTGGGGTCAGCCTGTCCACCTGATGGTGTTGTCTGTTTGGCTTTACATCATGGGGTGAGAAGCCAGGACTCACAGAGAGGGCCTTTGGGTGTCCAGCTCCAGACTGACAAGATGAGTTTAATGCTAGGGCACAGTGACATCAGTCTTACTCATTCATAGACTAAAAGGCACATTTACTGATCAGCATCACAGATAATAAAAAATGATATTTTTCTTCCATGTGTTTGGGTCTCATGATACTTCTCATAGTGTTTTGAATTTGGATAATGGGGGGAAATTAGGGTTATTAAACCTCTAAAACCACAAAAAAAGAGAAGGAAGGCAAGAGACATCCCAGATACCATCTCCAGGGGACATGAGATGTTCTGAGCTAGAAAATGATTGAGACCACGGGGCATCTCGGAACCTTCATTCTAACCTCCAAATTGGCACCAGGTCCTCCTCCATATAAAATGGAAAAACAGGAAAGGAGAAAAGGGGACCAGGAGAGTCATCACTGGAAAAAGACTGGCCCCCTAGTGTTGAACCACCTGGAGGGCCTCAGAGCCCCTTGAGGGTTGACATTACTGTACAGTTCAGAAGAGGTGTCTGTGGAGGTGGGAGAGTGACATTCCTAGAAGAGACCATGAAAGACAAGCAGTAAACACAGGGAAGGTTCCAGTGACTGGGGCATACCTGGAAGATGTGCCCATGGCGGTGATGAGTGCCTGCAGCATGCCCCCAATAAAGGGAAAGGGGTTCCGGTGGGTGATGAGGAAGTAGATGAGGGGCAGAACGCCACCAGCATGCAGGAACAAGCCCACGATGACGGTCAGGGTGTACATGCCCAGCTGACCCCCCAGGACGGCCATGTCTTCCATCTCCAGAATCTTCCCTGCGATCAGGAACAGGATGCCCACAGGTGCGTACCTGGGCAAGCCACACACCTGTCAGGGATTCCTCCTGACCTCCCCTAGAGGTCTAGTCCTGGCATCCCCGAGGTTTTGTCCATAGAGTACCCTGGAGCCAGGCAGTGCCCACCATACAGCACCCTACTCCACCCCGATCTTCCCACACATTAACAAGTGGGTCTGGGCCCCACAAACACATCCCGCCTTCTCCTCCTGCTCACCCTCAGCTCACCCCGAAGCTGAAAAGTTCCTGTAACTCCAGGACGTACAACCTTATCGGGTGTCTCCTTCGTTCACTCCCCAATTCAAGCCCCCTCCCCCCAATACCAAACAACCAAGACCCTTTCTCTAGACATTGCCGAGACATGTCCTGCCTCTGTCTAAACTTCCCTTATCGGCTGCCCCTAATTCTCTGTCCCACGTTTGTAATTTTCATGCCCCTATTTTCTTTCCTATCAGTGCGTAGTCCCACTCATTCACCAGCCTGGGTTACTTCACCACTGACAATTCAAACAACCTGTGCTATCAATGTCATCTGCATATTCATTCATTCAACAAACATCTATTGAGCACCTACTACATTCCAGGCACATGGTCCCTGTCCTCATGGCACTTATATTCTGTTATGGCTGAATGTCTGTGTTCCCCCAAAATTCATATGTTGAGATCCTAATAACCAAGGTGATAGTATTAGGAGGTGGAGCCTTTGGGAGACAATTACGTCACGACAGTGAAGCCCCCATGAATGGGATTAGTGCCCTTATAACAGGCCCCAGAGGACTTCTTCTCTCCTTCCACCATGTGAGGACACAGAGAGAAGACACCACATATGAACCAGACTCCGAATCTATGGGTGCTTTGATCATGAGTTTCTCGCCCTATAGAACTATGAGAAATAAATTTTTTTGTTGTTTAAGCCATCCAATCTGTGGTATTTTTATTACAGCAGCCCAAATGGACTAAGACACAAACTTTCAGGGAGAACAGCAGGTACACACAGAAACACATAATACAAACTTCAAGGAGTGTTCACTGCATGGGGTTGCTTTAGAGTGGGTGGTCAGGGAGGGCTTCTCTGAAGAGGTGACATTTAAGCCGAGACATGAATAGTGAGAAGGAATCATGTATATCTGGTGGAAGCATTGCAGGCACAGTGCAAAGACCCTGCAGTGGGAGTGAGCTAGGACTGCTGGAGGACCAGAGAGAAGACCAGAGTGGACCAGAAGAGCAGTGAGGAGAAAGGAAACTAGAGAAGACAAAAGAAGCAAGTTCATCAGGCACTCATCTGTTTTCCCCACAAACCAGCCCATGGCTCAGTCTTGTTTGTTTCTGCCAGTGGTGCCATTAGTCACCCATCCCCGGGCTTCAACTGTTACTCCGCTCTTTCCATAGAAATTGAAGTCTACTCTAGGTCACTCTCATGGTGGGTGTATTGGAGGAGGTGAGGGCCACTTGGGAAGTTGGTGCAAAAGTTTGGTTGAGAAAAGAGGATTCAGGGGACTTCTCCAGCCATATCTGTGTTCCATAAGCTGGTCTCAGGGTTAGCCCTGGTGAGTGGTTGCTGAGTCGTCTCCAAGTCAACATGTCCACACCTACCTCTATGCTTATGCTCTGTAAATCCCTCTCTCAGTTCCCTCACCTTCATCCTTCTGCCTCACCTGCAAAATTCCTCAGCCCTGGATCAGCTATACATGACTACTTGCCTCCTGTACTCAGCCACCTGGCACATCTGGACGTTTTACCCAACCATGCCAATGACACCTCCATAAAGCCATGGTCCCCAATTCAGCTGAGCCTTCAATACTCCCTGTTGATCCTCTCCCTACGCTTGATAAGCTCCCCATCCCATTCCCTTCAGATGCTTTTCCAAGCTCTCCACTTGGCTTCAAGTTCCCTCTACAACTTTCAAATGATCTGGGTCATGTATGAACTCTTCCCCCATTTGGGAACAGACAGCCTTGTGAACCTCTTCCATAACCATGCCTAACTTACCCTATGCTATCACCTGCCTGAACTCCATTCCATTCTCCAAACAGCTCAGGTACTTTCAAGCTTTCATGTCCTCTCTTCACTGTCCAGTTGGATTCCTACTCACCTTATAAGGCCCAGCTGAGAGGTGACCCTCACCATGATTCCCACCTCTCCTCCCCTGGGAAGCATCCCCTACATTTCCCTCTACTTGCTCCTCACTACTTAATGTTCCCAACACTTTTTTAGTGTCTCTTTACTACAGAACCTACCACTTCATGTTATATTTATCTAGTATGTCTCTGTCTTCTCCAAGACTTCGTGAGCTCCTTAAGGACGAAGAATGAATTCAATGTATCTCTGTACTTCAGAGTCAAGGCAAAGTCAGCCTGGGAAAATGTCTGCTGAATGACTGAAGGAGTTTTTGAAGAAGTGAAGGAAATAAGAGAATGGATGAAATATTCATCTATTAAGGAATAATTAGTGAGTAGATACATAAGTAAGAAAACAAGCCAATGAGACATGAGTAAGTGGATAAGTGGATGAATGAGTGTGTAAGTGAACCAATGACTGGATAAAGAGAATATCTGAGCAAGTGAATAACAGAGTAACAAAAGCAGAGATGAATGTGTGTGTTGAAGAATGAATCGGAACACATATGTGAGTAAATAAATCAATGATTCAAATGATCTAACTAATGCATGCATGAGTTTGTGAATAAGTTCATGAGTGAATGACTGTAAGAGTGAGCGAATTAACCAGTGCATAGAAGAATGAGAATAAATGGATAAATGAGGGAATGAAAAGACCAATGAGGGAGTGAGTGCATAAAACTTTGCAGAAAGGTATGAATGAGTGAATGAATGAGGGAGGGAGGGAGTTAGTGAGCTGGTGAGGGAATTAAACAAAGCATAGAAGAATAAGTAAATGCCTGTCATTTGTGACAACACGGGTGAACCTGGAGGACATTATGTTAAATGACATAAGCCAGGCACAGAATGACAAATACAGCATGTTCTCACTCATATGCAGAATCTTAAAAAGTTGGACTCATAGAAGCAGAGTAGAATGGTGGTTACCAGGGGCTGGAGGTGGAGGAGACGTTGGGGACAGGTTGGTCAAAGGATACCACATTTCAGTTAGACAGGAGAAATAAGTTCAAAAGATCCATTGCACAACATGGTGACTGTAGTTAAAAATGACATATTGTATACTTGCAAATCACTGAGAGAGTTGATTTTAAGTGTTCTCACCTCAAAAAAAAGGATGTGAGGCAATGCACATGTTAATGAGCTCAATTTAGCCATTCCACAATGTAGACATATTTCAAAACATCATGTTATACATGATAAATGTGTACAGTTTTGTTTTTATTTGTTAATTAAAATAGGTTAATTTTTTAATGAATGAAAAAATGAGTGAACCCATATGTAATAGAAGAGCATAGATGAATAACGAATGAATGATTTGGTCAACATATAGAAGAATGAATGAATGAACAGCTGAAGAGGAAGTGAACAAGTAGATAAATCATTGCAGAAAGACTGAGTGAATGAATGAATGAATTAGTGAACTAGTGGGCTAGTAAGTGAATTAACCAAAACATGAAGAATGACTTTGGCCAAGGGTCCCCAACGAGCTCTTTAGCAACTTCCCCCCAGCCCGACTTCCCAGCCCTGTCTCCACCTTTCCCATTGGCACAGCCCAGCACTCACCAAATAATGATGCCCACCAGCCTCATAATAGCCTCATTGAGGCTGTCAAAGAAGTCCCTCAGGACTCGGCCCTTGTGTTTCATGCCACCGATGACCAGTCCAAAGGCCACAGAGAAGACCACAAGGCCCAATGCGTTGATGCCATTGGCTGAGCCAGGCACAGGCACGGTCTCCTCAAAGCTCACCACCTCCTGCAGGGTGCCCAGGGCCCGAGTGACATTTTCAAATATGCTGGTTCCGTTCTCCACTGAAGATGGAGCAGGCATGGAGGTACCCAGCTCAGAACCGTTCTCTGTCCTCACAATGGTTCTGGTTACCACCCTCGTGCTGTACTGTGTCTTGAACTGAAATACGGAGAGATTGGACCCAGACTTGGTTCAGTGAATGCATCAGAATCATCCAGAGAAATTCCTTTAAAACCCCAATTCCTGGTTCCCACACCCTGGAGAGTCTTATTCAGTAAATCTGCATGACTGAATGAATGATTTGACCAATGCACAGAAGAATGAGTGAATAAATTAGTACAAGCCATTATGGAAAACAGTATGGAGGTTCTTCAAAAAATTAAAAACTGAACTACCATAGGACCCAGCAATCCCACTTCTGGGTATATATTCATTTTTTATTTTTTTTAACTTTTTATTTATTTATTTATTTATTTTTGTGACTGGTAAGGGGATCGTAACCCTTGGCTTGGTGTCATCTGCACTAAGCTCAGCCAGTGAGTGCACCGGCCATCCCTATATAGGATCCGAACCCGCTGCCTCAGCACTACCAGCACCACTGCGCTCCCAGCGCCACACTCTCCCAAGTGAGCCAGGGGGTTGGCCCCTGGGTATATATTCAAAGGAAATGAAGTCAGTACATTAAGGGAATATTTGCACTCCCTGTTCACAATAGCCAAGATATGGAAGCAACCTAAGTGTCTATCAATGTATGAATGGATAAAGAAAATGTGGAATATATGCACAATGGAATACTATTCAGCCTTTAAAAAAAGAAGAAAATTCTGTCATTTGTGAAAAAATGGATAAACCAGGAGGACATTATGCTAAGCAAAATAAACAAGGCACAGACAGACAAATACTGTATGTTCTCACTTATATATGGAATACAAAAAATTTAATCTCACAGAAGCAGAGTAAAATGGTTGTTACCAGGGATGGTGGCAGGGGTGGGGCAGGTAGATGTTAATAATAACAATGCATTAGATACTTGAATATCACTACCACAGCAGATTTTATGTGTTCTCACAAAAAACTGCAAGCCAACAATACTATTACCCAGCAAGGCTATCCTTCAGAAATGAGGGAGGAATAGTGCATTTTCCAGACAAACAAAAACTGCAGGAGCTCCTGACAACACGACCAGCCTTGAAAGAAATCCTCAAGGGAATCCTGCATCAGGAATCCAAAACATGATAATCACTCATCTTACTAGCCATAGTTCTGTTCAAAGTCTATATATTTTTCATAATTCAGTCTTGGTAGGTGTCGTGTTTCTAGGAATTTATTCATTTCATCTAAAAGGACCTAATTTTTTGAGCAAAAATTGTTCACAGTATTCTCTTATAACCCTTTTGATTTCTGTAAATTTGGTTGTAACGACCCCTCTTTCATTTCTGATTTTAGTTATTTGAGTCTTCTCTCTTTTTTCTTAGTCCATTCAAAGGTTTGTCAATTTCATGAATCTCATCAAAGTACCAACTTTTGGTTTCATTCATTTGCTTTTTTTTTTTTTTCCTATTTTCTATTTCTTTCACCTATGCTCTAATTTTTTTTGTTGTTTGTTTTAAGTTTTATTTTGTCGATATACATTGTGGCTGATTATTGCTCCCCATCACCAAAACCTCCCTCCCTTCTCCCTCCCCCCCTCCCCCCCAACAATGTCCTTTCTGTTTGCTTGTCGTATCAACTTCAAGTAGTTGTGGTTGTTATATCTTCTTCCCCACCCCCCCCCGGGTTTTTTTTTTGTGTGTGTGTGTGTGTGTGTGTGTGTGTGTGTGTGTGTGTGTGTGTGTGTGTGTGTGTGTGTGTGTGCGTGTGTGGATTTATATATTAATTTTTAGCTCCCACCAATAAGTGAGAACATGTGGTATTTCTCTTTCTGTGCCTGATTTGTTTCACTTAATATAATTCTCTCAAGGTCCATCCATGTTGTTGCAAATGGCAGTATTTCATTTGTTTTTATAGCTGAGTAGTACTCCATTGTGTAGATGTACCACATTTTCCGTATCCACTCATCTGATGATGGACATTTGGGCTGGTTCCAACTCTTGGCTGTTGTAAAGAGTGCTGCGATGAACATTGGGGAACAGATATACCTTCGACTTGATGATTTCCATTCCTCTGGGTATATTCCCAGCAGTGGAATAGCTGGGTCGTATGGTAGATCTATCTGCAATTGTTTGAGGAACCTCCATACCATTTTCCATAGAGGCTGCACCATTTTGCAGTCCCACCAACAATGTATGAGAGTTCCTTTTTCTCCGCAACCTCGCCAGCATTTATCGTTCAGAGTCTTTTGGATTTTAGCCATCCTAACTGGGGTTAGATGGTATCTCAATGTGGTTTTGATTTGCATTTCCCAGATGCTGAGTGGTGTTGAGCATTTTTTCATATGTCTGTTGGCCATTTGTATATCTTCCTTAGAGAAATGCCTACTTAGCTCTTTTGCCCATTTTTTAATTGGGTTGCTTGTTTTCTTCTTGTAAAGTTGTTTGAGTTCCTTATACAATTAACAGAGTTAAAAGACAACCAACAGAGTGGGAGAAAATATTTGCAAAATATACATCTGACAAAGGATTAATATCCAGAATATATAAGGAACCTATGCTCTAATTTTTATTATTTACTTCCTTTGCTAGGTCTGGGCTTAGTTCCCTCTTCATTTACTAGTTTCTTAAGGTGCAAAGGTGATTGTTGATTTGAGATCTTTCTTTTTTATTAATGTACACACATTAAATAAATTTCCCTTTTAGCAAAAAATAAATAAATAAAATAAAAGTGTTCTCATAAAAAAATGAGTACGTGAGGTAATGCATATGTAGATGAGCTCAATTTAGCCATTTCATAATGTATATATATTTCAAGACATCATGTTGTACCCTATAAATATACACAATTTTTATGTGTCAATTAAAAAATAAATTTAAATTTTTTAAAAAAAAATTTGAAGAATGAGTGAATAAATAGACAAATAAGAGTAGACAATCAATGCATGTAGGAATGAGTATAAATTCTGCATTTTTCACAAGCTCCCTGGGCAATGCTCAGCCAGATTTGAAGGCTTCTCTCCTCAACCATCCATGGTCAGAAGTCCTGGAATCTCTACCCCAGTCTCACTGCCTCTTCTAGTCCCATGCCAGGCATCCTTTGGCTAAAATCCTTCTCTCTAACCCTCCCTTGACCATCACACCAATGGGAAATACAGTTGTTCCTCAGTATCTGCAGGGTAATTGGTTCCAGGACCCCCCGTGGATACCAAAATCCAAGGATGCTCAAGTCCCCGATATAAAATGGTGTAGATTTGCATATAACCTATGCACATCCTCCCATATCCTTTCAATCATCTCTAGATCACTTAGAATGCCTAATGTAGTATAAATGCTATGTAAGTAGTTGTTATACTGCATTGTTTAGGGAATAGCGGCAAGGGAAAAAAAAGTCTGTACATGTTTGGTACAGACACAATTTTTAAAAAATATTTTACATCCAAGGTTGGTTGAATCACAGATGCAGAACACATAGATACTGAGTGACTGTACATTCTTTCCCCTAGACTCCTCCAAGAGCACCTGCCCATCACTCTGCCCGGCTCTTGTTCCCACTCCCACCCACCCACCCAGCAGCAAGCTCCCTCCACCCTCCAAACCTCTTTGATCAAACTGCACACTTCCCACTGACCTGTTTGAAGCAGGCCTCCACGAGGTTGGGTGGAAACATATTTCTGCAGAAAAACACCAGACAGAAGAAATTGGTTAGCCCTTGGAAGTGAGTCTAGGATGATAATAGTACTAATAACAACAATCATACAGCAGCCCACATGTGCATGCTCACTCCAGGCCAGCACTGAGCAAAGGACCTATGTCATCCAATATAAACACTATGATAACCCCAGACATGAGTGCTATTAATGCCCCAATTTTACACACAAAGAAACCAAAGCACAGAGGATTTAGGTAATTCACCCAGAGCCACACAGCTGCTATGATGTGCAGATGGAACTCAAATCCATGTGTGTCTGAGCACCTTGCTGGATCTCTATGCCACCTCAAGGACTTCAATTTAAACACACATGCCAGTGACACCTCAAAAAACCACAGAGAGTTCCTGAACCCTTCCAACTCTAGATTCACCCCAACTCAGTGACCAGGGGAGAACGATAGCTACCCTTAATTCCGGCTGGCAAAACCACTGCCAGTGGATCTTGGGAACACCAGAAAAACACCAGCTGTTCAGACCCCACCCAAAGATGCTGCAGCTACAGCCTCCCCAGCCACGAGTCAAAAGATCCCATCCTAGGAGTAGCTGCTTTCAGAGAAAATGTCTAAGACTCCAGCACAGAAAATGGGTACCAAAGGGTGTTGCCATTTCCAGGCTGGGTCAGCCTGTCCCCTATGTCTGTCCTTGAGTAAGGGTTGTTGCAGAGCCAGAAATCTCATCAAAATTAGAAAGGACATCACCTTATCAGGTCCATGAAGGCATCAGCTGTGGGGATGGTCTCGATCCGGCCCTCACGGTGCAGCCCTTCCTTGGATCCCTTCCCAGGATGGATGATGGTGACCATGAGGATGCCGATGAAGACTGCGATGACCGTGGTCACCATGTAGTACACAGCTGCCCGCATCCCCATCCGCCCAGTTGCCTTGTTGTCCAGGGAGGCCATACCTGGAAGACAGAGGATTCAGCACCCCCGCAGCTTCATCCACACCCCACCACCCACTCTTCCATCCATCTACCCCACCCTCCTCGTACCACCAGCCAACCACCATTCTACCAAGCATCCCTTCCTCCTACACCCCATCCATTATGCACTCACCCACAGCGCCATCCTTCAACCCCCATCTGTTTTCCACATACACCTTCCCACCCCATCCATCCTTTATCCCAAGCACCACTCCACTAAACACACCACCTTCCCTCTATTCCAAGCCAACATTTTCAATCCCCACCCCATCCTCCACTGACCCTATCTTGCACCATAACCTCACTTTCATTCCCACTATCCACCTTGCAATCACACCTTCCTCCAGCCCACCTCACTGCACACTGTCTACAGTAGATAATGTGGGTGCCCCAAGCCAACATGCCTATCCTTCAGCTGCTGTGAGTGTTGATTGCTCACTGCTCATGCTGCCCCCTTATCCTGAGAATTGCCCTCAGCAGAACAGGAGCTGCTTCACCCTAAAAGGCCCACAGCCAATGCCTGTCTGGTACAGGGATTCAAAAGGCCAGATCCCTTGACTTCGGTGGGAGCAAAGTTGGGGGCACAATCCTGTGGTGCTGTTCACACGCCAGAGCTCCCCATGGGATCAGGTTGACATCCAGCCTTCACCTGAACCGACATCTTCACTTAGCCTCTCTTCCCACCCTGTCCTGCTTCTTTCTCTTTCTCCTGGATTTCTCTTGAGGGCTACCCCTCAGTTAATCGCTCATATAAATATCTTCATCTCCTACTCTGCTTCTAGGAAACCCAACCTAAGAAAACGTTCTTTCATGCCTTTACCTCATCCTTGTCCCCAAATCTGGGATGAGCAAACTACCACCCATGGGCCAAATCTGGCCCACTGCCTATTTGTGTAAATAAAGTTTTATTGGAACACAGCCATGTTCATTTGTTCAGATATGGTCTATGGCTGCTTTTGTGCTACAGTAGCAGAACTGTGCAGTTGCAACAGAGACCCTATGGTCCTCAAAGCTGCAAATGTTTACTACCTAGCCCAGTAGAGGAAAAGTTGGCAGGTCCCTGCATAATCCAACTATACACCCATTCCACCCTCTACCCATCATCCTGTCACCGCCAACTCACTCACCTTCCACATCTTCATCTACATCCCACCTCCAGCCCATCCACACCATAGCCCAGCTACCTTCCCTGGCTGCCCCTCCACAGCCCTTCCTTCACCTCTGGATGATACTGAGCCCCTTGCAGGCTGACCATTTGCCTCCAAGGAAAAGTACAGGAAGGTTACTGAGATTAAGTGGTGTGAGTCATAGGGTCTGGAACCTGATCAGGACCCTAGCTTTGACAAAGACTCTGGGCAAGATGCAGGTTCCATATTTGAGGCGCTGAGTTGAGGGAGAGATCCTGTGCTTGGCTCTGGGTTGGAGCTTCGGCTCTAGATGGGTGCTATGGTTTAAATGTACCCTCAAAAACTCAGGTTGAAATTTAATCCCCATTGTAAGAGTATTAAGAGGGTGGGAGATCTGGCTACGGTATTTGAAAGGTGGGACCTTTAAGAGGTGACTGTATCATGAATCACCCTCACAAATAATCACCTTCATAAATGGATCAATCCATTCAATAGATTAATGGGTTATCAAGGGAATAGAACTGGTGGCTTAATAAGGAAAGGAAGAGAGACACGAACACACTCTCATTCTCTTGCCATGCCATGCCCTGTACCACTTTGGGACTCTGCAGAGTCCCCACCAGGAAGACGGTGCTCACCAGAAGCATCCCCTTGACCTTGGACTTCCCAGCCTCCAGAACTGTAGGAAATACACTCTGTTTCTTCGTAAATTACCCAGTTTCAGGTATTCTGTTATAAACAACAGAGAATGGACTAGGACAATGGATGTTGGAGGCCAGCACTGGTCTCTCACCTGTGACCAAGCTGGAGACAATGAGAGGCAGCACCAGCATCTGCAGCATCCGCATGAGGAGCTCTCCAGGAAAAGAGAAGTACTTGATCTGGCGGTAAGTGAGCTGGTAGGGGCGCAGGGCAAAGGCCAGGCTGACCCCTAGAGTCAAAAAGAGGGGTCCATTGAGTACAGTCTGGGTCACTCATTCCCAGGCAAAGTCCATCCAACCCAAGAAAGGTGAGTGCAGATGGGGGTGAGAGAAGGAGAGAAACATTCTGTGAGGGTGTGTGTTTGTGTGTGAATTGGTATGTGCACACACTGTAGAAATGTATGAATATCAATATGTGTGTAAATGTATAATTGCACCCATTTGTGTGTACCTATGCATGCCCACCTGACAGTGTGCACTCACTTGTGAGCACGTACACGTGCCTATATGTGTGGACCCACACACATGAATATGCACACGTATTTTCCTGGGTGTGTCTATAGGTATAACTTGTATGTATATGTTACTGTTTTCAAACATGGGGGTGTATGTGCACTTATGCTCATATGTGTGGATGTGTGCTCAGGAGAATGCACATGCAGGTGTGAATATGTAATTCTAGTATACATGTACAAGTGTGCATGTGAGTTCATGTGCTTGCACCTGTAAGTTCTTTTTTTTTTAAATTTTAAATTGACACATAATAATTGTACACATTTATGCGGTACAGTGTGATGTTTCAATACATGTGTACAAAGTATAATGATCAAATTAGGGTAATTAGCATATCAATCACCTCGAACAAATATCATTTCTTTGTGGTGAGAACATTCAAAATCCTCTCTTGTAGCTATTTTGAAATATAAAATATATTGTTAACTATAATCACCCTATTGAGCCTGGAGGACATTATGTTTAGTGAAATAAGCCAGGCACAGAAAGACATATACCATATAATCTCACTCTCGTGGAATCTAAAAAAGTTGATCTCGTAGACATAGAGAGTAGAATAGTGCACCTGTAAGTTCTGTGCATTCATAAAAATGTATTCATGCTACCAACCTAAATGTCCATCGACAGATGACTGGGTAAGGAAACTGTGGTATACATACACTATGGAATACTACTCAGCCATAAAACATAATGAAATTCTACGATTTGCAGCAACATGGATGAACTTGGAGAAAATTACATTAAGTGAAATAATGCAGGTGCAGAAAGAGGAATATCACATGTCCTCACTCATAAGTGGAAAGAAGGAAGGAAGGAAGAGACCATAATAAAATGTTGAACGTTCAGAAGTAGAGAACAGACCTATGGTTACTAGAGATGGGAAAGGGGGAGGGAGTTTAGGGAGTAATTGGGTAAGGGACACAAAGAGTAACTATGATTTGTAATGATGCACATGCTAATAATATTGATTTGATCATCACATACTGTATACAAATAGTGACAGTCAACTCTGTACTCCATAAATATACACAATCAAAAATAAATAAATAAATAAATTTTTAGATGTGCTCACGCTTATGTTGTGTGCATAGGTAAAGTGTTTGTACAGTGTATATGTGTGTACACATGCATATACACGTGTGCACACACAGCTGTTTGCACACGTGTGTACTCATCCATGAGAGTGTGGCCTCACGGTGGGTTGGAAGAGTGGCATGAGGAGATGTGCGTGCTGGGAATTTCTCTGAGATCCCCGCCCTCCAGGAGGCAGAGCTCACCTATGACCACGGCGCTGACCGTCAGCAGGATGAAGGCGTTCCGGCGTAGGAAGCGCAGCACGTGCTCGCGGGTCATGGTCTGCAGGCGCAGGCGCGTGCGCAGCGCTCTCTGCTGCAGGCTCTCCTGCACCTGCTGCAGCCAGCCCACCCGGCCCAGCCGCTGGCCACTCTCCCGCAGGAACAGGCTGTTGCCATGGCTGCTCATCGTCTATCTGCGGGGGAAAGAGGGCCCGGGCCTGGTGAGGGATGGGACAGAAGGCAGGGGGGTGGGGGTGAGGGAGAGACAGGGGAAAGGAGAACAGGGCAGTGGGCACTCGGAGGAAGCTAAGAAGGAGGGGAGGGGCAACGTCCTTCTATTGGAATGCGCCCGTGCTGGGACACCTGGCAGGACAGAGTCAAGGTCTCCAGAATCACTCCTGGGCATGGCTGGGAAGGAGTAAAGAGGCGAGGCAGAAAACCACAGAATAATGTACGCTGTTGCCATTCCCTGGCTCCAACCCTCTCATTTCACTGAGATAGTCCCAAGCAGTTAGGGGCTGCCACAGTTCTCAAACTGAGCTGACAAGTTCTTGCTAAGCACCAACTGCATGCAAAGCCCTAGGCAAGTCACCTTGGGGCTGGTCCCAAAATTAAAACAGTTTGGTGTCTAGCCTTGTGTCTCCTCTTAACATTTGACCCTATCCATGTATCCTTATTTACTTATCTAAAAAAAATTATATATATATATATATATATATATATATATATATATATATATATATATATAATGGAAACCTTAGATCACTACTTGGAATTTTAGTTGTATTTTTCATAAGCATTAAATAAAATGCATATAAAAATAAAAACCTGCCTGTCCATTTCCCAACCAGACAACTTGCATGTACAGAGCAACTTAGAAATTGTGACTTTCGTGGGCCTGAGGAAATTTCCCTTTATGGATCTCTTCCTACATTTAAAAAAAAAAGTATATAATAAAATTATATTTTACTACTGCATTGGTGTAAAAATAAATATATTATTTTGGAACTAGATAGAGGTGGTGGTTGCACAACACCGTGAGAGTACTAAATGCCACTTTCAAAAGGTCGTTTTTACATTATGTGAATTTCCCCTCAATTTTTAAAATGAATTTATTCATATTATATATGAAAACATTTTCTTTGACCTAAAAGTTTAACTCTTCCTTCTGATTTTAAAACACATGAGAACGTTTCTGTGAGTCCCTAAAAGTAGAGTGGGCTCTGGGCACCACACATCCTTGCCTAAGGGATAAGCCAGCCTGACCTACACCGATCTCACAGCAATAAAGGTGGAAGTGCCTCTATGCCAGGCTTACTCCCTCACCCACTGGCTCCCCTTTTGGTCAGGCCAGTGGAGACTGGCAGCAGGAGACAGAGGGTGGAAGTACATGCTGTAAAGCATTTATTATTCTTCCAGTAGCAGCTGTGTTCCTCTACCTAAGACCGCAGCTTCCATGGGACAATCCTCTGCTATAGACAGGGCTCTCCCCACCCCTCCCCTGCTCCCTCCCCGCCGCTTCAGCCCTTGGGATGGTAACAGCTCCCAATTTTGCTCATCTCTTTGCAAAGAGGGTGCTGCACCAACTTTGCTGATTTCCCTTAACTCTGCTTATATCTTTGTAAATACAGTCATCCCTTGATATCCACAGGGTGATTGGTTCCAAGACTTCCCTCAGATACCAAAACCTGAGGATGCTCAAGTCCCTAATATAAAATGGTGTAGTATGTGTAGATAACTTATGCATATCCTCCAATATACTTTATATCATCTCTAGATCAATTATAACACCGAATACAATGTAAATAGCTGTTATACTATATTGCTTAGAGAATAATGACAGGAAAAAAAGTCTGTACATCTTTAGTACAGATGCAATTTTTCTTCTAAATATTTTCAATCTGCATTTGGTTGAATGCACAGATGCAGAAAGCCACTGATAAGGAAGGCCAACTGTAGTCCTTATCTTTTTTAAAATTTATTTATTTATTAATCAACACAAATTAAATTTATTTATTTATTTATTGTATATATTTAGGGGATACAGAGTTATATTTAATACAAGTATACAATGTGTGATGATCAAATCAGGGTAATTAACCCATTCATCATCACAGAAATGTATCATCTCTTTGTGATTAGAACATTTGAGCTCTTCTAGCCATTTGAGAACATACAATAAACTATTATTAATT
The DNA here is from genome assembly GCF_027409185.1 of Cynocephalus volans. NCBI lineage: Eukaryota > Metazoa > Chordata > Mammalia > Dermoptera > Cynocephalidae > Cynocephalus > Cynocephalus volans. The sequence goes on from NC_084469.1 coordinate 107,282,707, forward strand.
ATAGATGCCTAGAATTTATTTTTCCTTGTCTTAAACTCTTACCAATTCCCCCTTTGAGTGCACTGTTTCCCAACAGATACACCTGATTCATCTGACTCTTAGAAAAACATTCCCTTTTGAAATACTACCATTCGCAGCAACATGGATGGACTTAGAGGAAATTATATTAAGTGAAATAAGCCAGGCACAGAAAGAGAAATACCACATGTTCTCACTTATTTGTTGGAGCTAATAAAAATAAATAAATAAATATACAAACCAATAAATGGCGGCGGGAAAGAAGTCACAACAATTCCTTGAACTTGTTAAGACAAGTAAACAGATATGCTGTTGGTTGGTGGGAAGTGGGGGAGGTGGGAAGGAGGAATTAGTAAAGGGACATGAAAATCAACTACCTTGTATATTGATAAATTTAATAAATACAGCATGTATTACTAAAAAATTATGAAAAAATAAATAAATTTTCTCTAACACACACACACACACACACACACACACACACACACACACACACACACAAAAGAAAAACATTCCCTTCACTAACGAAAAGAAGACATCAAATATTGTATCTTGTGCTGGACTCCGGATATATTTGGTTTGCCCGAGATTGTTGCACCTATAAAGAGAATTTGGCCTCCCCAAGCTACTGTCTGAGGGATCACAGCTCCCTAATACCTCTCCTCACCCCCGACCTTCACCCTCAGTTCTTGAATTCATCTAGGTCAGGGCTGGGAGTTTCATGGAGGTCTCAGTTCCACCAGTAGTTATGTCCTGGACTTTTTTTTTTTTTTTTTGCCACTGGCTGAGCAGGTACTTTTCTGGATCACTGTCTTCCTTACCCTCCTCTGCTCTCCTTCCCCCGATCCAAGGGATGGGATATCTGCCTCAACTTTCCAGGCCCTGCTTCCCCCTCCAGAATTATGCCCTGGTTCCCAATGCCAAGCCCCAGTTGGGAACCTGATGCAAATGGACAGGTTACCTGAAACCACAATGCTGTTTCTCATCTTGCTGTGAAAAATCCCAGACAGGGGACCACAGGCTACACAAGAAACAAGAAATGTAGGTACAATCTCCCCCTGTCCTCAGGGATATTATTTTCCCAATCACCAAACAGTAGCACAGTGTTGCCTGTGGATCCCAAAAGAGTGTTCAGCTGAGATCCAAAGTTGTCAGGAAAACTCCAGAGCCTGGATTGTTGTCGCTTTCCTTTCTCTTCCTTACAAGACATACTACAGTATATACATAGTACAGCAGGGGTTGGCAAGCCATGGTCCTCTGCATGATTTTGTAAATAAAGTTTTATCGGCACACAGCCACACTCATTCATTATGTAGTGTCTACAGCTGCTTTCCAGCTGCAATGGCTGAGTTGAGTTGTTGGGACAGAGAGTGTATGGGCTGCAAAACTGAAAATATTAATTCTCTATCCCTTTGCTGAAAAATGTGTCAATGCCCTGCCTAGAGAAAAGCATACTTGAGCTCTTTATTTCAAGTCTGGACCTCACCTTGCAGGAACTAGCCTAGAGCTGTTGAGCAGCTTAAATGGCCCAATACACAGAACACAGAACAGTGCCTGGTGAGCACAGAACAGATGTCAACTGTGTTTAATAAAAAGTAGAAACTTAAGAGACATACCAAGAGGACAGAGAAAAATGCTAAGGTGGGAGGGTGACTTCCTATCAACTTCTCTCAGTCCTGACTGGTATGTGATACATACAACTATAATCTGTCAATTAAAAACAAAATTTTAAAAATACTTGATTTAAAATGGTTTTCTCGGGACCTCCCCATGGGCCTTTCTCCATCTCTCTAGGACCCCGGAGAGATTCTCCTCTCACCCTGGGCTCTCTCTTTTCTAGTCTCTCCTGGTTCTAGGCTGTCCCTAGGTTTCCTGCTTGCCCTGGAAATGGCCTGTCTGGCATCCCCAGTCTCCGCAGGGTGGGGGGAACAAGGATGGGTCTCCCACCTGGTTCCCCCAACCTCCAGACTCTTAGATGTGATGACATGTGCCAGCCCCCATGGAAGTAAAAGAGAAGGAAGGAAGGGCCTCCTACATCCTTAAAGCTGAAGCAAGCCACAGTGGGCAAAAACAAATGCTTTAGAGACATTTTATCTCAAGGCTATGACAGCCCCAGTACTATGAGAAGGGAAAGAAAGGACAGAAATCATGTACATCACGCACACACATTCGAACCCACAACCTCACACACCTCTTGTGTGCAGTCAGCACAACCACAATCCCACACAGACACACAGTCACACACGGAATTCTTCAGACATACAACTCCACACACCCCTTCAGAAATGCAACTCCATGCAGGGAGCATCAGTCATACAATTCCTATATACACACACACACCTTGGGGCACAAAACACAAAACTTCAGACACTCAGATTCATCCCCACATTTAAGCATTCAGCCACACACACCTTTTCAGGAAGGCAGCCCCACTCATAAATTCGGTCTCGCTCACACACACACGCACACAGACACACACACACACACACACACAATCATACCCAGATCCCTGCAGTGGTGGCCCGTCTTAGCCACACCATGTACATATGGATTGAAGAAGTAAGCACCTGATAGGGAAGGGAACCGAGCCCTGCAAATGGACGAGGCATCTGGCACAATGATAGACACATGCTGCGGAGTTCAGGCCACGGGATGGGGAGGTAGGGAGATGGACAGGGAGACCCGACCCGGGGGGGTAACTAAAGCGACAAGAAATTCACCAGGGAGACCAGGAGAGCAGCGGCGAGGACTCTAAGGAGCCTGCAGGAGCTGAGACAAAGGGCGACCGGGAGGTGGGGACGCGGGCACAGGGGCGCCCCACCCGCCTGACCCCAGGGTGAGCCCAGCGCGCCTCGGCTCCTCAGGGCCCCAGCCCGCGCCGAGTCCCCGCGCCGGGCCGCAGTGTCCCCACTCACCGGCGTCCGGAGCGGCGGGGGCGACCTGCCCGCGCCTCGGCCTGCGCGCTGCGCCCGGGTGCAGGAGCCAGCAGAGCCCGGCAAAGCGCCCGGCCGGGGCCGCGGGGACCCGCCGGGGACGACGCAGCCCTGGAGCAGGGACTGGACGGCGGAGGCACCGGCGCGGAGCCGGGACGCGCTGTGCAGCCGGCGGGATCCGGGCGGGCCCTGCGCTCACGTGGGTGTGGGGGCGCCGGGCGGCCGGAGGAGGGGGCGGGATCCCCTCCGGGATGCCCCCCGCCTCGCCCGCGCCCAGCCCAGGCTCTGCCTCAGCGCCGGAGAAGGGGGACCGCGTGTTCGGGGCGGGGACGCGGCTTCTCCTGCATGCAGCCCCCGCCCCCTGCTCCCAGCCGCGCCTCCCAGCCCCCGCTCCTCTCTTGTCGCCTCCCGGGCCCTCCCTCGGTGGCCCAAGCATCCTGGGGGGGTGGGGGGATGCAAGATCACGCCCTGGTACCGCTGGGTCCGCGCCTGCATCCTCGGCAGAGGTCGGGGGAAGGCGCGGGCGCGAGCGTCCTCGTGACCACACGCACCGCGTGGACCCCGCCGCCCGCTTCTCCCTTCGGGGGCACCTTCCGGCCAAGGCCACCTGGCCGGTGTATACTCTTGGGCCAGCCCCTCTCCCTCCCTGAGCCTGGCCTCCTCATCTAAACACGGGAGATGACTCCGCCAACCCCACAGAAATGAAAGCTAAGGAAATTGAGATGCGCGAACCTGGAAACGCTCGGTGCAGCGGGAAGCACTGTGCAAATAGGAGACGAATAATTGCAGTTAGTATTGTAATTAATATTATTCTGTGCTGTCTTCAGGGTACACCCAGCAAAGCCATCTGCTTTTCCTCTTAAATGGCACTGAGGTGGCTGCTTCCAACATCTTCCGCCTCTCCTGAGAGCCAGCGCCATTGAAAGAGCTGAGCTCAGAGCCCCACAGAGGAATAAACAGACATGTTGGCCATTATTATGGTGGTGCTGGTTGTCGTTGTTGAGTAATTGTTGATGGCAACCTCCAGAACTAGGCAGGCTCTTTTGCTTATATGTAATCTACACACCCTTATGAAGTAGATATCACTATTTGCAGATGAGGGGACAGGCGCTCAGAAAGGTTCAGTAACGTGCCCAAGGTCACACAGCCAGGGAGTGGCTGCCCCAACTCCAACTCTTTGTACACACAGCCCTGGCTCTGCTCCTTGGCCACAACTCCTAGATAGGAGGTTCTTAAATTTAGCTGTACCTTAGAATCATCTGGACAGCTTTAAAAAATCCTGATGCCCAGGCCACACTCCAGACCAAGCACATCAACATCCTTGGGAGTTGGACCCAGTTGTCAGTATATCTGAGTGCTCTCCAACTGATTCCAACGTGTGACTAAGGTGGAGCCCCTGCCCTTGATGTCAGGATCTCCTGGGCCACACAGGCAACCCCTCCCTGCAACTTCCCACTCCCTCTGCTTCAGTCACTAGCTGGGCTGGAAGGATTCTGTTTTCTTCTCTGACCCCTGAGCTCCCACTTCCTCCAGTCGATCATTCCACAGATATACTTGTCCACTGTGTGCCAGCCTGTGCTAGAGGATGGAGATTCAGCAGGGAAGACAACAACACACTTGCTCTGTCACACAAAATAATAAGTAAATAAAATAGCAGTGGTTCTCAAACTACTGGGTCTTGGAACCCTTTTACATTCTTAAAAATCATAACTAAAGTCCGATTGTGAGAAAAACAAAAGATAAATTCCACCGAGGGGCACCCTGCAAACCTACCTCACCCATTCTCCTCAAGACTGTTAAGTCATTAAAAACAAGGAAAGTCTCAGAAACTGTGGTTGCCAAGAGAGCCTAAAGACATCTAAAAAAGCTGAACTCATAGAAGCAGAGAGAGTGATGGTTACCCCGGGCTGGGACAGTGCGGGGTGAGGTGGGATGCAGGTGTTGGTGAGATGTTGGTCAAAGGACACAAAATTTCAGTTAGGAGGGATAAGTTCAGGAGATCTATTGTACATGTTGACTGTAGTTACTAACAATATATAATATTTTTTAAAAAATACTAAGAGAGTGGATGTTAATGTTCTCATCACAAAAACAATAACTTTGTGAGATTATATGTTAATTAGCTATATTCAGCCATCCCACAATGTACACATATTTCAAGACATCACATTATACATGATAAATACATACAATTTTATCAAATTAAATAAAATTTTAAAATTAAAATAATAAAAATTCACATCTAAAAAAATTTTTAAACATTATGTTGAGTGAAAGAAGCCAGACACAAAAGGTCACATATTGTATGATTCCATTAATATAAAATGTCCAGAACAGGCAGATCCATAGAGACAGAAAGGAGATGGCTGGTTACCAGGGACTTGGGGAAGGGGAGTGGGGACTGACTGCTAATGGGGATGGGGTTTCCTTTTGGGGGAATGAAAATGTTATGAAACTAGATAAAATTGGTGATTGCACAACACCATGAAATGTGCAAACACCACTGAATTGTGCTCTTTAAAATGGTAAATTTTATGTTACATAAACTTCACCTCAATGAAACAGAAGGAAGGGAGTGTCAAAAAACTCAGCATTTAAGATAAATAATATTTCAATGTAATATTTTTAAAATCAAAATGAATGCCAAAAAAATCTACAAAATGTTGACATGTTACATAAACACAGGCTCAGAATTCCTGACTTTTCCTTCTCCTTTAGGCTCCTATAGGGCTCAGTTCAAAACTCTTACTGCTGTTGTCGTTAACATTTTGATATTTTGTTCACTGTGGGTTTTTAGCATTAATTTTGTGGGATTGTTTTAATTATTGACATTGGAATATTATTTGGGGTGCTCCCTCACATATTGCCTGCCAGGCAACTGCCTCACCCTTCCAACCTCCCCCTGTGAGTCTCGCTCTCTCAACAGGCAAAGGCTCTGCATCCCTTTTGCATATGTAGAAGGGGCTTAAAGAGGTTAAATGGCAGGCTACCGCATTAATAGACTGTGGGGCCAGGATTAGAGCCCACGTCTGTCTGGCTCAAAACTTCAGCCGCCCCAGGTCCACTCTGACCAGTGGCTCCCCCTCTGGCCTTAGCATTCAGAGGGCAGGCCAGCTTCGACAGAGCATCCCCTGGCTGTCCCAGATGACTGCTCCAGCTGCAAGGTGGGGCCTGAGCACCAGCCGAGCCAAGAGGAGCATGAGACGGAGAAATCAAGGCTAATTCCTCTGTGGGAAACGCTCCCTATTAATTAATTAGGGCAGAGCTGGCCTGCGGCATCCCCGCAGCCCCCAGAGTCATTAAGGAAGAGGGGGGTCTCATTATCGCTGGCTGCTTCCCCACTGTTCCCAGGGCTCCAGATGGAGCAGAGGAGGAGGTAGGAGGGCCAGGTTTCCCTCTCCTGATCCCCCTCCTTTATTACCAGAGTGGCCTGATATACAAACAAAGTATCTGAAGGTACAAACAAGAATTTCAGGGGAGAAAAGAAGAGGAAAGTCAGATGTGAGGAGACGCGTACCCCACCCCACCCCCAATTCAGTTTGCTTTGATATTTAAGTGAAATATCCAGAACAGGTAAATCCATACAGACAGAAAGCAGATGAGCGGTTTCCCAGGACTGGAGGAGTGACAACTAATGGGTGTGGGGTTTCCTTTGGAGTGAAGAAAAAGTTTTCACATAGATAATGGCAGTGATTGTACATTACGAGTATACTAAATGCCTCCGAATTGTACATTCTCAAATGGTCAATTTTATGTTACGTGTTTCTTACAATTAAAAAATAAATCAGTCTTGGGCTGGCTGGTTAGCCCAGCTGGTCACAGCATGGTGTTATAACAGCAAGGTCAAGGGATCAGATCCCCATACAGGCCAGCCACCAAAAAAAAAAAAAAAAAAAAAAAAAAAAAAATCAGTCTCCTTCTAACTCATAATTATTTACTCAAGATTTAAGAACATCTGCTTTGTGCATGGTGTTATACTAGGAAGGGAAGACTAGTCCTGCTCTTGGAGCTGCATGTTAATAAAACATGGTGCTGGAGACCTTGCATAAGGCCTCAGGGACACTCTCCATGTGTCCACCCCGTGTTCTGTGTCCAGGCACAGAACATGTATCATATCAACAGGTTCTCTTGCCCTCTGGCTTCTGGTTGGGTTCAAGCAATGGAAAGCCTTTGCAGGAGTTCAGAAAGATGAAGGAGAGTGAGGCCAGACTGTTTATTCCCTCAGAACCCTCCCTGCAGATTGGCCATGACCTTAGACTGCAGAACACAGGTCTTGGCAGTTGGCCCTCTCCAGGTTCTGGGAGTAACAGCTCCCTGCTCTTTTTTGCTTCTGCCCAGGGGTAGTAACAGCTCCCAGCTGCTAGCTCCAGGTTACTGCACTGATCCTGCAGTCCTCACCTCCTGCCACAACTTTATTGAACTCCCCTCAAATTTCTGTTTGAATGCACCATCTGCTGCCGGCTATACATCATGTTGTATACAGCAAAAAATTTTATCAGTTTAAAAAATTAAAAAATACATTAAAAGAACTTTTAATTGCAGATCCCTAATGTTAATGCAAATAATTGTATGTTGCATAAGTATGAACAAAATAAAACTTGACATTGAAAAAAAGAAATATGATATAGTAGTAAAAGTGTCCTCAGTGGTAGATCCAGGATCTGGGGAACCCCAGAAAAAGACACTGGAAAGCAGTATTGTTGACAGGGAATAGAGAGAGAAGGGAGAGAGGCAGACATTTTAAAGACTTTCTTTTTTAGTTAAAAGCACATTTTAATGGCATTTTTTAAAGTGAAATTTGTCTATTACACCATTTAACAGCAAATCATGTAGCCTCTCATGACTTTTCTCTTGAGAAATTATTTTAATAATTAGTTATTGAATGTAATAATATTTAGTTAGCATTATTTTTCCTTTTATAAACAAACATAACATACACATGGTTTTTATCTTACATAAGACAAAGTAGAAAACTAAATTTTACTGCATTTACCCAAAACACAGCACTGATTATGCCACAGGTAACCTGTTCCAAAATATTCATTTCTATATCTAGGCCATGGTATTGAATGCTTGTTTATATTTAAGTTTTAAGAAAGGTATATATTTCCAGAAGTATGTTAAGTACACAGATATCAGTTCTATAAATAAAAATTATCAGTGAAAATGTTTGGCTTATAACATTCTCAAATTTTCTAATGTCTTAAGTGCTTTGTTTTATTTTATTTTATTTTTTATTTTTACTATGAAAAAGTCAATACATATGCAATAAATCTGGCTTCATCAATCAACAGCTCATGGGGAATTAAAGACTTTTTTATTTTTATCAAGGTAATGCATGTTCATTGCAGAAAATTCAAAACATGAAGAAAATAGAGAAGGAAACAAAAAAAATCACCTAAATCCTATTCATAACCACAATTCAAGTGTTGGTGGATTGATTTCTTTCCAGATGGAGATACTAGCCCAAAATTAGAAACATGCCTACACACTACATTAGAGGAAGCTTGAAGACGTTATGTTAAGTGAAATATACCAGGCACAAAAGGACATATACTGTGTGATTCCACTTATATGGGACACCTGGAATAATCAAAATTGAGACAGAAAGCAGAACAGTGATTATCAGCGATTATGGGGTAAGGGAAAACTAGGCATTTCCTAGTGCATGATTCTGCCTAGTTCCTAGTTACTTTTAACGGGTACAGAGTTTCAGTCAGGAAGATGGATGGTGGTGTTGGTGGTACAACAATGTGATTGCGTTACCAAATCAAACATGGGTCCACCTGTCCATGTGCAGCTAAGCCAAGACAGTGACATCAGGTTGGTTGCAGTAGGGAAACAGGCGTTTAATTACAAAGACACATAATCAGAGTAGGGGAAGCTAAAGCTGAAAAATCTCTGGGCTTCTCGGAAGTTTATGAGCAAGAATTTTTAAAGGAAAAACTTATGACTTGGGGTTAGGGCTCAGTGAGTAACCTGGGGATGTTTCTGACTGGTTGAATCTCAGAAGAGAAAGGAAAGGCTCTGGGACCCTGTCCACCAGTCTTATGGCTCCGAGCAGTCTGGTGTCCTTGTAGCACACGTCTGGTCGGCATTACCATCTGGGTGGGAAAACCTGGGTCTCATTCCTTGTAAAAACATCTCAAGGATGCATGTCAAGATAGTGTCTTTGATTCTTGGAGTCTAGTGGTTTCCTCATCGCTTAGGCTACGTCCAGTATACTCAGCTGTTTCTACTCCCTTCCTTCATTACTAGTCGTAAAATTCAGCTACCTAATTGTTAGTTGGAGAGCCCAGGTCCCAGATTTTAAAGCACTTTAATTTGGGGGACCAAGGCCACAGCTCACTTTCATCTAAATTTTTCAGGGGCTTTACTGAGGAGGGGGTACCTATTGTACTTAATGCCACTGAACGGTACACTTAGAAATGGTTCACAAGGTAACTTTTATGCTATGTGTATTTTACCACAATGTTTTAAAAAATTAGAATCATGTCATTTGGTCAGTGCATTATTCTGCCTAGGATTACAATTATGATTGTGACTATCAGTCATCATTGCACCTTAAGTGGTTACCTCCATCTGACATGATCTTGGTGCTTTGTTTCAATGTTTCATTGTCTGTCTTCCCCACTGCATGAGAAGCCCCGTGAGGGAGGGACTTAATCTTGTCTCTCTTCCCTCCTGATGTTTAGCCCAGAGTAGGTGCTCAGTAAATATGTGTCATCACTCAGTCGATCAATCGATCCGTTAGAAAAAGGAGATTTTTTGGTGGACTCCCCAAGTCCCTATTCTCCATCCTGCTCCAATGTGCTCTGCACTCCAGAAGGTGGACCTTTGTGAACTGTATCAATGGGCTCCTTGCCTGAGGGAATCTGAAGCGTTTGGCGTAAAGGAAACTCCAGCAAATGAGAGAAGGAGCAGGATAAGGTGGCAAACCAGGAAATTAGAAGCTGAGCTCCAGACAGCCAGGGAAGCCAACAGCTGTTTCTCCCTTGTTTTGCTCTTTGAACGTTGAAGAGGTTCTTCCTGTATGCACAGGTGACAGGAAATGTCACATGGAGACAGGCCAGGAGTAGGCAGGGGACCCCAGACTAAAGGGGCAGATGCTGTTATGTTAGTTTCCTAGAGCTGCCATAACAAATTACTGCAAACTGGCTGGCTTAAAGTGAGAAGAATTTATTCTCACATAGCCCTGTAGGTCAGAAGCCTGAAATCAAGGTGCTGGCAGGTCTATGCTCCCTCCAAAGTCCCTAGGGGAGAATCCTTCCTTGCCTCTCTCAGCTTCTGTTGTTGCCAAGAATTCTCAATGTTCCTTGACTTCTCGATCCTCCACTCACTCCAATCCTCATATCTTTTTTTGCCTTAATTGACAAGCAAAATTTGTATATACTTATGACATACAATACGATGTTTTGATATATGTATACGTTGTGGGATGACTGAGTCAAGCTATTTAACATATGCACTACCTCACATACTTACGTTTTTGTGGTGAGAACACTTAAGATCTACCCTCTTAGTAATTTTTAAGTATACAATATATTATTATTAACAATAGCCACCATATGTGCAATAGATCTCTTGAACTTATGCCTCCTGTCTAACTGAAATTTTGCATCCTTTGACCAACATCTTCCCAATCCCCCTGGTAACCACCATTTCATTCTCTGTTTCTATGAGTTTGATATTTTCAGATCTCACATATAAATGAGGTCATGTGGCATTTGTCTTTCTGTGGCTGGGTTATTTCACTTAGCATAATGTCCTTCAGGTCCATGTTGTTGCAAATGACAGAATTCCCTGCTTTTTTAAAGGCTGAATAGTATTCTGTTGTGTACATATATCACGTTTTCTTTATCCATTCATCTGATGATGGACAGTTAGGCAGATTCTTTACCTCCATTATTGTGAATAGTGCTGCAATGAACATGGGAGGCAGATATCTCCTCAACATGTGACATCATATCCTTTGTCAATCATCATGTATTCACATGGCATTCTTCCTGTGAATCTCTGTCCTCTTACACATATGGACAACTTATTAGAAAGACACCAGTCATAGTGGACTAGGAAACACACTTCTCCACCAACATCTCATCTTAACTCAATTACACCTGCAATGACCCTATTTCCAAATAAGTTCGCATTCATGGGTACCAGGGGTTAGGACTTCAACATATTGGGGGTGGAAGGGGGGCACAATTCAACCCTCAGCAGTGAATAAGGCCTTTCACCAGTCATGTCTCCCACCTAACTTGGGTTCCCCAACAAATAGGAAGGATTCTTGGAGGTGGGACAGCCAGAACAGGAACATCCACAGCAGAAACGGTGAAAGTCCCTGGTTGGTCCACACAAGGACTATGTCCTAGTGTGGCAGAGCTGCCATTATTCAGTCATTCAACAAATAAGTATGAAGGGTCCACTTTGTGCCAGGAACCAGGTTAGGCACTATGGATTCAACAATGACTAAGATATACGGGGTAGCCATCAAGGAGCTGACATTCTTGAGCAGGGAGCAAGAGAATCGTAAACTGATGAGCTCTCTGGGGAAATGAAGGAGATTGTGTGAGATATCCTATTAGGTAGACAGAGAACGGCCCAGTAGGAGATAATATTTGAGCAGAGACTTAAAAGATGAGAGGGTGTAAGCCATATAAAAATGCAGGGTAAGAACATTTCAGAGAGAGGGGAAGCAAGCTCAAGACTATGAGATTAAACAAAGCACTGGCATAGCTGGTTCTTAATGATCCAAGGGCAGAGAGGTGGGAGGTGGGGAGGGAAAGGTAGGCAAGGGCCAGGTGGGAAGGAACTGAGATTCTGTAAACCATGATAAGGAACTTGGATGCTATTCCACACTTGAGACTCACCTCTACTTATTGGTCTTAAAGCCACAGTCTTTCTAAACTAACACGTAGTACCCAAATCCAATAATGTGGGTGAGTTTTCCAGAGAAAAAATGAGAAATGAGAAGTGAATGGAGAATGAAAACCCGATGTATGGGTTAGCTACTGCCACATAACAAATTATCCCAAAATGTATCAACTTAAAATAACACATACTGACTACGTGAGTTGTGTCAGGAATCAGCATGGCTTAGCTGGGTCCTCTGGCTCTGGGTCTCTCACCAGGCTGCAGACTAGATGTCAGCTGGGGCTGCTGTTTCATCTCAAGGCTAGACTGGGGAAGGATCTGCCTCCAAGCTTACTCATGTGGTAGTTGGCAGGATTCACTTCCTCATGGGATACTGGACTTAGGTTGTCACTGGCTGTTGGCCAGAGGCTGTCCTCAGTTCCTTGCCATGTGAGCCTCTTCATAAGGCAGCTCACAACTTGGCAGCCAGTTTCCTTCAGAGTAAGAAAGTGAAAGAGCAAAACAGAAGCCATGATCTCTTTCTTACCTAATCTCAAAAGTGACATCCCATCACTTTGCTGTATTCTATCAGCTAGGAATGAATCACTAGGTCCAGCTGATTCTTAAGAGGAGGGGATTACACAGCGCATGAAGACCAGAGGTGGAGACCATTCAGGGCCATCTACAGGACTGCCCAACTCACCTAAAGAATACTATATTTGAGGGGTGGTGGTGGACAACCAGCTAGTAAAGGAAACAGAGTAGAAGTGAAAAGAAAAAGTGTGAAAAAGAAGAGGGGGGGATTCAAGTTTCAGGGGGTTGATAGTTTCAAATGCCACCTACAAGTCAAGTTGAATGGGACAGAAAAGAATCTATGCAATTTGCCAGTGCAGGAAAACACTGATGGCATTTGCCTGAGCCATTGCAGGGGACAAATGGGGGCTGCAGACATACAGACCAGTCCCTGTCACTCACTGACCAGCACAATCACCACCTTTGCAGGAGGTGACCAGGAAGAACCTCCTCTCCCAGCCCAGGGCTTCCCACCGTCTCCTGACACCTCCACCAGGAAAGCGACCTCATTTCTCAAAGACAAAACGGATTCTAGGTCATATCCCCCTGGAACAAGAGACCAATTGATGTGATTATCTCTAAGAGAAAGGGGGCACCTACTAAAAGTAGAATCTGGTGCCCCAGAAGGGAAGACATCGGGGAACCTAAAAAAGGGTCTCTGATAATTACCTGCCAAGATTTCAGAGCGAAGGGCATCTCCATGCAATGCCAAAGGTAAAAGAAGAAAGAAAAGCAAGTTTTAGAAGGTTCTCCTTCCTCATCCATCCTTCAATTCCACTCTATTTCACCCAAGGGCAGAATTCTGCCCCCTGCTTTGCATGACTCAAAACATAGAACAGGTGGCCCCAGGAAAGATGGCTACAGAAAGGAATTTATGTAAAGCGTGCTTTATTGTAAAAATCACAGAGCCAATTTCACAAAAATATATATACAATTCCCCATTGGCCTGAGTTAGAAATATTTGGGCTTCTGTATGTTGGGAGAGAGATGTAACTATAACTGCATATATATATATATATGGAGAGAGAGAGAGAAATGTACAGGGAAATGGTTAGACTGAAATCAGAGGAGCTGGCCAGTTAGCTCAGTTGCCTAGAGTGTGGTGTTTTAACAACAAGGTCAAGGGTTCAGATCCCCATACCAACCAGCCACAAAAACTAAAATAAAATCAAGACCATGTTCAGAATAAGTATCTCTGGATAGTAAATTTTAAAATGATTCTTATTCTCTCTATTACATTTTTCTGTATTTTACATATTTTATAAAATGTACATACATTACTTTCATAGCAAAAAAAAACCCCATCTTATTTGTTAGCTTAAGAGAAGTATCTGAGTTTGAAAAATAGTAAAAAGATTTCCCAGCCCCCAGATGTATGTAAATAATGTTTCTGTAGCATTTTTTTAGTGTCACCATTTCACGTCACATAGCTGTGAATGCCCTGGAGACTGAGAACTAATTCCAGCCCTGAGACCAATGGTACCTTCCAGACACCTGCCAACCCAGGTTGTGAATAGCAGGCTTTAAAAGCTGAGCTGAAGACGATTCACCTATTCCTCAAATGCAGCCAGATGTATCAGACTAGAGAAGTATCCAAAGTGGGTCGTCAAAGCCAGGAGTCAGACCTGAGTTTTGGAAATTGACGTAGAAAGTCAAAACTGGGTTTGGGAGATGAAAATAAGAATTTGGCCAGATTAAGCAACAGTCTGCACCAATTTCAAAGCTCAGATAATAATATTGTATACCAGGAGTGTGTTGGTGTAAAATGTTGAACTAGTAAAAGCTAGAATGGGACAGACTGCACCCCCATCTATAAACAGCCTTAATGCATGTCACCAGAGAGCTACATGGGATCCAAAATCCTCATATGTAGGTCTGGCACAATTAAGCTTCCTTGGGTGTTTCTCAGGTAGTTTGGCACAAGCACTACCCGATAGAGGTGCTCATACGCCAGGCGGAAAACCAACCCAATGAGATCCTCTGGTCAGGAAAGCAGAAGCCTTAAATGAAGCAAAGGTGGATGGCTGGGTATAGAATGTTGTTCCATGTGAGCTGTCTCCCTGGTTCTTTGTGAAAGCCTCTCTGCACCTCCTGGTTTTGGAACAGCTCACTCATGTGTTCATTCAATTTTGAAAAGTGACAAGTAAACATTTGCATAGTGCTTACTATGTGACAGCCATGACATTTCACTCATGTTAACTCATTTCATCCTTGCCATAATCTTATTATCTTAGTTGACAGATGAGAAAATACAGGCTCAGAGAAGTTAAGCAACTTTCTCAAGGTCACACAGATAGTAAGTGTCAGAATCATAATTTGAACCTCAAATTGTCTGGCTCTAGGATATTGACCATAATACTATCATGACTCTTGTGAAAATTTGTTGAGCCAGAAACCACTGGCCCCAGCTGCTAAAGACTGTGCTACACCCACATTCCCACACATCTTCGAAACAAGCCTCCATCATCAAAGGGTACCTGCCCCCATCTCTTCCTGATGACCCTAAAAAACATAACAGTAGGTCTCCAGCATGGCTCACCTGGGAGCCTTTGGTTGTCTGTCTTATTTCTCCCCATTACTGAATGATCCTCTGATTTTTGCAAAGCCAGTAGCATTCATTCCTTCTTCATCCTTGCACCTGTCATTCACACAAAAGAACATTTATTCATTCCTCTATCCGTATGCTCATTTAATAAATATTTATTGAGTACTTGCTATGAGCCACGACCTGGGCTAGGTGCTAGGTGTGGGAAACAGTGGTATATGAGAGACAAGGTCACCACTCTCGTGAAGTTCACTGTCTGATGAGGAAGACGGACTAAGGAGCCAAGTAAAGAATAAATGTCCCTCAACAGCTGGATGGATAAACAAAGTTATGGTGTATAAATAAAATGAAATATTCATCAGCCATAAAAAGGGATGAAGCACCTTACATGCTACAACATGGACAACCTTGAAAACATTTTGCTAAGTGAAAGAAGCCAGACACAAAAGGCCACATGTTGTATGACTCCATTTATATGAAATGTCCAGAACAGGCAAATCCATAGAGACAGAAAACACAATAGTGGTTACCAGGAGCAGAGGGGAAAGGGAAATAGGAGTGACTGCTAATGTGGAAGGGGTTTTACTTGCGGGTGATGAAAATATATTAGAACTAGAAAGAAGTGTTGGTTGCACAGCACCGTGAAGGCACTACATGCCTCTGATTCGTGCACTTTAAAATCATTCATTTTATTTACGAGAAGTTTATCTCAAAAAATAAAATAAAATAAAATGATCACAGCATGTGGTTAGTGCCATTCACCCCTTTAACACACGTGTATTGAGGCCCTCCTATGCTCCATGAATTGTGCTAGGCTCTGAGGATACAAGACTAGCAAGGTTCTTGCTCTCGAGACTCTTAGATTTCTCTAGGGCAGGTGGGGAAAGACCAAATATTAAAAAGTCAATCAATGGATAAGATACTTTCAAATAGTGATGAGTGCTACGAAGACACTAAAGGAAATATAAGACTGAGAGTGCTGCTTTTGAGAAGTCAAGGAAGGCACCAAGAACCCAGCCAGGCAAAACTCTGAAGACTGAGAGAGAGCCAGCCGTGGAAAGTACACGGACAGGAGAATCCCACACAGAGGGAACAGCAAATCCAAAGCTTGGGAGTGGGAGAGGGCTTAGGGCATTCTAAGAGCTGGAAGAAGGACCGTGTGGCTAGAGGGTGGGAAGCGAGAGGGGTGCTAGATAAGGTCAGCTTTCTCAAGAAGTCAGAATTCCAAGGCCCCTCTGCCAGGCTCCAAAGACTCATCCTACCCCTCCCCCCACCAGCCTTTCCCCTCCCCCACTCCTGGAACTCCGTCTGCGTTGTTGCCCCGTCGCCATGGTGATGGGCGCTGTCAGTTCGCTCAGTCTCTAGGCCAGGAAAGCGTTGTGTGTCGTTGAGTGGGAGGGGGGGGGGTCCCTGCCCCTCTGCGTGGGGGTCCCGGGCCAGGCAGGGTCACCAAGCAGGAACCATGCCTGTGTTGGCACCTCCAGCTGAGCGCAGCCAGGACACTCGCGTCGGGGCCCCAGCGTGGCGCGAGGCGGCACTGGCCATGGCGAGGAAGGCGCACCGTGTGACTGACCGCTGCGGGCAGGAGGCGGTGACCATGTGGCAACCCAAGGACAGTGTGCGGGACCCACACGTGGTGCGCCACGTCTGTCGCGCTGCCTACATCCTGCCCTGGCGCTTCCACGTGGAGATGATAGAAGGTGGCGGCACCTTGGAGAAGCCACCACCCGGCGAGGGCGTCACGCTGTGGAAGAGCAAGATGAAGCCACCCGCCTGGCCCGCCCGCCTGCCGCTGCCCCTGAACCGCGACGCGCGCGCCCTGCAGACGGCCGAGGTGGTGCACGCGCATGCGCGAGGGGCGCGCCTCGCCGCCGCCCGCCTGTGCCGCGCGCAGCGCCAGATCGACGGGCAGCTGCGACAGCTGCTGCGCCAGCGCGAGGCGACCGACCGCGGGCTCAGCGCGGTGCGCAAGGGCCTGCTTATCAACCAGCAGAGCGTCAAGCTGCGGGGCTATCGGCCCAAGTCTGAGAAGGTGGGACCCCCTCCCCCAAGCCTGGTCGCGAAGACTGAGGCCTCCACTCCCGGGTGGTTAGCCTGGGGAAAAAAATCTTCTAGACTCCACCTCTAGTGAATAAGGTCACGAGAAGATGGGGACACCCCCAGGATGAGGTGCTTAAGCCCCCAAGTCCCAGAGGGTGAGACCTGTCCAAGGAGATAAAATCTGCACCTCTCTTGCCCCAGAGGGCGAAACCATCCCAATCCCCAGCCAGGAAGACAGAGTGGGACCCCTGCGTCAGACACGGTGGAAATCTTCCCAAAGAGTAAAAACCACAGGCCCCAGCCCAGCCATAAAATTACCACCACCACCCCCCCGCACCCCCAGTTTCCAGGCCCGGAGAGTGAGACCCTCCCATGGACGTGAGACCCTCAATGCCACATGGCCTCAAGGCGCACACACAAAACTCCCAGTGGAGGAGAGCAAGTGATGCCCCTGTCCCAACCCAGATGAAACTCTCCCCCAGAATTGAAACAAAACCCAACCCCTCAGCCTCTGGAAGTGAGAACTCCTCCCCAGGCTTCCTCTGGAAAGAAAGAAGTCCTGCCTACACAGTGAGACTGGACTCCCAGCCCCTGCACCCTGCACCTGAGAGTGAAGACCCCAGCCAGGGAGAAAGGCTGAGAACCCTAGTCCCAGCTCTGGTGAAATCCTCCCCCTAAAATGAAACCCCAGACTCTCACCCCAAAAGGTGAAAAAAATTCCAGCCTGCCTGGGAGAGATGAGACCTCACCTGCAGGATGGATTCCTACCACCAGATCCAAATAGTAAGACCCCAAAAAGGCAAACCCTCATCGTCCATACGATGAGATCCCTCCAACTCTAGCTAGGGAGGGGGGATAAGACCATCGCTGAGGAAGCGGTCTCCAGCCCCCTGCCTCAGGAGGTGACCCTCCCCCAAGTTCAGTCACCTCCATCCCAGCCCACTGGGTTCCTATGTGTAAAAGGGAGAGTCCCCCAGCCCCAAATTCCAGAGGGTAAGCCCCCCAAGTGTGACCCCCTGAAAGGATCAAGTCTTCTCAGAGAGTGAGACCCCCACAGGGTGAGGAGTACCCCCACTTCATCCTCAAAACCAAGGTTGGCAAACCCTCTACTACCCTGGAAGGCGAAATCTCCCTCCAGCCCTTTCCTGAGGGCGTGAGAAATTTTCCCCTTGTTTTCTAGGTCCCTGACAAAGCTGACAGTGCGCTTATGTGGGAGAAAGAGGAGCTCAAGAAAATGAAGAGGAAAATGGAAAAAGATATGGAAAAATCAGAAATCCTACTGAAGGTTAGGAGTATGGTGCCCAGTTACAGGGACTGGAGGGGGGTCCCTGGTCACCTCAACGACAAACTGGTCTGGCCTTGGGGACTCTAACAACAGCAAATCCCTCGGCCCATGACATTTCTACTTCCTGAAATGGAAAAGTGAGACCCTGATAGATGAAGCTGTGCTAAACCCTGTGCAGTCATTGAATCACCTCCTAGAAACTCTCCTGCGAAATGGAAACTGTTATCCCCTCATTAGAGATGGGGAAATAGAGACTCAAAGAGAGACGGCTGCACCCAAAGCACAGAGCCAGCCAGTGGCGGGGCTCTGGCTTCAGCTCGGACATTTTGACTCTAGTCCTTTACACTCTAACTAACTAAAACATGCTTCACCTTTTTTTCTTTTTTCTTTTTTTTTTTTTTTTTTACTTTTTCAATATACAATGTAGTTGATTTTTGTGTCCCCTTACCAGTTCCTCCTTTCCTTCCTCCCTCTCCCCCTCCCCCCATCAACATCATATCTGTTCACTTGTCTTAATAAGTTCAAGGAATTGTAATTGCTGTGTCTTCCCCCCCCCCCCCATTCATTTGTTTGTATATTTATTTATTTTCAGCTACCACAAATAAGTGAGGACATGCGGTATTTCTCTTTCTGTGCCTGGCTTATTTCACTTAATATAATTCTCTCTAGGTCCATTCATGTTGCTGCAAATGGCAGTATTTCACTCCTTTTTATAGCAGAGTAGTATTCCATTGTGTAGATGTACCACAGCTTCCTTATCCACTCATCTGATGATGGACATTTGGGCTGGTTCCAACTCTTAGCTATTGTAAAGAGTGCTCCAATGAACATTGGGGAACAGGTGTACCTTTGACCTGATGATTTCCATTCCTCTGGGTATATTCCCAACAGTGGGATAGCTGGGTCGTATGGTAGATCTATCTGCAATTGTTTGAGGAACCTCCATACCATTTTCTATAGAGGCTGCACCATTTTGCAGTCCCACCAACAATGTATGAGAATTCCTTTTTCTCCGCAACCTCGCCAGCATTTATCGTTCATAGTCTTTTGGATTTTAGCCATCCTAACTGGAGTGAGATGGTATCTCAATGTGGTTTTGATTTGCATTTCCCAAATGCCGAGTGATGGTCAGCATTTTTTCATGTGTCTGTTGGGCATGCGTATATCTTCCTTTGAGAAATGCGTATTCAGCTCCTTGCCTATTTCTTAATTGAGTAACTTGTTTTTTTTTACTGTTAAGTTGTTTGAGTACCTTGTATATTCTGGATATTAATCCTTTGTCAGATGTATATTTTGCAAATATTTTCTCCCACTCTGTTGCTTGTCTTTTCACTCTGTTAATTGTTTCTTTTGCTGTGCCGAAGCATTTTAGTTTGATATAATCCCATTTGTTTATTTTTCCTTCGGTTGCCCGTGCTCTTGGGGTCGTACTCATGAAGTCTGTACCCATACCTACTTCCCGGAGTGTTTCTCCTATTTTCTTTGAGGAGTTTTATTGTTTCAGGATGTATATTTAATTCTGTAATCTATTTTGAGTTGATTTTGGTATATGATGAGAACACATGCTTCATATCTGTCGGCTTCAGCCAGACATGATCTTTCACTGCATCTTTTGTTTTTGCGACAAGAATTTCCTTATGAAGGCACTGATGGAGGTGAGAGAGCAGCCAGATCTCAGGGAACCCTTGGGACTGGTTGGGATTAGCTGGTAAACTGTGTGCACTTTTGACTCATCAACCTGACAAATATGAATCTGGTACTCTGCTGTCCTAGGCACCATACTTGGCGTAGCATAGTAAACAGGACAGAAGTGACCTTGCCCTCATGGAGTGCACATTCTAGGAGCTTTCAAAGAAGGGACAGGCTGGGTGGGAGTGGAGGGTGGGAATAAGGTAGGAGACTTAAGGGGCTGGTGCAATGCTGTCTGTGGTGCTGAACTCCAATTAAGAGCATCCCCTGACCACTGTCATATTCCTTGAAATCTGGTGATTCCTGAAAATTTCTCCCAGGAAATCTGAAACAAACAAGGCAGAAGGCATTGTGTGGATCCAGGAGGGAAGGTCTCAAAAGAGAGAAAAAGAAATAGGAAGGTGGGAAAAGATAAATATAGAAACAGAGACCAGCCGCTGGAGACACCTGGGGTAAATATTGCTGGATAAAAATGCTCACCACCAAGCAGACTGGTATCAACTTAAAATCATAAACTCAGACCTCAAGTTAGCACTGAGAACTTTCATGGGATCTCACCATCTGTCTCTAGAAGGCTGGCTGTCTCGCAGTGAAAGGTATTTCATACCTTGTCTTCCTTGAAACCTCTCCAACTCCCTGTTACTTTCCTCACTCTTCAGTGACCCCAATGCATGGAAGTCACTAAAGGAATCTCTCATTTTTTCCTCAGTCAGTCCTGTAATTTCATCTACTTCCACATTCCAGCATGACCCAGCGGGTCTCTGTTCCGATCTATATCTGTCTTTTCCCACCTTCCTATTTTTCTTTATCCTTTCTGAGACCCTCCCTCATGTTCCCCTCCCATTTCTCTAATCCGCTCACTAGCCATTCTTGTCTGCAAGTGCTGACTGTCTTCCTTTGGGCAGGAACTGGGTCTTTTGTGCTGGCCACCAAAGCACCACCACCTGACACATTGCCCAGCATTCAGTAGGGGCTTGGAGGATATTTGAATTAATGGACAAAAGAAACTGTCCCAAACCGGCACCATGCAGGTGAGCCAGCCGGCGCCAACCAGCCAGACAGTGGAACCACACTGCTCCACGCAGCCCTTGCACCCTACACCTTGGACACAGGCAGGGGGGGGGACCTCCAGGCCCCACCCCACTGCCCTGAACAGGCACGCTTCAGGAGGGCCCAATGGCACCAGCCAGCCAGCAGAACTGCATGGCACCATGTGGCCCCTCATCCCACCTAAGACCTGGGGGGAGCACCAGCCTATGGATTCGACTCATCAAGTTTGACCCAGCAGAACTCCATGCATTAGGGGCTCATTCTACAACCACAGAGTCTAGATGGGAACCAGGTTGGTTTAACATCACCACCATACCTACTGTCAAGCAAGACAATTCACCCCCCACAGTAGCAACCAAGGCCACTCCACAGCCAACCTCAGTGTACTAGAAGAATCAAACCCCCTACCAAATGACCAAGCATCAGTGAAAAGACACTAGAAGTACAAAGAAGAAATGACACCACCAAAAGATACGGTTATGCCCCAAAGTCAGACTCCATGGAACAGAGAAACCTTGAAATGTCTGAAAAAGAATTTTGAGTAATGATCTTATGAAAACTAGAAGAAATAAAGGGAGACTCAATTAGAGAACAAAATGAAAAAAGAAAAATCATCCAGAATATGAAGGAGGAAATCTACTAAGGAATAATACCATAAAAAATAGTGTAGCAGAACTTCTAGAAATGAAAGACTCACTCAACGAAATAAAAAACATGACTGAGAACTTGAGCAGCAGGGTAGAACAAGCAGAAGAAAGAATTTCAGAGCTCGAAGATGGTCTTTTCAAAATAACTCAGGCAGACAACAAAAAGGAAAAAAGAATTTAAGATAATGAGGAAAACCTCAGAGAGAGAGCAGACAACCTCAAGCACTCTAACATCCAAATTGTGGGTATTCCTGAAAGGCAGGAGAAGGGAAAAGATATCAAAAACCTACTCAAGGAAATAGTAACAAAACTTCCCAGGTATGGAGTGAGATACAGACCTTCAGATCCAGGAAGCTCAAAGGTCCCCAAACAGATTCAGCCCAAAAAGATCCTGCACAAGTCACATTATAGTTAAATTTGCAAAGCTCAAAGACAAAGAGAGAATTCTACAAGCAGCAAGAGAAAAGCATCAGGTCACTTATAGGGGAGCCCCCATCAAACTAACAGCAGACTTCTCAACTGAAACCCTACAGGCCAGAAGAAAGTGGAATGATATATTCAAAATACTAAAAGAAAAAATCTGCCAGCCAAGAATTCTTTACTCAGCAAGTCTCTCCTTCAGAAATTAGGGAGAAATAGTGTATTTCCCAGACAAACAAAAGTTGTGGGAGTTCACAACCACAAAACCAGCCCTGCAAGAAATTCTCAAGGGAGTCATTCATCTGGATTCTGAATCATGGTGACCATCATCACAAATACACAAGAAAGGGAAAAACCCACAGTTAAAACAAAAATGCCAGCAAGAAAGAGAAAGAAGCTAAACCATTCCACCTTAAATCCCCAACTCACATTGCAGAAGAGAAATAAAAGGGGAAATAATGATCAAAAGATATTTAAACCACCTAAAAAAGCATCAATTAAATGACAGGAATTAAACAACACTTCTCAATAACTACTCTAAATGTGAATGGACTAAACTCCCCATTCAAAAGACACAGACTAACTGACTGGATTAAAAACATAGACCTAAGTATATGCTGCCTTCAAAAGACCCACCTCACTTGTAAAGACACTCATAGACTAAAAGTGAAGGGATGGAAAAAGATATACCATGCAAATGGAAACCAAAAATGAGCAGGAGTAGCTATTCTTATATCGGACAAAATAGACTTTAAACCAAAAAACATTTAAAAAAGACAAAGAAGTCCATTATATAATAATAAAGGGAACTATCCAGCTAGAAGACATAACAGTCCTAAACATGTATTCACTCAATACCAGAGCACCCAGAAATATCAAGCAAACACTCATAGACTTAAAGAAGGAGATAGGTCCTAACACGTTAATAGTTGGTGATCTGAACACCCCTCTCTCAGTATGGGACAGGACTTCCAGGCAGCAAGTCAACAAAGAGACACAGGATTTAATCTACACCCTAGACCACCTGGACTTGGCAGATATATACAGAACATTTCACCCAACAGCTAAAGAATACACTTTCTTCTCATCAGCTCATGGTACATTCTCCAGGATAGACCACATATTAGGCCACAAATCTAGTCACAGCAAGTTTTAAAATATTGAAATCATTCCAACAATCTTTTCATATCACAATGGATTAAAACTGGAGATAAACAATAAGCAAATCACTGGAATATATACAAACACATGGAAAATAAATAATAGGCTCCTGAATGACCTATGGGTCCAAGAAGAAATTAAACAGGAAATCAAAAAATTTCTCGAAACTAATGAAAATAAAGATATGTCATACCAAAACTTCTGGAATACTGAAAAAGCAGTACTAAGCGGAAATTTTATTGCAGTAAATTTTTATATCAATAACATGGAAAGACTCCAAATAAATGACCTAATGCTATGCCTCAAAGAACTTGAAAAACAACAACAATCCAAACCTAAAGGCAGTAGATGGAAAGAAATAATTAAGATCAGAGCAGAACTAAATGAAATAGAGACCAAAAAAAATGATAGAAAAGATTAACAAAACTAAAAGTTGGTTTTTCGAGAAGATAAACAAAATAGACACACTGTTAGCTAGATTAACAAAATAAAGAAGAGAGAAGACCCAAATAACAAAAATCAGAAATGAAAAGGGAGACATTACAACTGACACCACAGAAATACAAAGAATCATTAGAGACTATTATAAACAACTGTATGACAACAAATTTGAAAATCTGGAAGATATGGATAAGTTTCTAGACACGTATAAATTACCAAGACTGAACCAAGAAGAGATAGAAAACCTGAACAGACCAATAAGAAGCAAGAAGATTGAAGCAGTAATTAGCAATCTTCCAACAAAAAAAAGCCCAGGTCCGGATGGCTTTACAGCTGAATTCTATCAAACTTTTAAAGAGGAGTTAATACCAATTCTCATGAAACTGTTCCAAACAATTGAAACAGACTCTACTCTCGCAAACTCATGCTATGAGCTCAGCATAAATCTGATACCAAAACCAGATAAAGACACACACAAAAAAGAAAATTACAGGCCAATGTCCTTGATAAACCTAGATGCTAAAATCCTCAAAATATTAGCAATTAAAATACAGCAACATATTAAAAAATTTATACATTACGATCAAGTGGGATTCATCCCAGGAATGCAAGGATGGTTCAACATACGAAAGTCAATAAATGTGATACATCACATCAACAAGCTCAAGGACAAAGACCATATGATTGTCTCAATAGATGCTGAAAAAGCATTTGACAAAATTCAACATTCCTTCATGATAAAGACTCTCAACAAATTAGGTATGGAAGGAAGATATCTTAACACAATAAAAGCCATTTATGACAAGCCCACCACCACTATTACTCTGAATGGGGAAAAATTGAAGGCCTTCCCCTTAAGGACAGGAACAAGACAAGGATGTCAACTCTTATCATTTCTATTCAACATAGTGCTGGAAGTACTAGCTAGAGAAGTCAGGCAAGAGAAAGAAATAAAGGAAATCCAGAATAGAGAAGATGAAGTCAAACTTTCCCTATCTGCAGATGACATGACACTATATATAGAAAAACCTAAAGACTCTATCAAAAAACTCCTAGAGCTGGTTAATGACTTCAGTAATGTTACAGGATACAAAATAAATGCCCAGAAATCAGTAGCATTTATATACTCAAATAATGAATTAACAGAAAGAGAAATAAAGTAAGCAAGCCCATTTACAATTGTCACCAAAAAAATATGATACCTAGGGATCAATTTAACCAAGGAGGTGAAAGACCTCTACAATGAGAATTACAAACCACTTCTGAAAGAAATTAAAGAAGACACAAAAAGATGGAAAGATATTCCATGCTCTTGGATTGAAAGAATTAACATTGTGAAAATATCTATACTACCCAAAGCAATCTACAGATTCAGTGCAATCCCCATCAAAATACCAATGACATTCTTCACAGAAATGGAAAAAACAATCTTACCTTTCATATGGAAAATCAAAAGACCTCGAATAGCCAAAGCAATCCTGAGGGGAAAAAAAACAAAGCCAGAGGCATAACATTACCTGACTTCAAATTATACTACAAAGCTGTTGTAACCAAAACAGCATGGTACTGATATAAAAATAGACATTCAGATCAGTGGAGTAGAATAGAGAACCCAAAAATCACTCCTCAGGCTTATACCCATCTGATATTAGACAAAGGCAACAAAAATCTATATTGGGGAAAAGATTGCCTCTTCAACAAGTGGTGCTAGGAAAACTGGATATCCATATGCAGAAGAATGAAACTTGATATGCATCTCTCACCATACACTAAAATCAACTCAAAATTGATTAAAGACTTAGGTATAAGACCTGAAGCTGTAAAATTGCTAAGGGAAAATATAGGTTAAACACTTCAGCAGTTAGGTCAAGGCACAGGCTTTATGAACATGGGCCCAAAAGCACAGGCAGCAAAAGAAAAAATAAACAAATGGGACTATATCAAACTGAAAAGTTTCTGCACAGCAAAAGAAACAATCAACAGAGTGAAAAGACAACCTACAGAGTGGAAGAAATTTTTTGCCCACTATGCATCCAACAAGGGACTAATATCCAGAATACACATAGAACTCAAGCAATTATACAGTAAAAAAATAAATGACCCAATTAAAAAATGGGCAAAGGTGCTGAACAGATGTTTTTCAAATGAAGACATACAAATGGTCAACAGATACATGAAAAAATGCTCAACATTTCTAGTCATCAGGGAACAGTCCTAGGGCTACAAATTGAAGTTGAGGGGAGTGGGGGAGGGGGAGGGAGGTTGGGGGATAATTGGAAGGGGACAAAGGTTACAAAAGCAGTTTCTGGTAATGGGTATGTCCCCAATATGATTCTGGCCCCCACATCACGGGCAGGAGGGGGGACAACCAGCTTTGTATCTCATGAATATTCTAAATAAATAAATAAACAAATAAATCGACAAAAAACTTTTTAAATCCATTCTATTAAACAAATGACTGAATCTCAAAGATGATATATTCAGAGAAAGAAGCTGGACATAAGGAGTACACACTGTATGATTCCATTTATATGAAGTTCTAGATTCAGCAAGCTTTTTCCTAAAGGGCCTGATAGTTAATACTTTCAGCCTTGCATGCTGTACGGTCTCTGTCACAATGACTCAACTCACCCGATTGGCATGACAACAGCCAGAGACCATATGCACATGAATGGGAATGGCTGTGTTCCAATAAAATTGTACTTACAAAAACAGCCCACCAGTCCATAGGCTGTAGTTTACTGACCTCTTAAAGAACAGGCAAAACTAATCTCTAACTCAGTTTGGTTGGGTGAGAGAGCAAAGGGGCACCAGGGAAATTTATAGGATGATGGAAATATTCTATATTTCCATGATGTAGGGGGGTGTTTATAAGGGTGTATACATATGCAAAAAGACATCTGTTTTTATATAACTTCTGAATAGTTGCAAATATCAAAGGAATGTGATATGCTTAATTTTATAGTAGAGAAAGTAAGATTTGGATGTGAGTAGGAGGAGTCCAGATGAAATAGAGCCCACAGGAAGGAACTCTGAGAACCGCAGAGGGCTCCTGATACTGATTAGGGAAGAGGCAGGGAGACCCAAGGCTAGAGCTAGGGGTGAGATAAGCTTCGCTTGAGGAGAAAGGAGATGGCGTAGGAAGATCAAGGCGTAGATATAGCCAGTGCTGCCACTCCATTTTACAGAAAGGGAAATTGATGAGACAGGGGGCTTTCTCAGGGTGCCAGAGCATAGCAAGGCACAGACCCCAAGCCACTGACACCCAGGACAGAGAGGCTCCTGCTAAACCTTCTGCTCCTACCACCCCACCGCGAAGAGTCACTGAAAGTTTCTGGACAGAAGGTGAGGAGTTGGGTGATATTGAGCTTTGATTTAGAAATTGCTTCTTTCCAAGAACTGCAATGAGAACTGGAAAAGGTCAAGAAGAAAGTGAAGATGGAAACCAGTTTCTCATAACCAACCTACATGCAAGCGCATCACACATTTATAATAATCCACAGTACAATTTTCTCAATAGCCACTACAGATAAACACATGGATGAGTTGGTGGTAAAGGTATTTCTCCAAACCTGGCTTTTAGAGAAGGGAGGGTGCATTGAGTCATGGGAAAGTGGAAATAAGAATCAAGGCTCAGGCAATTCTGCACTCATGTCCCTCGGATAATGGGTAGTCTCTTGAATGTCAGATAATATGGGGAAATAATATCTTAAGATCATTGTGTTATTCACAAGTGTGTCTTCTATTTATGGCATTGTGCACAATGGCCAGGTAAAAATGAGTCTGCCTAATTCCAAACAAATAGCCTTAGAGACATTTGTATGGATTTTTTTTGTCCACTTTTAAAAATCCTTTTTTAGAAAATAACTGGGTGAAGTGATGGATATGTTCATTAGCTTGATTGTGGTGATTATTTCACAATGTATTTGTATGTCAAAACATCAAGTTGTACATCTAAAATATGTGCAATTTTTATTTGTCAATTATACATCAATAAAGCTGGAAACAAAGTGGGAAGTGTGATATATCTACACAACAGAACCTTACTCTGCTGTAAAAATCATTCACAGCAACATGGATGGACTTAGAGAAAATTGTATTAAGTGAAATAAGCCAGGCACAGAAAGAGAAATACCGCATGTTCTCACTTATATATGGGAGCTAAGAAAAATAAATAATATAGAAAAATAAATAAATATACAAACAATTAAGTGAGGGGAGACAACAATCACAACAATTCCTTGAACTTGTTAAGACAACTGAACAGATATGATGTTGATGGGGGGGAGTGGGAGAAGGAGGAGACAAAGGAGGAATTGGTAAAGGGACAGGAAAATCAACTACATTGTATATCGATAAATTAAAAATATATATATTAAAAAATAAATATATAAAAAATTAATGTTCTCACTACAGACAAAACTGGTAAGTATGTGAGGTGATGGGTATGTTAATTACCTTGTTATAATCATTCCACTACGTATACATATATCAAACCATCACATTGTACCCTATCCGCATATACAATTGTTATCTGTCCATAAAAATAGCAATTTACGTAAAAAAATAAAGTGGACCTTGAAGAGTGGTGTAACGTGAGCCAAAGAGAAAATAATTTTTTTTTCATGAGTCATAGACACGTCATTCCTAAAAGAGATTTCATGAAAGAAAATGTTTCTCTGGAACATTGGGAAAATGAGTTGAATCAGAAAGTATTTCCATAAGTAAAAGCCTTTATTAGGATAAAAAAAAAAAAAATTGGAGAGGGTCAGTTTGGAGACAGAAATACCTTGTAGCCTTTAATCCTCAAGCCGCCAGCCAAGACATCACCTCAGCCACCTCCCTCCTACTCTGCTGCCTCCTTTCCTATCCCCAGGCCCTGGCCTCCTGCCACGACACTCTGGTCTTCTGCTGTAAGGAGAGGCTCCAGGCCGTCGACCTCATGAACCAGCCCCTGGACAAGGTTCTGAAGCAGGCCGGCCGCCACTCGTGGGTGAACCTCTCCCGCGCCCCCACCCCGCGCACTCAGGGCCTGAAAACGCCTCCTCCAGACCCGGTGGGCACCTACACCCCAGGTAGGCCCCACAGGAAGGAGTCCGCTGTAGTGAGTGCCATCGGTGTCCACCCAGACCTCCTGGAACACTGGCGCACGCCCCTCGCTCGCTTCCTTGGGGAATGGTCCTAGGCCACATGGGAGGGCTGGAAACCCATCTCTAGCTGAGCTCAGCTTTTGGCCTGGTGCACATCTCCTGACCCCCATGCGAGCCCTCACTCCGTCATTCACAGGCTCTGATTCCAAAACCAACCCAAGACACTGCTCGCACTATCCCCACTGACAGCCTCCCCTGGACTTCCTCCCAGTCCCTCCGTAATGCCCCCTCGGCCAGGGTCCGCCACCACCTGAGAACAGAGAGAGGGACTCGGAAAAGCCAGAGTCTGGGAAAGGAAGGCTTGGCGCCCCCACGCGCGTCCCATGCGTTCGCAGGGTGCGCGGAGGCACTTGACGAAGCCAAGCGGTTGTTGGCCGAGTCCAAGGAAACCTTGGTAGAAATGGCAAAGAACGAAGTGGACATCCGGGGGCAACAACAGCAGACAAGCGACCGCGTGTGCGCCTCCCTGGCGCAGAAGATGCGCGAGACCTTGGAGCTGAAGGTGGGCGCGGTCGGCGCGGCTGCGGGCGAGGGTGAGAGTACCCAGGCGGGTGAATGAGGGTCCGCGGAGCAGAGGGGACCAGGAGTCAGCGTGATCCACCTGCGCTCCCCCACCCCCAGGAAAGAATGAACATGACTTGCGGATTAATGAGGGGAACTGTCCACCGTTGCAAGAAATTCAACCAAGAGATGTACATCACCCGGGGCCTCATCAAGGTACTGTTTGGGGAAAGAGACTGCAGGGGTGAGGGCAGGGGTGGGCTGGAACTTACTGCTATGCACATCGCACTCCCCCAGGGTCCTCTGTCGAAATGTCACCTGGAGACTCGAGAGAAGCTGGACAGGCCCCTAGTTCGCATGTACCAGAGACACGTGGGCACACAACTCCCCGAAGCCACGCGCCTCGCCCAGGTACTCCCCCCACCCCGTCCTCCTTTCGCACCTCCTCCTCCCCGAGGTGCGGCCCCGCCCTGGTAAGCCTCCTTCATCAAGCATACCTGGCCCAGGTAAGACACCCCCTCACCCAGATCTGCCTGCCCTTCAACCACCGCCCACTTGGGGGCCCTTTAATACTCACACCTGGCTCAAATAACTCCCTCAAACCCTGTTCGCCCCACCCCACCCCTTCATCATACGGCCCCTCGCGCAGCCCGGCCCTGAGGAGGCTCCTTTATGCACACCCTGCCCAGATGCGCTCGCCCACCTCAGGTCTGTCCCTCCTCTCACTCTCCAGGTGCATCCCTTCCCTCAGTCCTCCCTGGCGCGGGTTCTTTTTCAAGCACACCTGGATCATGTGTCTCCCTCTCCCCACCCCCATCCGACGTCCGCTCCTCCTCAGCCCTTCCACATGCACACCCAGTCTGTGTCCCCCCCGCAGCCGAGGCCTGCCCCTCTTCCGCTATGCTCCTTCCACACGCACACCTGGCGCAGATGTATCCGCCCATCCCAGATAGCGCCCCGCCCTCCACTCGGGCTCGCAGGTCCCCCCAGCACGGCCCCGCCCCCTCCTCCAGGGCTCGGACAAGCTGCAGCGCCACATCTCGCATATGGAAAAGAAACTGAATGAGCTGCTCACCACGCGCAAGAACCTCGCCTGGAACCTTAACTGCAAGAAGATTGGACACGATGTGGACTACACCGTGGTGCGCCTGCGCCTGCGCCAGCGGCACCCGCACGTGTGCTACGAGCAGGCGCAGCGCCTGGTCAATGACTGGGACACACGCACGCCGCCACGCAGCGAGACCAGCTGCGGCCCAGAGGGGTCGGCGCGCCCCTAGCCCCAGCCCGCCGGTCTGGCGCAGGCTGAGCCCCCGGGAGAGGAGACAGACAGCCGGATTGTCCTCCCTTCCTCCCCACCCCGTCCTCCCTCCAAGTGCCCTCTAGCAGAACTGCAACTAAAAATTACAATTTTCATGTATTAGGCACCTACTGTATGTCAATTACTAACCCTACAGCACGTAATAGGAAGTGTCTCCTGGAAGTTAACAGGATGGATTTGGGTTAACAGGATTCAGATCCTGGCTCCCAATTTTAAACTGTTTGGCCTTGAGCAAGTCTCTTCTGTCCTTGCCTGGCCTCAGCCTCTCCAACCTGTAAAATGGAGCTGTAAAAGCAGCCACTTCGGATGGTTGTGGTAAGGTTAGATGAGTTAATACGTGTCAGGCTGCGGCGTGGTAGCTGCATAAAATATATCCTGAATGCCCCTGAGCTGTTATTATTAGAATCTCCATTTTACAGTTGAGGAAACTGAGGCCCAGAGATGTTAAGCAGCTTTCGCAAGGTCTTGCAGTTAGTAAGTAGCAAAGCTGGGATTTTTCATCCCTGACTCTAGAGCCTGCATTCAAGAAGAACTCCCAGAAACTCCATTCTGTCTTGACCCGGCAAAGTGTCAGGTCCTGCGCCAGGAGCTGTGAATGCAGCAGTGAGCAAGGTCGATGTGGTCCCTACCCTCAGGGAGTTCATCTACTGCAGCCAACATCATCCTTTTGGATGTGGCTCTGGTGTGGCCTCTTACAGGAAGCCCTCCCTGACTGCATCCACCCATCCAGTCATAGCTCAGTTCCTCCTCTGTATTCCCATAGTCTCTGGGACACCCTGCTATCATAGAACTCCTCACACTGAGTTGTGATTATTATTTGCTCTCCCAGGGTGTGGCATACGTAGAGAAGGGGCATTCATTATAGCCACAAATATTTCCTAAGCAACTGATCTATGCCAGAGGCTGTGTTAAGTGCCAGGAATACAGCGAGGACATGTGTCCCTCCCTCATGGAGCTGACAGTGCATATGACAAGAATGGTCCTCACAAGTATTGGGTTTTTGTTTGTTTTTTTGACAAAGCCAGCCAGTCTCAGAGACACAAGCACTAACTCTTTCCAGAGAAGGAAATGAAGCTCAGAAAGCATCATTTGTCCAGGGCTACACAGACAGCAAGAAGAAAAGTGGGATTTAAATCTCCCTTGCTCCATACTGCAAGCACGGACCAGGATTTTTATTGGTTCCTATAACAACCGAGCGGAGATGGGGTAAATTTTGTCCATTGAACAGGGAAATGCACAGAAACAAAGAGAGCTGCCTGCCCAGGGTCACAGAGCTGGGGAGGAACAGAGCGGGGGCTCGAACCAGCTATATCTGGCTCAGGACCTTTGGGCATCACAGCCAACTCCCTTATCTCAAGAGGAACCCCTTAGAATGGGGATCACAGGGACTCCCTGGGGCTCAGACTTCCACCTGAACACTTTCCTTCAGGCACTATCTCCCTGTACCAATCAGGATGCCAACAGGAGGCACACTCAATTTGAAGGAAGTTTAATGAAGAGACAAGAATCGATCCTCCTTATTCACAGATTCCGTATTTGTGAATTCACCTACTCGTTGTAATTTATTTGTTTACAGACACACACAGAGCAGTGAAAAATTTTAGCCACCTGACACCCGCATTCATTTCCCCAGCTGGGGCCAAAGTAAGACTCTGTCTTCTTCTTTCAGATCTTACTGTAAACAAGTGTCCCTGTTGCAATCTATTTAGTGCCACGTTTTTTGCATTTTTGTGCTGTTTGCTGGAGATTTTGCTGTTCAAAATGGCCTGAGTGGTAGTGCCAAAGTGCTGTTTAGTGTTCCTGTTTAGTGTTCCTGAAGACGAATGTTGGAGAAGCTTCATGCAGGCATGAGTTACAGTGCTGCTGGCCATGAGCTCAGTGTCAATAAATCCACAATACATATTAAATAAGATGTCTTTAAACAGAAACATATAAAACAAGGGTAGGTATTGATCAGTTGACAAAAATGTTGTGACCAGAGGCTCACAGGAACCTAATCCTGTATTTCCCCAGGAGCCATAGTTCAGTTTTTGCTCAGTGTTCATAGCAACTTTATAGAACATAACTACTGTGAGTAACAGGAATTGACTGTATTTGCAAAGGTGTGGGCAGCATGTAGAGAAACCTCAAGAGACAGCACAGTATCAAGGTGCTAGTGATTGTGGGAAGCCTTTACTCCCACCTGCAGGTCTGAAAGGACAACTGCAGAGTGGATGTTGGGGAATAAATGCGCCTACCCCCTCTCCCTCCATTGGCCAGTGTTCTCTATTGGTCAAACCACCTGCTGACTTTTGATCCTCTTGCAGGTCCTTCCTGGGGCTGGAGATTGTCCCTTTATCTGCATCTTCACCCATCCTGATGCCCAGAAACCCTGCATGGAGATTCAAATGCTCCCCCTGCAAGCAAAGCCTAGCCCTAGAGGTTGAAGTCTGCCCTCCTCATTCTTGCTGACACAGCCCCTGTTTATCACCTTGGCTCACACAGTGTTCCTGAACAAAGTTTGTACAATTCCCCCATTGCCTCAGAGCTAAAATGTTAGATGCTTCCCCAGATATAAGTCCTAGGCACCTAACAAGCCTCTCGGTGACATCAGAAGGTGGGTGTCACTATCCCCACGTTAGAGATGAATAGGCTTGGAGCAGTGGCAAGACTTGTAAGTGCCACCCAGAAAGTAAGGGGCTAAGTCTGTAATTTAAAAAGTGTGAGAATGTCCCCTATCCCTCAAACGTCCTCCCCTTTTCCCAAAGAATGGTCAAGGTACCATCTGCATGAGAACACCTACAGTGCTTGTCAATGATGCAGATTCCTGGGCTGCACTCCAGACCTACTGAATCTGAATCTCAGCGGCAGGGCCTAGGAATCTGCATTTCCATGGAGCTTCCCAGGGGAGTCCAAAGCACACCAGCGTTTGAAATGCATCTCCCTGCTGCCAGCCTCCCAGAGCGACTTCTGCACTGAACACTTTAGACTCTAATGGAGAGGCCCACAAAAATGTTTTAATTATAATTTCTTCTTGTAGAAGAAAAATATGAATATAGTAATAATAAAAATATGCTGTATAGCATCATATATCACTTATATTATGCACAATATTATATAGTACAGTATAGTATTGTATCGTATTATAAATATTATAATTAAAATGATTAAAATTAAAAATCCAGCCTGGTTTATATTGATCTTTATACCAATGCAGGTTTTTCCTATTTTTTTTAAATTTGTGGTAAAATACACATAGCATAAAACTTACCATCTTAACCATTGTTAAGTGTACAGCTCAGTCAGTGCTAAGTACAATCACATTGCTGTGTAACCATCACCATCAACCACCATCCCTCACTTGATGCAAAACGGAAACTCAATACCCGTTAAACAATAATCTCTCATTCCTTCTTTCCCTCAGCCCCTATAAACCACCATTCTACTTTTTTTTTTTTTTTTTTTTTTTGGCAGCGAGTGGGGCTGGCCTTAAGGGGATCCAAGCCCTTGACCCCGGTGTTACAAGCCTGGGCTCTAACCCACTGAGCTAACCAGCCAGACCCTATTCTACTTTCTGTCTCCATGACTTTGACTACTCTAGGGACCTCATAAAAGCTGTATCGATGCAGTTTTAAGTGTTTTAATATGTGTTTTTTACACAGGAAGGGCCCACATGGTAAAAGTGCCTTGTGCTCATGAGACCCATGATTTGGCCCTGCACATTTTCTCTTAGATATTGGGCACATTCCTCTCACATGCTGAGTCACTCAATTAACGTCATTTGATAGCATCAGCTAAGGCCAGCCACTATGTTTGTTAAGCATAAGAAAGAGACATTTCTACACACCAAACATCCTGTTGATTTGACTCCTAATAATTTTAAATCCATATGTTTCCCTTCATTCTCTGCCCCACCCCATCATCCAATCCAAGCCACCATCAGCTCTTGCCTGAATGGTCCTAACAAGCCCTCTGGCTGGTCCTCCTGCTGCTCTCTCTCCCTGTAATGCAAAAACACATCTCAGCCAGGGTGGGCATGCTAGTCTACAGAGCAGATTCGGCACCACCACCACCACCATAAGCTCCCACTGTTCCTAGAACACAGTGCTCCGTGGCCCTAAGGCTGTGATCAATCTGACCTCAGCCTCTGCTTCCCCTCCTGCTCCGCCTCCATCTCAGACAATTCTCCCCCCACCCAACACTTTGAGCTCCAGCCATTTTCATCTCTGCATGAATTTCCTATGGCTGCTGCAACAGACTACTATGAACATAGTGGCTTAAAACAATATAAATGTACATCTTACAATTCTGCAGGTCAGAAGTCCAAAATGGATTTCACTGGGCTGAAATCAAATTGTCAGCAGAGTCATGATCCTCCTGGAAGCTCCAGGGGAAAATCCATTTCTTTGCCTTGTCTAGCTTCTAGAAGCTGCCTGCATTCCTTGGCTTATGGCCCCTTCCTCCACCTTCAAAGCCAGCAATAGCATCTTTAAATCTCTCCCTGACTCTGACCCTTCGCTTATGTCATCAGTTTCCTTCTTCTGACTCTGACCCTCTTGCCTGCCTCTTATAAGAAGCCCTGTGATTACATTGGGTCCATCTGTATAATCCAAAATAATCTCCCCCATTTCAAAATCTTTAACTTAATCACATTTGCAAAGTCTCTTTTGCCATGTATGGTATCACTCACAGGCTCTGGAGATTAGGATGTTATAGTCTAGTGACTGTAAAGTCCCTGGCAGTACTGCTGTCCCAGTGTGAACTAACAATATAATGCCCACCAAACTAAAAGCTACCCTGACACCAAAAAATACAGCAGGCAACAACATATGGTTTACAAGGGGGTGTTTATTATTATTATCATTGTTATTATTATTGATGGTAGATACTTACAGGGATCAGGCAGGGTATCAACCCATCCGAGTGCTGTGCAGGTGCTTTCTCCACATCCTGGGGCAGGGGAGAGAGTTGAGCCTTATCAGGGACTTGGAGAGGAAAGTGGAGCCAAAGAGAGAAAGGCTGAGGAAGTGCAAGATTCCCGGGCACTCCACAGCCTCCTGTTGCTTATCTTTAGGGCTGCCGGTGTCAATCTCCTTATCTCAAGCTTAACATCCTGTTCCTGTTCCTCCCTCAGTTGCTAAGCAACTTGTGCAGGGGAAAAAATTGTAACAATTAAAGCCAGAATCCCAAAGGCCACAAGGATGGAATGAGTTCTGACTAGCATTCCTACAACTGCCTTGGCTTGGGGTGCTCTAGAAGCAGACCCAAAACAAGAACTCAAATGTAAGAAGTTTATCTGGAAGGCAATCCTGGGAAACTCCAGTATAGGAGCAGAGCATCATACAGGAAAGAGAGGCAGCCAGTAACAGATGTTAAATGCATGACTACTATGGGCACCTGAGGCTCCATCCTTCTGGGGATGCAGCTCAGAGTTATTGCAACTGAAGAGCAAAGAAGCTGGGTGTTTATCCAACAACTCTAGTTAGTCATTGAGCACCAGGGGGCAGGGAATAGCTCCTCAGTACTTCTGGCCTGCCCTTTGCATGGGCCAAGACAGTTTCAATGGCCAAAGACAGCCCTTAGGCAGGGGGTTGCTGGGACTAGCAGTTGGGAAGGCCAGTGTACATAGAAATGGTGCTGAGCGGTTACAGGTGAAGCACCAACATCTTCTGCAGAGAGAATAGTATCTGCCTTAGTTCCCCCTGGGTCCCCAGTACCTGGCACATAGCAGACATTGGGTAAATATTTAAGTGCATGCATGAACAAAATAAACAGATAGAATTTGCAGAGTGTTTCTGTATGCATTACCTTATTTAATTTTCCATTTTAGAGCTAGAAAAGTTGCTTTATAATCATCCAGTTCACTGCACCTTTGTTGACTTCCTTATTATCTTTCCAATTTTCCTACAAAATTAAAGACTGGCATGGGAAGCAGTACAGCATCAGCTGAGGAGAGATGCATACCTGAGCTTGACCCTTTCTAGCTGTGTTACCTTAAGCAACCTGCTTAACCTCTCTGAGCCTCTGTTTTATCACCTGTAAAACCATGAATGATAAAAGTATCTCTCTCTAGGCCAGCCTGTGGCTCACTCAGGAGAGTGCGGTGCTGATAACACCAAGGCCACAGGTTCAGATCCTACATAGGGACAGCCGATTAGCTCACTGGGTGAGCACGGTGCTCACAACACCAAGCCAAGGGTTGAGATCACCTTATCGGTCATCTTTTTTAAAAAAAATAATAATAATAATAAATAAGTAAATAAAGTATCCTTCTCACCAGGTTGCTGAAAGGATTCATTGAGGCAATACTGTATGTCACTTACCTCAGTGCCTGCCATGTAGGGAGGTATTCATAAATGGCAAAACCTACGCTTCTTTTTTTTTTTTTTTTTGTGGCCAGTAAGGGGACCGGAACCCTTGGCTTGGTGTCGCCCGCACCGCGCTCAGCCAGTGAGCGAACCGGCCATCCCTATATAGGATCCGAACCCGCGGCCTCGGCGCGCCCAGCGCCACTGCGCCCAGCGCCACTGCGCTCCTAGCGCCACACTCTCCCAAGTGAACCACGGGTTCGGCCCTAAACCTACGCTTTTTCTGTTTGTTGAGATGAAATTCACATAACACAAAATTAGCCATTTTAAAGTATACAATTCAGTGGCATTGAGTACATTCACGATGTTATGTACACATCACCCATATCTAGTTCCAAAACATTTTCATCACCCCAAAAGGAGACTCATATCCTTTAGCATTCACTCTCCATTCCACTCTAGGGAAGGTCCTGCTGCTTCTCAGAGATGTCTAACCATGAATGGGATACTTTTTGAAGTAGTGAGTTCCCTGTCACAGAAGCAATCAAGCACAGGCTAGAATTTTCCAGGGATGTTGTACTGGGGTGACTCCCATACGACTAAAGCAGTGGTTCTCAACCAGGGTCAATTCTTCCCCCCAGGGGACATTTGGTAATGTCTGAAGACATTTTTGTTTGTCACAACTGGGAATGAAGGATGCTACTAGCATCTAATGGTAGAGGACAGGGATGTTGCTAAATGTCTTATAGTGCCCAGGACAGCTCCTTCCCTGCTGTGACAAAGAAGTACTCAGCTGAAAATGTCAATTGTGTCAAGGTTGAGAAACCCTGCACTAAATTAAGTGCCTTTCAGACTCATCTTCAAAGTCAAAGACTCTTGAACAAAGTCTGGAAGTAGATACACATTGAAATTGGTTATTTCACTGCATTCTGTTTTTCCATTTGGAGTGACACCCCAAGGTCCCATCAGTAAATATTTCATCCACTTAAAACTCTTAAGATCTCTGGTGATGAGCAGTTCTCCATCAAGTCCAAATGCTCATGGTCTTGCAGCCAGTAAACTAAAGAGTAAGTAATCTGCTGTGCCCTCCAGATGAAGTTGCTTGGAGGTGGCAGGAGAGAAGAGGGACTTCATGGCCCCTAGGCCAGCAGTACCACCAACAGGGTTCTTGTGAACCCACATAGGACAGAGGAGCCACAACAACTGAAAAAAAAGGAGTCACTCAGAGGCCGGTGAGTCATCACAAGGGACCAGA
Organism: Cynocephalus volans; assembly: GCF_027409185.1. Taxonomy (NCBI): domain Eukaryota; kingdom Metazoa; phylum Chordata; class Mammalia; order Dermoptera; family Cynocephalidae; genus Cynocephalus; species Cynocephalus volans. The sequence continues at coordinate 107,320,873 of NC_084469.1, forward strand.
GCATGGCCCGTCTCATGGGAAGTATTTGCAGCATGGGCAGTGGGGGAGACAGGCCCACCAGGGGAACATTGGGGCACAGTAAGGACAGCTGATCTGCCCAGCAATCAGTGTAGGACCACTCAGAGGAGACTGGTCAGGAATAGAGAATTGCGAGAGGTACAGGTTTAATGAAAAGACTCAGGCCCAGACCAGTGTTTCTACACAACTAAGGTGCACCAGATTTTATCAGATCTGGAAATACCTCTAAAGCCAACCATTAAAACCTGAACTGCACAAAAAGCCTTCCCTAGGGAATCAGCAGCAAAGCAGCAATTTAGCTCAACCACAGAGCTCAAGTACTGGTCCCCACAAGAAGTCCTCCCATTTTAGAAGTAAGCAAAGGGCAATAAATTAGTTCCAGTGCAGAGTTTAAGTGTGGGAACAGCAAACAATCCAATACAGAATGGTAAGAAAAAACAAAGTACCCACAACCAGAGACAAAGTTTGATAATTAGTAAAAGTCTCATTTTACCAAAGAACACCTATAACACTTAGAAGGACCAGAAGTCCCCTGGGCTACCAAGCCAGAAAGCAGGGAGGGCCAGGGGCCTCAGCCATACCCCCAAACACCCGCAACCAGTCCTGAGGATGGGGGCTGAGGGCCTTGGCCACACCCCCCAAGTGCAACCACCCCAAGTCAGCCACCCCAGGGACAACCACTGAGCTGCTGCAGGAAATGCCCTGGGTTCTCCCAAGCCAGAGCAGTGGGGGGCCAAGGGCCTCTTCCACTCCCCCACAAATCCCCACTGCCGAAGCAACTGACCCAGTGGTGACCACCGAGCCACTGCAGGAGGCAACCTGGGCTCTCCTGAGCCAGGGAAGCAGGGGGCCAATGACCTTGTCCATGCCCCCCAACACGAGCAACCAGTCCAGTGATATGGTTATCACTCAGCAAGAAAGGCCCCGGGTTTCCTGAGCTGGGGTGGTGGGGGGGCAAGGGCTACGCCACACTCCCTTGACATCTGCACCCAGCCCAGCAATAACCAAGCCACTGCTGCAAGCCCCCTGGTCTCCCCTGTGGGAATGTGGGGGCTACCACAGACCTCAATCCCACCCCTCCTCCTTCCTCCTTCTTCCATCCCAATTCCTTCCCCTTTCCACTATCCTTCTCCCTCCCAACTGCTCTACAACATTGTAGAATGTAAAAAAGTATATAAAATTTTTAAAAATAAATAAATAAATAGATAAATAAAAAACCTTCCACTGGGAAACAGCAGAAGAAGACACACTGAGCAGTTCCTGGTCCTTCACAAATGGCAAATCCTGCTTTGCAAAAATATTAAAAACTTACTTCTCTGCCAATGGAGTAAGCTCTTGTTGTTCAAGAAAACTCACGAGTGAATTTGAGAGCTGAGAACTTTTTTTTAACTTGCAAGGGTGTCTCACCTTCAGAGAACTGTCTCTCAGAATTAAGATTTGACACATATTTAAAAGCCAAACCTACAAATGTATGGTTATTTTGTCCAGTATTCTAACTGATAGAAAAAAATAGTAGTTCCTCATTGTGCTTATGTGTAGGAGCTAGTATGGCAAAATCAGCAATACATTGTTTTCTTGTAAAGACTCAGCAGTTTATGGGCCTGAATTAGTTATCTATTGCTATGTAAAGTAACAAGATATAAAATCAATATACAAACACCTGATGTGTTTCTGTACACTAACAATGACCCATCCACAAATGAAATTAAGAAAACAATTCCATCTATAATAGCATCAAAAAGAACAAAATACTTAGTGATAAACATACCAAGAATGTGAAAGACTTGTACACTGAAAACTATAAAACATTAAAGAAATTTCAGAAGACACACATAAATGAAAGGACATCCTCTGTTGATGAATTAAATGACTTAATGTTGTTAAAACATCCATACATCCCAAAGCAATCTATAAGATTCAATGCAATCCCTATCAAAATTTCAGTGACAATTGAATAGAAATAGAAAAAAATCCTAAAATTCATTTGAAACCACAAAAGACCCCCAAAGCAATTCTGAGCAAGAAGACCAATGCTAGAGATATCACTCTCCATGATTTCAAAGAATATTACAAAGCTACAGTAATTAAAATAGTATGGTATTAGCATAAAAATGGACATAGACCAACAAAACAGGACAGAGAGCTCAGAAATAAACTCACACATATGTGGTTAACTGATCTTTGACAAGATTGCCACAAATACACAATGGGGAAAACATAGTTTCTTCAATACGTGGTGCTGGAAAAATTGGATCTCCACATGCAAAAGAATGAAATTAGAACCTTATCTCACACAATATACAAAACCCAACTCAAAATCTATTAAAGACTTAAATGTAAAACCTGAAACAATAAAAATCTTAGAAGAAAACAAGGGAGAAGCTTCTAGACATTAAACTTGTCAATAATTTTTTCTTGGCTATGACACTGCCTTGGGTTGAATGTCCCTCCAAAACTTAGTCCCCACTGTGACAGTGTTAAGAGGGTAGGAAATCATATTATAGGAATTGAAAGGTGGGGCCTTGAAGAAGTAATTAGATAGTAGGGCCATGCCATAGTGAATGGATTAAAAATGGTGGTCAGGGGTGTGGTTCTGAGGGCTTTAAATGAAGAAAGAAGAGAGTCTCTCTCTCTACTCCACCGTTTCCACAATGTGATACTCTGTCATCACTGTCACCACTACCAAGGTTCTCACCAGATGTGTTCCCTGGACTTTTGACTCCCCAGCCTCAGAAACTGTAAGCAATAAATTTCGTTTTCCTTATAAATCACCCAGTTCCAGGTATTTTATTATAAGCAACAGAAATGGACTAATACTGACACCAAAAGTAAAGGCAGTGAAAGCAAAAGCAAACTGGTGGGATTCCATCAAATTAAAAAGCTTCTGCACAACAAAGAAAAAAGTTAACAAAACAAAAAGGGCAACCCACAGATTGGGAGAAAATATTTGCAAACTTTGTACCTGATAAGAGGTTATTATCCAAAATGCATAAGCAACTGTTATAACCCAATACCTTAACAGACATTCCTCCAAAAAAGACATACAAGTGGCTGACAGTTACATGCAAAGCTGCTCAGCATCACTAATCATCAGGGAAATGCAAATCAAAACCATAATGAAATATCACTTCACAATGGTTAGGATGGCTACTATCCAAAAAACAAACAAACAAACAAACAAAAACAGCCAAGTGGAGAAAAGGGAACCCTTGTACACTCTTGGTGGGAATTTATGAAAAACAGTATGCAGAGTCCTCAAAAACAGAATTGCCATTTGATCCCACAATCCCACTTCTGAGTATATATCCAGAGGAATTAAAATCTAGATCTCAGAGACATTAACTGCACTCCCTTGTTTATTGCAGCATTATTCACAATAGCAAACTTCTGTTCACTTCCTACACTTAGTCACATGCTGTCCTTAGCTGCAAAGGAGCCAGGAGAAAATCTTTAGCTTGGCAGCCATATGCCATTATTCACAAATCGACAGATGAATGGATAAAGAAAATATCCATACAATTAAATAATATTCAGCCTTTAAAATAAGGGAACCCTGTCACTGGTCACAACATGGAGGAACCTGGAGGACATTATACTAAGTACAATGAGCTAGGCACAGAAAGACAAATACATTATCTCATGTACATGTAGACCCTGAAATAGTCAGACTCATAGAAGAGAGTAGAATAGTGATTGCCAGAGGCACGGGAGAGGGAGAAGGGAGATGTTGGTCAAAGGGTACAAAGTTTCAGTTATAAGATCGATAACTGAGCTGGTTAGCTCAGCTGGTTAGAGCATAGTGTTATAACATCAAGGTCAAGGGTTCAGATACCCATATTGGCCAGCTGCCAAAAAAAAAAAAAAAAAAGATTAGTAAGTTCTGGATGTCTAATGTACAACCTAGGACCTATAGTTAACAGTACTATATTATATACTTAAAATTTTGCTAAGATAGTAGATCATATGTTAAGTGGTCTTACTACAAAATGAAAAAAAAAAAGATGAGGGATGGCAGGAGGAAACTTTTGGAGGTGATAGATAAGTTTATGGCATTGATTGTGATCATGATTTTATGAATGTATACTTATCTCCAAACAGATCAAATTGTATATATTAAATATCTACAGCCTTATGCACGTCAATCATACTTTAAAAAGTGGTTTAAAAAATAACAAATTCTCTCAAAAAGTTAATAGGCTTCCAGTCTATTGACTTTGGTCAGTTCCATGTGTGAAGAATAACTATATCCAAAGAGTTTATCAAAATATACTTAACATATTTAACATGTCTGGAAACTCTGGATGGCCCCTGTCAAGTCTAGTGCATCCTAATAAGGATATCTGGTACAACTCACCCTGTCCCCCGACCCCCTCCCTTTCCATCCAGGCTGATGTGTTCCAATAAGAACATCTTGTACAAAACAGGAAAACTGCAAAGCCATCACAGAATGCTGAGTGTTCAGAATAGTTGCCTAACCCCCTCCCAGAAAAAGCCCTATAAAGCCTCTGCTAGTCTGTAAGAGGGTGGAACACTGATCTCTCCGTTTCCCCTCCAGGTTTGCTGGAGTAAACTCCCTTGCTTGATAATGTTTGGCTCAGAGTCTTTTATTCTGTTTGTCTTGCCAACCTAACACCCATCATCAAACTCTCCTCCAGCAGAGCTTTATGTCCTTCTACTTCATTTTGTTAGGAAGGTGAGATTTGCATAACATAAAATTAACCATTTTAAGGAGAGAGAAGAACTATGGTTACTAGAGGCAAGAAAGGGGAGAGGGGAGGAGTGATAGCAAAAGGCTGATTAATGGACACAAAAGTACAGTGAGATAGGAAAAATAAGCCTTATTGGTTACAGTCGATCCAGATTCTATAATCAGTAATATTTTACTGCATGTAACCAAACAACTAGAAGAGAGGAGACCAAATGCAAATCACAAAAGAATTCAACATTCTGCAATGATGAATAGGCTAATTACCCTGAACAGATCAGCACACATTGTATACATGGGTTGAAATACAATCCTGTACCCCATAAATATATCCAATCAATATGTTTCAATAAAATGTTTTTTTTTTAATCTTAAAGTGAACAATTCAGTGGTATTTAGTACCTTTACAATGTCATGTAACCACCACCTCTTTCTAACTTCAAAACATTTTTAACACTCCAAAATAAAACCCCATACGCCTTAAGAATTTATTCCCCATTCTCCTCTCCTCCCAGACCCTGGAAACCAATAACCTACTTTCTTTCTCTATGGATTTGCCTATTCTAGATATTCCATATAAGTGAAATAATATACTATGTGACCTTTTGAGCATAATGATTTCTCCTTCTATTTCTGCTTGTGGACTGGCTGGCTCTACTCTGAGTCTTTCCTCTGTTTCGTAG